>NC_136411.1:172978939-173538939 GCF_051521515.1 Lactuca serriola | reverse complement strand
TTTTGGTATATAAGCACTTCTGAATCCGGCAACCCAAGCGGCCCTCCAAACCGGAACCCCCGTATCGCGAGTGGTTAAAAAGATATTATAACGGCATTATATAACCCATAATAATAGCCCAAATAATTATTCTAAGGACCTAATAACATTACTATAATTATTTAGAAGCTATATTAAAATTTTCATAGGCGTAGCTCACTTACAACGGGTTTTATAGAAAATCGGGTTTCGCTTGGAGCAGCGTTTCCGAAACGAAAGACCTTTTTTTCTCGGGACTCCGGAGCCTCGGGGCTTCCTTCGGGTGCTAGGGGGTTCCTTAGGGTTTAGGGGGTTGGAATGGGTTAGAAAGAGAAGTGAGAAAGGTGTGAAAATCCAAGAGAATTCGCAACCTATTTATAGGGTCAGCAACTTCGGACTACATTGCGCGTTCAGCAGGTTACGTGGGGCGTAACTTCGGATAGGGACAACAGATGGCGAAGGCTCGGTGGTGCGACGTGTTCACTTCTGGGCCGAGAAGACCAGCTGTACACTGCACGTATGAGATCTTGGACATTGAGCGTAATGCGAGGGGTGGCATGTCACAATCCGGAGCGAGCTCATCGGACGGCTGGGACTTAGGCCACGTCATCAATCCATGCATCAGCTTCGCAAATTGTCCCCTTATCTTCTAAAATTCGTAACTTTTGCGTACGAGCTCTGTTTTTGACGTTCTTTATATCCACGCGTAGGCGGGAACGTACTCTACAACTTTCGTTTAGACTCCGTCGGCTAATTTTGACTTTATTTTAAAAGTTATATTATTAAGAGGCCGGGACAGGATTGGTCCGTTAAAATCTCATAACTTCTTCATCCGTCGTCCGTTTTCGTCTAACTTTTTATTGTTACGCTACTATTAACGAGATCTTCGATTCTCATTTAGGTTGAGTCGGCTAAAAACTGCTCAATCTAATATTCGAACTTCGGGTTGTACACCGTTAAGCCGAAACTTCGAAAAATCATAACTTCCTTATACAAAGTCAGATTTGGGCGTTCTTTTTATGGACGCTCTCGGTTTAACGTATTCTACAACTTTTGTTTAGATTGCTAAGGCTAAAAGTCGCTCTATCGTAAAATCACTATTTACGTTTCCCGGTGTCGCGCCGGTTCCGTCGCGAAACTTCGACAGGTCATAACTTCTTCGTTATAACTCGGATTTCGGCGTTCTTTACATGTACGGAACCCTTGTAACATATACTAAAACTTGGTTAAGATCAAGCCTTATAAATAATCTTCCATCAAAAACTCATTTTTGATGTTTATTGTCTCTAAATTGACTAGCTCGGATCTGCGGGCGTTACATACCTTTAGAGCTTCCCCACAAAAATTGTCTTCGGATTTTTTCTAGTTTATCTATCACACCTTGCGGTGCCACAAAAAGTGACAGATAGCAGGTCAGAAGATTCCTAAGGACGGATTGTACAAGAGTTAGTCTCCCCCCGAATGATAGAGTTTCCGACTTCCATTTTGATAGCTTCGCGTGGAATCGGTCGATCACTAGTTTCTAGTTTCTTTTTTAATTTGTTATTCGCCCCAACTGGGACTCGAGATAAGGGAAAGGTAATGTGGTCGGCTCGCATCCCAGTAATCTAGCAAATCTCGTCACCTCATGCATGTTTACCCCTATCCCAAACACCCGAGATTTGTTGAAGTTGACTTTGAGTCCAGAGTATACATGAAAACAATGTAGAATTCTGGGCAAAATTTTTATGTTCTGTTCCGACCATTCACCTAAGAACAGGGCATCGTCGACATACAATAAGTGAGAGATTGAAGGGCCATCGTGTGGGATTTTAAGGCCGTGGAATACTCCCATATCACAAGTTTCCCTCATAGCCACACTTAAACCCTCCATTATGATAATAGAGAGGAATGGAGAGATTGGATCACCTTGTTTGACTCCTCTCGAAATGGGGAATTCGTCAGTGGGGTTCCTATTGACAAGAACCGATGATTTTGAAGAGGCCAAGCATCCGTTGATCCAGCATCTCCATTTATCTCCAAATCCCATGGCTTTCATGTTTAAATCTAGGAATTCCCAATTAATCGAATCAAATGCTTTGTTGAAATCAACTTTGAAGAGTAAAACATTGTTTTTTTCCTTCTTAGCCCATGAATAGATTTCATTAACCACCAATGGACCATCGATTATGTTCCGTCCCTCCACGTACGCAGATTGTACCTCATCAATACAACTTCCTAATACCCTCTTGAGTCGATGAGCAAGAATTTTTGCTATGATTTTATAAATAGAACCGATTAGACTTATCGGTCGATAATTACTAAGCATGAGAGGGTCTTTGATTTTGGGGATTAGAGAGATGAAGGAGGATTTGCAAGAAAAATCAAGTTTCCCGTATCTCTCAAAGTGTTTGAATACCGCAACAATGTCACCAAATACAACATCCCAATATTTTTTTGAGAAACTTAAATGAGAATCCGTCTGGGCCAGGAGCTTTCTAATTTCCACACGCCCAGACAACAGCTTTAAGTTCTTCTAAAGCGATCGTGGCTTCCAAAACATCATTGTTGATAGGTAGAATGCGTTTGAATTGACTGCTAACCAACTTGGGTCTAGAAGGCCACTTCTCCTTGAACTTATCTGCAAAAAAAATTGAAAGCTTCCGATTTAATTAACACTGGAATGGTACACCAATTACCGTTGATCATAAGGCCATCAATCCTATTTTCTGATTATTATGATTGACATGACCATGAAAAAAACGGGTGTTTTCATCCCTGTCGACTGCCTACTTTACCCTTGATTTTTGTTTGATATCTAGGACTTTGAATTTCTCCAACTCTGCAATGGATTTGAAACTCTCCCGCCTTGTGTCAATTTCTTGTGGTGTAAGAAGTCTAGATTCTGCCTCATGATCCAAATGTGCCACAATTTGTTTGTGTTTGGAAAGTTCCAATTCTTCTTTAGGGTGATCTAAAGCTCTCCATGCCTTTAGACCCTCTTTCACATGTTTCAATTTGGCATGTAAATGTTGATCTGGTGTTCCATACCCCTGAAAGTTGTTCCAATGTGTGATGAATGCCCTCTCAAATCCATCTCTAAGCGGCCATGAGTTAAAAAGTCTGAATGGTGGAGGTCCAAAATCAGCCCTGGTTGTGGATAGCAGAATCCGGCAATGATCAGATAGTTCATGGGGAAGGGCTATGACAGTGGCGTGTACAGAGAATTCTAATTGGAATCAATTATATTCATCAATATGACAAGATACATACATATGGCTACATACAAGAGGAAACCCACTGGAAAGAAGAACTATACATGGAATAGATATGACACACAATATTTTCTATGGCTATATGATCTTCTCAATAATATACATAATTAGTTTGCCTCTTTCAATATTAGCTCTTGTCAACACTCCCCCTCAAGGTGGAGAATATATGTTTGTCATTCCCAGCTTGTCCAGAGAGTTGTGGAAAGTGTTCTTACATACTGCTTTATTATCATATCAACTAACTAATCTTCAGAATTCACAAATGGCATCTTAATTGTTTTCTTCTCCAAATGGACCTTTATAAAATGACGATCAATCTCTACGTGCTTTGTTCTATCATCTTGTACGGGATTATTTTCAATTTTGACAGCAGCTTGATTATCACAATACAAACTCATTGGCTCATTTACTTTAAATTCAAGATCCCTGAGAATCCTTTTGATCCATAGAAGTTTGCGTATCCCAATTCCCATGTACCATACCTCGAAACTCCGCTTCAACACTTGACCTAGCTACCACCTTTTGCTTCTTACTCCTCCATGTAACCAAATTACCCCATACATATGTGAAGTAACCCGAGGTAGACTTCCCGTCTGACTTATCTCCGGCCTAATCTTCGTCCGTATACCCGTGAACACCTTGACTGTCACTCTTTCCAAAAAATAATCCCTTTCCAGGACACCCTTTAAGATAACGAAGAATTATGTATACCGCCTTCATGTGATCTTCATTAGGTGCATGCATGAATCTGCTTACGACACTCACTGCATATGCTATGTCCGGACGTGTGCAAATTAAGTAGATTAATTTTCCCTCTAGCTTTTGGTATCTTTCTTTATTTGCGGGTATTTGACTGGTTTGTAAGGTTAAACCATGATTCACTTCAATCGGGGTTTCTACTAGCTGACAATCAAGCATGTCGGTCTCCGCTAGAAGATCTAGTACATACTTTTGTTGACACATAGTAATACCACGTTGTGATCTTGCAACTTCAATACCCAAAAAATATCTCAACTGACCAAGATCCTTCAGCTCGAACTCAGTAGGTAAAAACATCTGTAGCCTTTTTATTTCATCAGGATCGTTGCTAGTTACTACCATATCATCTACGTATACTACTAGAGTTGTCGTTTTTTCTCCCCGTATCTTCACAAAAAGCATGTGGTCTACATCGCTCTGTTTATACCCCACGGTCTTCATGAAGTTGGAAAAACGCCCAAACCAATCCCGAGGAGATTGTTTCAGACCGTACAGTGCTTTATTTAGTTTGCATACTTTATCTCCACAATTTGTTCCAGGTGGTGGATCCATATACACTTCCTCCTCTAGTGTGCCGTTTAGGAATGCGTTTTTTACATCAAATTGTCGTAACATCCAATTCTTATTAGTAGCAATCGATATGAGAATTCAAATAATATTAATTTTCGTCACCGGAGCAAATGTCTCACCATAGTCTATCCCAAATTTATGTGTATAACCTTTCACGACAAGTCTTGCTTTATACCTTTCAATCTTTCCTTCGGCATTTAATTTAACTGTGAAGATCCACCGGCACCCTACCATCTTTTTCCTTGGGGTCTTGAGACTACATCCCACGTACCATTCCTTTGCAATACTTCCATCTCATTGTTTACAGCCTTCCTCCATCTCGAGTCTTTTAAAGCATCATGTATATTCTTTGGAATAACTACTGTTGAAAGCTCTTCTATCATGGTTCTTTGTGGTTTCGCCAGCTTATGGGAGGAGACATAATTATTAATAGGGTACTTGGACCCCGACTTTAGTTCTGGATGGTACTGTTTCTTGGGGTCCCCCCGATTTTTTCCTACAGGGTACCTAGCTTCTATAGTTTCTTCTTGTGCAATATCATGGTCAAGAGTAACAAATATAAGAGTAGGTGATATACATTGCGACGAATTCGGATCTGGCTCCACAGTTGTTGGGATTGGGTCTGATGTACTATCTTGAGGTGAGTTCATATCTTCGACAGTTTCTTAATCCATTTTCCTGTTATTGTTATCACCTTCTTCATCCATGTTCCCATTATTGTTATCACCTTCCGTGTTTTCAGTTTCATTTTCTATTACCACTTCGTGGATGCTTTCATCATTAGACATCCTCATTTCTCCATGAGGGAAGCACTCGGGTTCAAAGTGATGGGTTTTGGTCATAAGACGTCCTATGTGCTCATACAAACCCTAATGCTTGGATCTAGGTTTCTCTAGTATACATGCAAGTTATCCAAGACTATAAACCCTAATTCTAGCATACAAGTAATCATATTAACATAAGAATGGGTTTAAGATATTACCTTGATTGTTATGTAGCAATAACAATCCCAAATCTTCTTGTATTGACTTTAGAAAGCTTATAGTCACAAATGTCACTCCTCTAATGGCTTACAAACACCAAGAGCAAATGGAGAAGGTATAAGGAGAGAGGGGAGGTATTGAATTCGTTCCTAAGAAGCCTTAGGGAAGGTCTGGACGAAATCATGAGCCAAGGGGTGTTTATATAGGTGTAGAGATAGGGTTTCAGTCCTTATCCTTATCTAGTTGCTTGCCCACCAAGCAATCCATAAGATAAGCCTTGAATCCTTATCATGGTCGAATTCTAAGGCCTTATCACCTCAAATTCGTCCAACCTATCCTTAGAATAATCCTTACCCTATTTTGTAACTATCACATAATTACAATTCAGCCCCTCTAGTTTAATTAATTACATTTGATCACAAAATTAATTCTTAATTAATTATTGACCAATATTAATTAAACAAATATGATTTCTCCTTTAATATATTATTCTTATAACATATTAATAAATCATAATAACCTCTCTCTCTATTTATTTCTCCAATCAAGTTGCTTTGGTGAAGGCAACCCAAAAGGACCATGCACCATCGGGTCAAGTACATACCAAAATAGTTATGGACTTAGACACTAATCCAACAGTCTCCCACTTGGATAAGTCTAATAACTATTCTGCGTATGACTTCAGATCCTGATCTACAATCGTAGCTTTCCAAAGCCGTTGTCAACTCTGATCCTATCAGATACGCGTGTCCTTAAATAAGGGATCATATATTCCTCCATTCTAGATATCGTATGAGACATGATTTCTAATCATTCTCTTTGTACTATATCTCGATTTCCGATTTATGACGAATGACTAATTGAACAAATCAAATTAGCCCTAGCCCGACCGAGCATTTACGTTTGTCATCACTAAACCATCGAGGGGCCCAAAGATATCGCTTTTATCCTACTTTGAATAAAAGGAACGGATAAACTTTGATACAATGCTTGCTTGCACTCACCCACCGAATTACACACAACAATATGTTTTATAACACCAAGTTACTAGTGCGTTTACATATTATCAATGTGCAACCGATTTGCAAGATACAACTCACACATCTCGGTTTCAAGAATATAAGATGTTATCGTCTCACCAATCACTCGTGATACAATTCATGGAGTGATCCAAGTGAGCGTGGGTTTATTCCAATGCTCAAATTCATATTCATAAGCACTCATGAACGTTGCAGCAAACATTTGCTTATGTCTAATGCTCTTTATACAATCCACACACCAATTCACGACAGTCTTCTTTCATATCTACTTCCAACATATGAATGACTGTGGCACGTTCGAATAATTTAACTGTTCTTAACCAATTAAATTTGTTCAGGAAGTCAAAACATGCAAAGTGAAACACAAGAATAATACTAATCCCATATGGTCTCAACCCTTTGAGTATAAATAAAACACCTTTTATTTATCACCATATCGATTACTCATTATTTGTCGTTTCGGGTAATCAACTTCTTACTTGAATTATTACACTTGTCCCATGCTCCTAGCATGCACACAATGTTTACCTATGGTTCTTACTTTGTGAAATATATCAAATTGAACACATTTCCAATCATTCTCATTTCACAATTCAAATCCTTTTTCATAAGTGAAAGAATATCAAATTCTTGCTACTTATAGAATATGCTAGATTATAACATTTTATGCAATAATCCTTTCGTAATGTCAGTGCACCAAAGTCACAAAGACTATTGCCAATGATATTACAAAGTCCTCTATCGGAGATTGTTACAAGACAATTCCTTAGATATGATGTCTCTCACTCAAAGTACATTCCTTTGAACATCCTTTTGCATAAAGGTTTCTAATCTAGTCATAAATTTTTCAATATTCAATTTCCAATATGGACATGCTTCCATATTTTCCATATGACAACTCATTCTTAATAGAATCTTATCTATTCATAATAATGTCGATATGATCCATCCAATCTGGAAACATTTCCATATTTTCCAATACTATACTTCCAACTACTCACAAGCAACCAATCCTCGTCGAACTTTGGATTGTCCTTTGATAGTTGTTTAATTATTTTAGTCAAAACCAATTCTTGTCCTTTTTCCCTCTAAATACGCTAGACATTTGGAAAATTTTAGAATGGTCAAACATTAAAGCATTTGCAATCGATCCTATACCCGAAGCGTATGGGACACGACGCATAATGTTTTATTTGCTATGTTCTCAAAATTCGAATTGTGAAGAGGAATGCCGTAATCATAATCGAAATTTTAAGAACACACTATGTACCTTTGACTAAATTTATTAACATTTCTCAACCTAAGCCTTTATATTTGAAATGAAGCATAATATTCTCTCCCTTAATTATAGCAAAACAACTTTACAACCCTTACTACTTTGCAAGGTATAACTCTTGTTTTCTATTATTAATATTGCCAACTTGCAATACGTGCCTTAATAATCATACAATCATAACATTTATGCTCCCACTATCATGATGATTATTATAAAACATAACACTTATGCTCCCACTAGCTTCGACATGTATTCATAAACATCTTAACTTTCAGAAAAACAATGCTTATTGAATTTCTTAAGTTCATGTTCCGAATACTTAGTGCTTTGATAATCTTTTATCACTGCTTCTTGAACTTATACACATTTGCCTTTGATAGTTCATATGTGTGTCTAAACACTTAAGACTAATTGCCAAACCTCACAATTCAAATTATGGAAAGGGATACCATAACCATAATCGAATTCGAGAATGCAATTTTACAATCACTATCTTCTTAAAATCTTTCTTAGTGAAAGCATTTCCTCACAATCATTTTCATGAAGGAGGAAATCTTATGACACTTAGATTTAAACGGTGTATGTGTTCCTATCCATGTGAATTTGTTAAAACCAAAGTTTACGACAAATTCAAACTCGTATGGACCGAACTTTCTTAATCTTGATTTCTTGCCTTATGGTAGCACAGCTGCCCACCATGTCTTCCAAGTAGTTAAGCAGCTCACCCTTTCCTGTCAATGTACCTTTCATTGATTAAGATGTTTTGCCTTTTATGCGTTCAAAATGAGAACTCACAGAACTCACATGCATAATTAACTCGATTAGATTGGCACAGAAACAAAATAATGTCATCACGATAGGTTGTAAACCTCAACTCGTGTGCTAGTGATGATCTATAAGGTTTATTTGATTTGTTCTTGAAACCTTTCAAGACCATTAAGACTCCCACTATCTCCTTGACATATAAGATTCTCTTGTCAATAACCATTTCTTGACAAACAAATATTCAAGAGTTAGTGTAGCTTTTATCAAAACACTTCATAAATTGGTCCTAGTTGGTCTTTGTCTTATCTAAGACATCACAACTTTCCACATTTGATGAATGTTATAAACCTTCTTAATACTACGTCACAATCTTAACATTAAGACTTGTTATTGGAACGAAGTATGATTGACTTTTTGATTTAACCATTTCTCCAATTCTTGATTCCTCTTCTTAAACATACAATTGTACTTAGAGGATCAACTGAAATATGGTTCTTAATCATTAAGACCTATCATAAAGCATAAAAGGTACTCTCCCTTCTTCTTAGAATGGAGAAACTTTTATCTTTCTGCCTACTTGATTCTTCTTATTCGTTCTGCTATTGATTTAAACATTTTCAATCAATTCAAAATTACTCTTAATCTTGTAAGTATAATCATATTTACTAAACCTTTAGTAAAGCATGATGAATATCTTGGTTACTCTTATGGTTAACTTGATCAGTACGCAACTTTGTGTACTTGATCTCCTAGTCCTTCACTTGACACTTTGTCAATGAATTAGTCTAATTTCTAAATATGAAATTTCTCATTCTTTGTGCAACCAAGTTGCATGATTCCAAATTTCTGTCCAATTGAAACTTGGGCGATGAGAAACTCTCCCTATTTAGTAAATTCCCGATTGACCTGATTCCTATTGCGATGGGTGATGTCTGTGTCATCGTGGGCATGGACTGGTTGAGCCGATTCGGCGCTGTCATCGACTGTGAGCGTCAGTTGGTGACTATACGAGACCATAGTGGGGGAGTTCTTTCGGTGTACGGCGAGGGTACCCGTTCGGGATCAGCTTTTTGTTCGGCCGCTAGGGCGAGGCAGTGTCTACAGCAGGGCTGTAAGGGTTTTGTGGCGTATGTGATGGATACACGGGAGGTTTCCGAGAGACCGAAATCAGTTGAGGAGGTCCCTGTGGTGCACGAGTTTCCAGATGTTTTCCCCGAGGAGCTGCCGGGAGTACCTCCTGTGAGGCAAGTAGAGTTTGGTATCGATCTGGTTCCGGGGGCCGCGCCTATTGCTAAGGTGCCTTATCGTCTTGCACCTCCAGAGATGCAAGAGTTGTCCTCGCAGCTCCAGGAGTTGCTGGGGAAGGGATTCATTCGGCCAAGCAGCTCGCCGTGGGGAGCACCTATTCTGTTCGTCAAGAAGAAGGATGGTTCACACCGGATGTGCATTGATTACCGGGAGTTGAACAAGTTGACGGTCAAGAACCGTTACCCGTTACCGAGGATCGATGATTTATTCGATCAGTTGCAGGGAGCATCTTGGTTTTCCAAGATCGATCTGAGGTCAGGGTACCATCAGGTGAGAGTGCGGGATGAGGATGTCCAAAAGACAGCGTTTAGGACGCGTTATGGGCATTATGAGTTTGTGGTGATGCCTTTCGGGCTCACCAATGCCCCGGCGGTGTTCATGGATCTCATGAACAGGGTATGCAGGCCGATGTTGGATCGGTCAGTGATTGTATTTATCGACGACATTCTGGTGTATTCTAGATCTAGAGAGCAGCATGAGGAGCATTTGAGGGAGGTCCATTAGGTATTGAGGTCGGAGAAGCTTTATGCAAAGTTCTCCAAATGTGACTTCTGGTTGCGGGAGGTCCAATTTCTAGGACATGTGGTTAATCAGAAAGGGATATTGGTCGATCCGGCCAAGGTTGAGGCGGTGATGAGCTGGGAGGTGCCGAAGTCACCCTCTGAGATCAGGAGTTTCCTTGGGTTGGCAGGGTATTATCGGAGATTCATTAAGGATTTCTCCAAGATCGCAGTGCCGCTCACCAGATTGACCCGGAAGGGTGTTGCATTCTCATGGGGGCCCGAGCAGCAGACCTCCTTTGAGACACTTCGCCAGAGGTTGTGCGAAGCCCCGGTATTAGCTCTCCCGGAAGGGATGGAAGATTTTGTAGTATATTGCGACGCATCGATTTCGGGACTGGGTGCAGTGTTGATGCAGAGGGGCCATGTGATAGCGTATGCATCGAGGCAGCTGAAGCCTCATGAGGCGAGATATCCCACGCATGATTTAGAGTTGGGGGCAGTAGTGTTCGCTCTCAAGATTTGGCGTCACTACCTGTATGGGGTTCGATGTACGATATACACGGACCACAAGAGCTTGAAATATTTGATGGATCAGCCCAACCTAAATATGCGTCAGAGGAGGTGGTTGGATGTGGTCAAGGATTATGATTGTGAGATCCTGTACCACCCAGGCAAGGCTAATGTGGTAGCCGACGCGTTGAGCCGCAGGGCGGAGAGCACTCCATTGCGAGATGTATGCTTGAGACTGACTGTGATGACTCCAGTATTGGATGCTATTCGTGGGGCACAGGCAGAGGCTGTGCGACCAGAAATGCAGAAGAAAGAGCGGGTTGTGGGGTTAATTTCAGAGTTTGTTAAGGATAGTCGAGGGCTTATGACGTTTTAGGGTCGGATTTGGGTACCGTTCGTGGGCGGTACACGTATTACTTTGATGGAAGAGGCTCATAGATCGAAATTCTCGATCCATCCCGGTGCTACGAAGATGTATTTGGATTTGAGGAAGGAGTATTGGTGGCCCTGTATGAAGAGGGACGTCGCATGGTTCGTTGAGAGGTGCTTGACCTGCCGTAGGGTTAAGGCCGAGCACCAGAGACCGCATGGCAAATTACAGCCATTGGAGATTCCCGAGTGGAAGTGGGAACAGATCACTATGGATTTCATCACCAAATTGCCGAGGACTGCCGGGGGAGTTGATGCAATTTGGGTGATTGTGGATAGGTTGACGAAGAATGCACACTTCCTTGCCATCAGTGAGAGTTCTTCAGCGGAGAAGTTGGCGGAGATATATGTGAGAGAGGTGGTATCTCGGCATGGGGTACCGATCTCGATTGTTTCAGACCGTGATGTGCGTTTCACTTCCAGGTTCTGGAAGAAATTTCATGAGGAGCTGGGTACTAAATTGCATTTTAGTACCGCATACCATCCCCAGACAGACGGTCAGAGTGAGCGGACGATTCAGATGCTGGAGGACATGCTTCGAGCGTGTGTGTTAGACTTCGGGGGTAGTTGGGATGCATATTTACCATTAGCAGAGTTTTCCTACAACAACAGCCATCATTCGAGCATTGGTATGCCACCTTTTGAGCTGTTGTATGGTAGGAGGTGTCGGACCCCCATTTGTTGGGGAGAGGTGGGACAGAGAGTGATGGGTAGCACAGAGATCGTGCTTCAGACGACAGAGCAGATTCAGCAAGTTAGACAGAGGTTATTGACCGCCCAGAGCCGACAGAAGAGTTATGCAGACAGGCGCCGATCCGAGCTTGAGTTTCAAGTCGGCGACTTCGTTCTCCTGAAGGTCTCTCCTTGGAAAGGAGTGATTCGATTCAAGAAGAGGGGCAAGTTGGGGCCCCGGTATATTGGGCCGTTTCGTGTGATTGCAAGGATAGGTCGGGTAGCCTATCGGTTGGAGTTGCCCACGGAGTTGGGACAGATCCACGACACTTTTCATGTGTCGCAATTGAGGAAATGCATAGCCAATGAGTCGGCAGTGGTTCCATTGGAGGATATTCAGGTGGATGCGAGCCTGAATTATGCTGAGAGACTAGTGGCCATCAGGGATCGGAAGATCAAGGTTCTGAGGAACAAGGAGGTACCTCTGGTGTTGGTCCAGTGGCAACACCGGAAAGGTTCAGAAATGACTTGGGAGCCGGAACGTGAGATGCGAGAGCAGCATCCGGAACTATTTGCAGAGTGAGACTTCGAGGGCGAAGTCTAATCCTAGTGGGGGAGAGTTGTAACAGCCCGGAATCTCAGGTATTGTTAAATTATGTTTTTGGGGTGAGTTAAGAGGGGACTCGGCGAGTTGGAGCTTAGACTCGCCGAGTAGGATCGCAGACTTGGTCGCGGGTTCGCGACTGGACTCGACGAGTCCGATATGGACTCGGCGAGTCTACGCTGTTTAGCGAAAACCCTAACCGTTCAGGTTTGAGTCGTATATAACGCACTATATGCCGTCATTGTCCGTCTTTTAGTCGACTGAGAAGAACCCTAAGCGGCTGTGGGCATCTAGAGCAAGATTGAAGGCCATTGGTGACTTGAAGAAATTGTGGTGCAAGGAGGAGGAGAGTCTTGGCTAAAGGAACTGCAAGGGATTCGAGTTCTGAGGTTTGGGGACACAGAGAGTGTGTTATTCAGGTAATATTTCGGATCATTTCTGTTATATTGATGTGTATATGGATCTAGGGTTTATGAAACCCATTTGGTGATTAGATGGATTATTGCCTTGTTACCCAAACGAATATAACCCTGTATTTGGACCTTTAGAGGTCCAGAAGGTCCCATGCTTGAGTATTTCGGAACCATACGGATCCCAGGATGCAGTTGAGCGGTTGCATGGCATGGACTCGCCGAGTTCGATGAACAGACTCGGCGAGTAGCTTGAAGATTAACTGGGACTCGTCGAGTTGTTCTTCAGACTCGGCGAGTTGAGTCGGGGTGGCCCCGCGATTCTTCCAGGAGTAACTCGTCGGGTCAAGGAGGATACTCGACGAGTAGATAGGGAATTCCAGAGAGTTGGAGGACGTCTAGACTCGCCGAGTCGCCATGGTACTCGCCGAGTCCGGTCGAGTTGACCGTTGACCGTTGACCAGAGTTGACCTAAGTCTGACTTCTTAGGGATAGTCACACTTAGAAGATATAAGTGTTAATGAGATATGTGATGTTATAGGGAGGTTGTAGCTCGTCGGATTGTGCACGAGTGATTTCAGGATTTGCTAGCTTTCAGCATTCACGAGGTGAGTCTTCTCACTATACTGTACCCGGAAGGGTTTGACTGTGTGACCGGAAGGTCAGATACGATATGTGATATGTATGCTATATGTGGTAAGATATTTGCTATATGTGCTATGTATGTTATGTGGGCCGGAAGGCAATATGTTATGGGCCGAAAGGCGAATATGTTATGGGCCGGAAGGCGTGGTGTTGATGACCGGAAGGTCAGGGCCTGGAAAGGCGTATGTGCGTAAGTTGTATATTGGGGAACTCACTAAGCATTTATGCTTACAGTTGTTATGTATGTGTTTCAGGTACTAGCGAGGACCGTGGGAAGGCGCCGGCGTGATCGATACACACTGAAGAATGCTTTTATGATCTTGGGATTTTGACTATTTGTATTTGACAGAATACTTAAACTATTTATGCCTTGTTTTGAATGGAAATAATTATATTTTAAAAATGAAAAATTTGTTTGAAAATTTGCGTTGTTACAACTTTTGCCTAAGTAACTAAGATTGGGAATTTGAAAAACATTTAGTTACTTTAGTAATTCATTATCCTTATAATGGAAGGTTTTGTCTTATCCTACCCGTTCGGCTAACGACCCTCCACTAGTCAAGAGTGCGGTGGGTAAGAGTGGATACCCATTCAATCGCCATTTTATAGGCAATTTCCTTAAACACCCCTTATAGACCAGCTTCGTGAATGAGACCTACTAACGGTAAGACTGACTTTTACTCATACATATATATAATGTTAGACTTTTAATGTTATATATATAGTATAGGGTGTATTTCACACTTTTAAAATATTAGGTGGTCTAATTTAACAATTATACTTTTAATTCAATTAAATTGTAAACCTAAACTTTTATGGATTTATTAAACCTCTTTTAATTATACACCTTAATTAATTAATAAAACCATAAGGGTGTGATTTGAACTTTTCCAAAACAATACTAGAGTTTTTAGAGTTTAATATTCCTAATTAAACTTTTAATCAACTTTTAAATTCCAAAACTTGAGGGCAAGTTTTGAAACATTTCAAAACATTAGGGTTTAGAATTTAAATATACATCAAATTAAACTATTAATCAAAATTTAAATTCCAAAACTTGAGGGCAAGTTTTGAAACCTTTTTCAAAACATTAGGGTTTCAACTATTTAAATTTCAAAACAACAAAACTTTTGGGTTCAAATTTAAACTATAAAACCTAAGGGGAAAATATGAAACATTTCATAACATAAGAATCAAATAATAAATAATCTAAATTAACAATTAACCACATAATTATCCATATTTGATTTATTTAATGATTTCTTGCAAAACAATTTACCAATTTAATCAAAATAATTAATCAATTATCACATAAGGAAACAAATATTTCATTAATTGATAAATATCTTCAATTAGATCAAGAATATAGTCAAATATATCATAAAATCAGATTTATATTGATCTAATATGATAAGGTAACTATCCATAAGCAAAACCAGCAAGAAATCGCGAAGATAACTTCATCTGACGAGTTGACTCGTCGAGTCAAGCATGGACTCGTCGAGTCACCATGGACTCGGCGAGTTCAGCTATGGACTCGACGAGTCCAGCCTCCAGAAACTAAAAAATCAAATTTTTCAAACATGTAATGCATCAATACAATTGAAACCAATCTAGTCTCTGATACCACTGATGGGTTTTGGTCATAAGACATCCTATGTGCTCATACAAACCCTAATGCTTAGATCTAGGTTTCTCTATTATACATGCAAGTTATCCAAGACTATAAACCCTAATTCTAGCATACAAGTAATCATATTAACATAAGAATGGGTTTAAGATATTACCTTGATTGTTATGTAGCAATAACAATCCCAAATCTCCTTGTATTGACTTTAGAAAGCTTATAGTCACAAATGTCACTCCTCTAATGGCTTACAAACACCAAGAGCAAATGGAGAAGGTATAAGGAGAGAGGGGAGGTATTGAATTCGTTCCTAAGAAGCCTTAGGGAAGGTCTGGACGAAATCATGAGCCAAGGGGTGTTTATATAGGTGTAGAGATAGGGTTTCAGTCCTTATCCTTATCTAGTTGCTTGCCCACCAAGCAATCCATAAGATAAGCCTTGAATCCTTATCATGGTCGAATTCTAAGGCCTTATCACCTCAAATTCGTCCAACCTATCCTTAGGATAATCCTTACCCTATTTTGTAACTATCACATAATTACAATTCAGCCCCTCTAGTTTAATTAATTACATTTGATCACAAAATTAATTCTTAATTAATTATTGACCAATATTAATTAAACAAATATGATTTCTCCTTTAATATATTATTCTTATAACATATTAATAAATCATAATAACCTCTCTCTCTATTTATTTCTCCAATCAAGTTGCTTTGGTGAAGGCAACCCAAAAGGACCATGCACCATCGGGTCAAGTACATACCAAAATAGTTATGGACTTAGACACTAATCCAACACAAAGAAGGATACATTTTCATGGAACTTAACGTCTCGAGTGACATACATCTTCTTCTCGTTTGGATCATACCACCGATATCCCTTCTTGAATTCTTCATATCCAAGAAAGACACACCGGATTGCTCGTGGTTCAAGTTTCCTAGTATTTTGATGCACATTAGCCATACACCCAAAGACACGTGGCTCGAGATTCGGTACCATTGGAACATTCATTATTTCATGCAACTGTTGTAGGGGAGTTTTAAAATTAATAACTCTTGATGTTGTTCGATTCATGATGTACGCAACACCCCGAACCGCCTCGCCCCAGTATTGCCTTTGAATCCCAGTATTGCCTTGGAACTTGCATGTCAAATAAGGAAGCTCTAACAATCTCCAAAATTTGTTTATTTCTTCGTTCTGCTAATCCGTTTTGTTGTGGTGTATTTGCACATGAAGTTTGATGCCTAATTAACTTTTCTTTGCAAAATCTCTCTATCTCTTGATTTATGTACTCGTCTCCGTTATCGGATTGGAGCACCAAAATGTTACTTTGATATTGCGATTTTACTACCCCATACAGTTCCTGAAATTCGTTTCATACTTCTCCTTTGTGTTTTAATAGAGAAATCCAAATCATACAAGTACATTCGTCAATAAAGGTAACAAAGTAACGATAACCATTAGGTGTAGGTATTTTTGTTGGGCCCCAAACATCACTATGTACTACCATGAATGGAACAACAACCTTTTTTTCACTAGGTAGATATGAAACCCGATGGCTTTTCACCATTTCACACATACCACAAATAAATTCAAATTGTTTTCATTCAAAAAAAATATATATACGGTTTTAGTGTTTTTAAATAAGTAAACGATAAACGCCCTAATCTACGATGCCATAGCCAAGGCAGTGATTTCTTTTCTTGGTTTGCTTTTGTATTGTGTGTTGCGACATGCCTTTCTTCCTCAAGATAGTACAAATTTCCCTTCCTAATACCATAGCCAATTATCCGATCTGTCGCTATATCCTGAAACATACAATTGGTTGGCCAGAAAGTTACATAACAGTTTAATTTGTCTATAATTTGGCTAATAAAAATGAGATCTGATGATAAGGAGGGAACAACAAGAACAATATCAAGGTTCATTGTTTTTTAAACTTGAGAAGATCCTTCATATATAACATCTGCAACTCCTCCATTTGCAGTTTTGACCATGGACTGTTTTGGAAGAATTTGAGTTGTGAGTTTTTTCGGATCGTTGGTCATGTGATTTGTCGCCCCTGTGTCAATAATCCAGGAATTATTTGTAATTTTAGATCTGTTTGACATACCATGATTGTCGTGTGATTCTGTGTGGGCTGCAAACGACGTGGTCTCGTCGTTTTTTGTTGTAGCTACAGTGGCTTGACCTACCTTTCTCCATGGTTTCTTTGAGAAATCCCACCATTCTGGGTAGCCTATGATCTCATAGCATTTTTGTATCGAGTGTCTTTCTTCTCCACAATGAGCACATACGAGATTTGAGTTTTTGTTCGATCTTTTTCCTTTCACAGGTCGGCTTCGAGTTGCAAGCTTGACCATACTATTCAGTTCGTGTTTGCTTTCATCCATGGAGAATCTCTGGCTTTGATCCTTTCGTACAAATAGATAACATGCTTCAAAATCAAGTGGTGGGTCTTTCCTCAGTATCTTACTCCTTGCTTGATTGAATTCCACGTCAAGGCCTGCTAGAAAAAAATGCACACGAAGACGCCCTAGTAATTTGTTTAAGGATACTACCTTAGTTACGTCATTTTCTTTGACCATCAACCGCATATCGATCTCTTGGAAGATACCGATAAGTTCATTGTAGTACATGGCAAGGGGCCGGCCATTCTATCGGGTGTTGAATGACTTCTGGTTTAGTTCAGATAGTTGGGTCTCGTCAGTCCCATCATAAAAGGTCTTCTCAACTGCATCCCATATCTCCTTTGCACTCTTCAATTGAATGAACCTTGGAATCAACGTGGGGCTCATTGAGTCAATGAGCCAGCTCTTGACTTTGTTATTATCAATGAGCCAATTCTCGATTTGTTTTTCGCCAGTCTCTGGTTTCTTGGAGGATCCGGTGAGGAACCCTTGTTTGTTACGTACCGCTATTCGCATTTCCATCAACTGTGACCACAACTGATAGTTCGAGTCATCCAAGATGATCCATGTTGGGAACGGAGCATCTTAAACGATCGATCGGGTTTCTGGGGTAGGGATTTCTTTTTTCGAACATGGTGTTTTTCAGGGTTTCGAATACGAGGGATTAGAAAATTTCTATGCGGGTCACTCTGATACCATGTACAGAGAATTCTAATTGGAATCAATTATATTCATCAATACAACAAGATATATATACATACATATATATATATATATATATATATATATATATATATATATATATATATATATATATAAAGAGGAAACCCACGGGAAAGAAGAACTATACAAGGAATGGATATGACACACAAATTTTCTATGGTTATCTGATCTTCTCAATAATATCCATAATTAGTTTGCCTCTTTCAATATTAGCTCTCGTCAACATGGAGGTCGAGGCAATGTCGAGAAAGCATGGACTAAGAAGAAAATGGTCAAGTTTACTGAGTTTAAGATCTTCATTTCTAAAACACGTGAAACGAAAACCTCCCATTTTTTGGTCTCTCAGACCCACTTCATTGATGAAATTGTTGAAATCTCGAGCAGTTCGATTGTAGAAGATAGAGTTAAATCTCTCATATGGTCTCCTAACAACGTTAAAGTCACCTAGTAGGATCCACACACCGTCATATGTCTGAATGATTCCTTTTAGTTCATTCCACAAGTTGGCTTTCTCTGTAACCGGTTGGGGTCCGTAAATGTTTGCAAAAATCACCGGTCTTTGAACCCCCACCCAGGTTCCGATATTGATGAGATAATGTTTTGAGGATAATACTTGAGTAGAACTGAACATACTGCTATCCTATAAGTTCAATAACCCCCCAGAACGTCCAAATGCATTAATCTTGCGTGAGCCAAATTCAGTCGACCCCCAACACAATGCAACATCAATATATTTTGCATCTGATAACTAAGTTTCATGTATAGCAATGAAAGAAAGCTTGTGTGTTGCTCTTAGCCATCTGGCCCAAGACACCTTATGTTCTTCTCCAATGCCACGAATGTTAAGGGAGAGAAAATTCATTAGGGACCATTGATCTCACCTGATTCACTTATCACTGCCCCGTTCTGTAACTTACCTTCTTTCGTCCGTCCACGAGACTGTAAAAAGAGAGAAAGGGGCGGCTATCTAGCGAGAGTCATTTCGGTTGTATGCCACGAGGTCCCTATGGACAAGGGGACAAGTGAATCATCGCTTTTGGGCGCAGGCACCCCTCTACCATCTATCTCATTGCATTCCATTGTCTCGTATTGTACTATACTGTATCAGACCAGATACATCTATTGAGTGAGAGAAAGGTAATCTATTTTATTCTATTTTCTTCATTTTGATATTGATAGGGATCCCCATTCATTCCTAGATTCCCGGATTGATTGCCCTACCTAACTACATGGTAGTGGTCTAGGGAGCACAATTGCTAGAGCATGAGAGAATGGACTTCGATTAACACAGGATTATCCGGTTGAATTTTGAATCCAATCAAAGAGCCCACGACAGCAGTGGCTTCAATTTCAAACAACGACATCGGTGTAGAGGAGGGATGATGGTTCAACCTTGAGTTTAAGAAATTTTGATCGAGGAGGAGGGGAGGGTTATTGAGAGATGGAGAAATCAATGTACGAGACCCAATAAGCTCTGCCTAGGGGATAGAATCTGGGAACAAGTTGACCTTAAGTTTAAGAAGAAGGGATGATGGTTCAACCTTGATTTTAAGAAATTTTTATTCCTACAAATCTTCCTACCCAATAAAATGATGATATGTGTAACATTTGCTGCTCAGTTAATGAAATTTAATGATATTTTAGTATAATAATGTAACACATGTCATTATTTAAATTTATAGAAAAATTAATAGGAACAAAAGGTAGAAGATATTTAATTTCCCGAGAACAATATCTCCTCTAATAAATGAATGTTTTTTTGCCACTTGTCACACTCTTAATCATTTTGCCACATGTCATTTTGTGGTTATTTTGAATTAATTTTTATTCCATATGTAATTTTGTGGTTTTCCTATTTTATTAAATTCCATATGGTATTTAAATTTAATAATAAATGCTTAATTGACTTTCCTTATAATTTCAAAAATGCTTTGATTATTTTATCTAAATGATTTGTTTATATTTAAAAGAGATAAAAAAAAAACACTTTAATTTTAGTAATTCAATATTTTTCTCATTTTTCTTATAAATTCAAATTTCTCAAATGTTTATACATATCTAATTGTTTTAAATACACCCATGTAATACATGGGGTTCACACCTAATACATTATCAAATGAATATTGTTAATGTTAACGACAAATTAAACTTTTTTCTTACTCTATTAAAGAAAGTTTTAAATGAACTACATTTTTTATGTTATTATAAATTATGTCTCTTTAAATGTTTTTTGATGTTCTTTTAAAGCATTTTTAGAACAATATAACGACAAATTTATATATTTTGGATGTTCTTATAAAGCATTTTTAGAACACTATACACTATCGAAGGGATATTGTTAACGTTAACGACAAGTTATACTTTTTCCAACCTTATTAAATAAAGATTTAAATGAACTACGTTTTTTATATTCTTATAAAATATGTTTTTGATATCATTATAAAATATAATTTTTTGTAGATCATAATATTTTCATATGTTTTATATACATCATATCGAGCACTATGTCTGGGAATATAACTAAGTGCACTTATGAACGAAAATTACACATAAAAATCATTGCGCATATAGTTTTGACAGATTATATGGGGTGTAATCAATTTGATTTAAACCAAAAACTGAAGATTCACAGCACATATCCATTTATGAATTCAAATGAATTTCATCAATACGTCACAACATTGATGACATCGGCGTTCGGTTATGGGGATATAAAAATTCACGAAGACATAGTTGAAGAGAACAACAAAAAAATCTCATAATCCAAAAGAATATCCATGTTCAACCAAAATCTAATGCAACTATAACAACCTTAGGGGTTATAAGGATACATATGTTTGTATCATTTGATTTTTTTTGTTCTAGCCAGTGGAGCGATTGATTAGGATCCAAAGTAGAATTCCTATTTCGTAGTATTAAATGTAACTTAAGCATTTGCATGGCACGTGTCACACCTGGATATGATCCAAAGTAGAATGTGCATTGGCCTTGCTCGGATGATAACGTATTTTGCATTTGTAATCATTTAGTAACTATACCCATCGTCGTTGTCTCATATTGAGCTATTTTTTATTAAGAATGTGCGGGAGACTCTTATTTGTCAGTGAAGATTGTACACTTTGTACCATAAAGGTAGTGTCTCCAAATCTTTAAGACAAACACTATCATGCCTAATTCAAGGTTGTGTGTGGTGTAGTTGACCTCGTGAGTCTTAACTTGTTTTGAGGCATAGGCAATGACCTTTCCCCGTTGCATGAGTACACAACCTAGACCTTGCTTGGATGTGTCACAGTAGACCACAAAGTCTTCCGTTCCTTCTAGAAGAGACAAGATCGGAGCACTGCATAACGCTTTCTTTAGTGTCTGGAAGGAAATTTCTTATTTATCCTACCATTTGAATGTCACTCCCTTCTGGGTCAGGCTAGTAAGTGGCTTCGCGATGTTGGAAAAGTTTTGTATGAACCTTCGGTAATGGCCAACAAGGCCCAAAAACTAGCAAATTTCTTTCGGCATCCTCCGCGCTTCCCAGTTTTCAATTTCCTTGATTTTGGATGGATCCACATGTATCCCTTCCTTGTTGACCAAGTGTCCCAAAAAGTCCACCTTTCGTATCCAAAATTCACATTTTGAAAACTTTTCATACAACTTCTCCGCCCTTAGTGTCTCCAAGACCTGTCGTAGATGTTGACTATGCTCTTCCTTACTTTGCGAATAGATTAGTATGTCATCGATAAATACTATCACGAATTTATCTAGGTAAGGTCGGCATAGATCCATGAACACCGCGGGTGCATTAGTCAACCCGAAGGGCATCACTACGAACTCGTAATGGTCGTAACGAGTCCTAAACGTTGTCTTAGGAATATCTTCCTCCTAGATTCTGAGTTGATGGTACCCTAACCTTAGATCGATTTTTGAGAAGTAGCTCGATCCCTGAAGTTGGTCAAATAGATCATCAATCCGGGGTGGGGGGCACAATTCCCTGGCAGACTCCCTGGTCGGCAAGAGTGTGTGCCAAACATTTGGCACCGTCGAAGGAGGTTGGGTTGGCAGATATGACCATTCCTTGAATCTGGAGGGATAGTCCCCAGATGTAGCGTTCCACCTTCTTGGCTTCCGGGGTGACCATCCCGAGTCACAAAACTGCCAAGTCGTTAAACATGGTGGTGTAAGTGGTCACATTAGAGCCCGTCATGGTATGGTTCCAAAGTTCTTGCTCCAATTTCTGAATTTCGCTTCTTGGGCAGTACTCTTCCAGCATCATGACCTTCAGATCTTCCCAAATCACAGAGTTGGCCACATTGAGAGTCAGGGTTTTAACATGGCCATTCCACCAAGATAAGGTCGAGTTAGCGAAGGTACAAGTTGCGTATTTGACCTTACATTCATTTAGGCATGAACAAACTTCAAATACAAATTCTGTTTTCTCAAACCATCTCGTCAAGGTAATGACACCGTCGTCGCCATGAAAAGTCTTGGGCTTGCAGTTCATAAATTCCTTGTAGGAGCATACTTGTTGGTGGCCTTGACTTTCACCAAGAATGGAACTGTTGGCGTCATTCCCGCTTCCATTTCCATTTCCGTTTCTGTTTTAATTTGTGCCATTGCCGCTAATTTGTGCCAATGCGGCTAGCACAGAGGCTTGGAACATAACGGGGTCCACTTGCGGAGTTGGTGTTGGTGTGGTTGTTGGTGTCTCACAGGCTCGCCGGTTACTTCTGCGCGGTGGCATTCTTTTGCCATAGGAATTAGAGATGAAATGATGATAAGTCCTCAATAATGGTTATGAATTGGGTATTATCGAAATAGAACGTCTCAACTATTTGTTTGGTTATGTCTCGCCTTTATTGTAACTTATAAACATCACAATAAAATAAATATAATTACTATAATTAATAAACAATTTCATAACAATTTATGAACTTATAAGTAACACCCAGTGAAATAAAATGCAAACCATTTCATTGATAAAGTTTCATAGTAGTACATAGTTTTGGAAAATTTGACCTTCATAGAGGTCTACAACACACCTAAAACCCAAAATAAAATCGACAACATAGCGACCCTTAAAATAGTGTAATCACTTATTCACAGGGTCGGACCTACATACATGGGGGAGTAGCACCAACACTTACATATAAAGCCTAGTCTATAACAAAAGTCGAGTAGCATAAGCACTACTCATGGTGAGTGGCATCCTGCGGACCTTTGAATGTGGCTATGAATGCCCACATCTCCCTTGCTTCCTTTCTGGCCTCCTCAGCTCAGCGCTCGGCCTCGATCACCCTCTGTTCCATGACGGCATGCCGGTCCCTAAACTCCCTAACCTCGTCTCGGGTAGTCGTGACCTCCTCCTGAAGGAAGTTGATGATCTTGAGTGTCTGATCGTGATACTCATCTAAACGTCGAAACCGAGCGGTGGTGACCTCAGCAGTGGCACCGACGTCTAGGATATGGCTAGTGGACGCCCTAGCCTGCTCATCAAGGCGCAAGATGCAGCGAATCATGACAGGGAGTGCCCTATTGGCTGGACCCCCGTTACGGAGGTCGTAGAACTCTCGGCTCATACCATATGAAGGATGTTGGCCCTGCTAGCGGCTCCACCTACGCAAGTCCTCCGCCTATCGGGATGTCAAACCCTGAAATGGTACCTCTGTCAGAAAAGTCTCTGGTCTATGAAAAGGAAATATCCTCTTAGGAGGAGTGTGCATCCATAGTAGACCACCTGGATGGCAGTATACCTGGAAACTCGGCCCGGGTGCAGGATCGTGTAGATCACAGATGGCATAAGGTGGGCTGCTAACCTCAGATTCCGCATTGGAGTCCTCCTCATTGTCACTGTCATCATCGTCCTCTTGACCTTCCTTCGGGTCCACTTTTGCAGCTAGTGTGTCAACCTTAATTTGCTCCTCAGGATCCTCCTCAATCCATCCATCGTTCCCATTGTTGGGAAAGTAAAGGTCTCCAGGCAAGTGGAATCTGGCCATGTCGTTTTTGCAAGAATAGAGGTAAAAGAGACACATAAAGAGTCTAGGTGTATGGTGTTAGATTAGGTGTCTAAGTTCATAACTATTTCTGGAATGTACTTGACCCGGCTAGCATGGTCCATTTTGGGTTGCATGACATTGCAACACTTGGATAAACTAGATAAGAGAAAGGACACTTATGGTTTATTAATATATTATAAGTTCTAATATATTTTAATATTATTTAATTAGTTTCGATCAAGAATTAATTTAGAATTAATTTGGTGATCAAAAGGAGACTAATTAAATATATGGGGTTGATTGTGCAAATCATCCATTCTTTTATAGTAGGCTAATGATCCATGGTTTATTGAATTGGGCTAAAACCCATAAGGTGCTCCATGGATAGTCCATGTAGGTTATAAACCCATGGATCATGGAATATGAAAAGCCATGTAAATTAGGGTTTACATGTTGTAACCCTACTTGTGACACAACTATAAAAGGACCCCATGGCTAGCAAAATCGGACTACTATGTGTAGAAAAAGAGGGCTAGCCGATTTTGAGTGATAGTGTACTTCTCTCAAAGTTATTCCAAGAGTTGTGGTGTTTTGTGAAGCATTTGAGGCATCATATTTGAGGTGCTAGGCTCACAAGGTTCTAAAGGAATCCAAGCAACAAGAAAGGTATGTTTTTCTACTAGCTTTTATGTTTCAAAGTCCCCCATGCCATGCTAGTTAAGTTAAGAACCTTGGAAAATCAAATTTGCATGTATCTTAGTGAAAACATAGATCCAAGGTTTCTAGGGTTGCATGTACACCTTAGGAGTGTTAGAATGCTCAAAACCCTTCAGTGGTATCAGAGCCTAGGCTTGTTTTCTTGATACTTGATGCAAATTGTTGAAAAAACTCAAGATTTTTGCATTCTTTTGAGTGAACTTGCCGAGTCCATGGGGGGACTCGACGAGTTCATGTGTTATTTCATCCTACTAGTCGAGTAGGTTCTTGCACTCGACGAGTAGGAGGCCCTGAATGCAGATTTTCGATTTTTGCTGCTGGAAATGGACTAGAAACATTACCCTAAACTGTTTTGGTCTTATAAAACTTGTTTTAGATGGTGTAATGGTTATGCTAATCCAGTTACAATGGCTATTATCAAAATTTAAAGTTTTGTATGTGTTATTTATGATTCTTGAAATTGTTGATATGAATGTTCATACACTTATGAGTTTAGAAGATCATAGGAATTATTTGCAAATAGTTTGTTAGTTTAATTCTTGATCTTGATGTGTTTTAATGGAATCCATAATTTGTCCTCAAGTTATGGATTACCAAAAGTCATTCTTTTAAAGTCCATTAAAGAAACACATAAGTTACATAAAATGATGAGTCTTTCATTTTAATAAACCATCAACTCACAAGTTATGAAGTTGAAAAGTTTTGAAAGTTACAAAATTTGCCCTCAAGTTTTGGAATATGTAAAGTCACTTTAAAAACTTTGATTCCAACCCCTAGAATTTTAAAAGTTAAAATTCAACCCTTATACTTTATAATATTATAAGTTAATAATATATATATATATATATATATATATATATGTTGGGTTTTGAGCATTCTAACACTCCTAAGTGTACATGCAACCCTAAATACGTTGGATCTATGTTTTCTCTATTATACATGCAAATAAGAACTTCCAAGGTATTATCCTAATCTAGCATACAAAACAATGAATGTAACAAGATAGAATACATACCTCTTTGATGTAGAAAGTCTTCATGAAGCTTGAGTGCCTAGTGCCCCAAGTGTGACACCTCAAATGGTTCACACAACACCAAATACACTTGGAATAACTTGAGAGAATTCTACACTTCATGAAATCGGCTAGCCCTTTCTTACTCACTTTCTAGTGGCCGATTTTGTCAAGAATAAGATCTTTATATAGTGTTACAATTAGGGTAAACCCTAATTGTCATGACTTTCCATTTCCTTGGATCCATGGGTTCAAATACACCATGGAGCATCCATGGACCATCCTATGGGTTTTAGCCCAACTTGATTATCCATGGAGCATTAGCCCACTATACAAGTATGGATGATTTACACAATCAACCCATATATTTAATTAGTCTTCTTTTGATCACTTAATTAATCCTAGATTAATTATTGATCAATACTAATTAAATAATCTTATTATTCTTATTATTAATATACTAGAACTTATAATATATTAATAACCATAAGTGTCTTATTTCTCTCATTATAGTCTATCCAAGTGCATGATGTCATGCAACCCAAATGGACCATGTCGGGTCGGGTCAAGTCTTACCAATTATAGTTATCGACTTAGACATTAATCCAACAGTCTCCCACTTGGATAAGTCTAAAACTAATATTGTGTATGACTTCAGGAACCGACTGGCAATCGTAGCTCTCAAAAGCTTCTGTCGAACTCTGACCTTGTAGATGAACTCTGACCTTTGTCAGTGACTTTTCCATTAGATAAGGGATCATATATTCCTCCATTCTAGATATCATATGGACTGAGACATGGATTATAATCATTCTCTCTGTCCATTTGTTGTTTCCCGATTTCCGATTTATGACGACTGACTAATTGAACAAATCAAATCAGTCCTGGCCCGGCCGAGCACTTCCATTTGTCATCATCAAATCATCGAGGGGCCCACAGATATCGCTTTTATCCCGAAGGTAAAAGGAATGGATAAACTTCGACTCATATGGCTTGTTCTACTAGTTGTTGAATCATACACAAAGGCACGTTTTATAACACCGGGTTACCGAATGCGTTTTCGTGCAATCAATGTACAATCAACTCATAGTAACAACTCATATCTCTAGGTTTGAAGAATATAAGATATTACCGTCTCATGATCACTCGTGATAAAATCCATGAAGTGATTCCAATGAGCGCGGGTTGAATCCAATACTCAGAACTTATGAGCACTCATGAGTGTTGTAGCCCTTTGTCCAACATCTTAGACCTCTACAAGCCAACCCATGACAGTCTTAATTCATATCTACTTCCAATATATGACTGACTGTGGATGGTTTGAATAACTTAATCATTCCGGAAGAATAACCTAGTTTATTCAGGAAGTCAAAACATGCAAAATGAAACACAAGAATAGTTGAATCCAATATGGTATCAAAACCTATGAACACAAATAAAACACCTTTTATTTATCACCATATGATTACACATTATTCATTGTATACTGTTTCAGCTATCAACTTTATTCTTGGATTTAAAACAATAGTTGTCCCATGCTCCAAGCATGTACACTATGTTTTCTAAACACTAGTCATGCCACACACCAAGTATGCATACTATGTTTGTCTATGATATTTACTTTGTGAACTAGATCAATTGAACATAACTTCAATGATTCTCTTTTCACACTCCCAAATCCTTACTGCAAATGCAAGAATTCCAAATTCATGCCATTTACTGAAATCTGTTAGATTCTAAACTTATATGCATTGAACCTCTTGTAATGATTATGCACAAAGTCAGAAGGACTTGACAACAACCATTACAGACCATTCTAAAGGAGATCAGCTCCTTGGGAACATCCTTCTTGCATTAAGTTTCCTAATCTTAAACAGATTGAAAAATTCTAACTTTGAAACATTTCCAAATTCCATTTTGACTATCACTTCTGAACAAAAGTTGCCTCCTTCCAGATTATGTCAATATGGTCCTTCCAGAATTATCACTATACTTCCAACTGTCCTTGGGCAACCAATCTTTGGTAAACCTTAGATTGTCCTCGACAATGGTTTAATCCTTTTAGTCATATCCAGTTCTAAACCTTTTCCCTTCTCAATGCCCCAGGCATTTGGAAAATTTTAGAAAGGATGAATATAGCACATGTAATCGATCCTATATCCGAAGCATATGGGACACGATTCATGATGTCTCACATAAAGACTAAACCAGTCTTTTGCTATAATATGCCCATTTCAATTTGCCAAGTTCTCATAATTCAGATTATGAAAACTTGGATCAGGAACATCAGTGGGAGAGTCATCTTTGATGAACCTCTGTGGGAGAGTCATCTTTGATGGATCCAACTTTATGGATTGGATCAGGAACATCAGGATGGTCACTCGGTATAAGGACAAGGAATATGTCCTTGACAAGGAGCTTAAGGAACTTGATGAGTCGTCTGCTACTCCTGAGGACATTGTTGAATTCCAGGCACATGAGAGAGATGCCACTAAGATGGCATGTATCATGTTGGCCACAATGACAGCCGAGCTCCAAAAGTCCTATGAGGACTTCTATCCTTTTGAGATGCACTAGGATTTGATGGATAGATGCCATCAGAGCGCTCATCAAGAGCGATATGAAATAATCTCCTCCATGATAACCCGAATGTAGGATGGTGAACCCATCACGGGCCACATGCAAAAAATGCAAAGATTCATGGACAGTTTGCTGAAATTGAATGTGAACTTTCCCGATGAGTTGGCAATTGACATCATTTTGCACTCCATACCTTCTTGTTATGATCAATTCCGAATGACATATCACATGAACAAGGAGGAAGTTACACTCAGCAAACTTCAAGGACTTTTGAAGACCACCGAAAGTGGTCTTAAAGGTAAATCGGTTGTTACCACTCCTACTCCTACCGCGGCCCCTGTCTTGGCAATCGGGCAAGGTAAAGGGAAGAAGAGGAAGAGCCCTTCGAAGGGTACCAAGGGAAATTCCCTTGATGGCTCCTCTTCAATTAGAACCAAAAGAGGTTATGTCACTCCTTCTGCCAACCTTAAAGAGGCTGAATGCTTTTACTGCCATGAAAAGTCGCACTGGAAGCGAAACTGCCCAAAGTACCTGCAAGATGTTAAGGATGGGAAAGTAAAACCCAACCATGCAGGTATTTACACTATATTGTCTAATAACTCACCCCATTCTAATTCTTGGGTCCTTGATACAGGTTGTGGTATTCACATATGTTCTGGCTTGCAGGGACTAAGAAGAAGTGAGAATGTGGAGCATGGGAAAATAAACTTGATCATGGGGAATAGGAAAGCTTCACCTGTCACAAAGATTGGAGTTTATTCTTTGTTGCTAAGTAGTGTGTTAGTGTTAGATTTGAATAAGTGTTGTTACTTGTCTGAAATAGCGAGAAATATTATTTCCTTTCATGGTTTGTACAAACAAGGGTTTACCTTTTCGCTTGATAATGAATGTGGTGGTATTAATGCTTTCGTTAATAATATTCTTTTTTTAAAGCATTACCTTGTGATGGTGTGTATGAAACTGTTTCGAATGTTGATAACCTAAGCAATAATGTGTTGTGTATTGATTCTTCCACTAACTTGGATAAAGAATCATCATGGCATTGTCGTATTGGACATGTAAGCAAGAAACACATAGGCCAACTCCAAAAGGATGGAGTCTTGGAGTCATTTGACCTAAAGTCGGATGATAGTTGTGAATCTTTTTTACTTGGGAAAATGACAAAGTCACCCTTCACTGGTACTTGTGCTAGGGGTGAGGGTTTGTTGGACCTCATACATACTAATGTGTGTGGACCCTTCAGAACCGCTACAAGGGATGCTAACCGCTTCTATGTGACTTTTACTGATGATCATAATAGATATGGATATGTCTACTTAATCAAGCACAAGTCAGAAACCTTTGAAAAGTTCAAGGAGCTTAAACATGAAGTGGAGAATCAGTTGGGCAGGAACATTAAGATGCTTCGATCTGATCGAGGTGGTGAGTATCTTAGTACAGAGTTCCTTGACTATATTAAGGAATGTGGGATTGTCTCACAATTGACACCTCCAAGGACACCACAGCTTAATGGTGTGGCTGAGAGGCGTAATCGAACCTTGTTTGATATGGTTCGTTCCATAATGAGTCGAGCTTTGCTACCAATCTCATTTTTGGGGTATGCCTTAGAGACTGTCGCCCATATTCTTAATCTAATCCCTACCAAAAAGGTTGCCAAAACACCTCACGAGATGTGGACTGGATAAGTTCCCAATCTGGACCACATCAAGATTTGGGGTTGTGAGGCTTTCGTGAGGCGTAAGACTCACGATAAGCTTTAACCTCGAAGTGAGAGGTGTATTTTCATCGGATACCACAGAAATCCTTTGGTTACCTCTTCTACATACCCACTGATAATGTGGTCTTTGTAGCAAGGAGAGGAGTCTTTCGCGAGAGAGAGTTCATAAGCCAAGGAAACAGTGGGAGGTAAATTGACCTTGAAGAAATTCAAGAGTCAAGTGGTGAAGGAACCTCAAACCTTAGCAATCAACCTAAGGAGGAAACTCTTGTTGATCCGACAGACAAGTTTGTACCTCTGAGGCGTTCCACGAGAGTTAGGAATGCACCTGAGCATTACTATGGTTTCCATATTACTGCAGAAGGTGATACACTTATCAATGATAGCACACTGGTAAGTTTGGATGAACCTAACAGCTACTCAGAAGCCATGGCAGGCCCTGAGGCTGCTAAATGGAAAGAGGCTATAGACAGCAAGATACAATCCAAGTATGACAATCAAGTTTGGAACTTGGTTGACAATGTACCAGGTCGTAAGATAGTCGGGTGCAAAGGAATTTTCAAGAAGAAGACCGACATGGATGGTAATGTGCACACTTATAACGCGCGACTGGTTGCAAAGGGATTTTCTCAAACTCCGGGAGTTGATTACGATGAGACCTTTTCACCAGTAGCAAAGATTAAGTTTATTAGGGTTATGTTAGCCATTGTTGCATTTCATGACTATGAAATATGGCAAATGGATGTCAAAACCGCTTTCCTTAATGGAAAGTTGGCTGAGGATGTTTACATGAGTCAGCCATAGGCTTTTGTCAGTACAAAGTACCCTAATAGAGTGTGTAATCTTGAGAAATCCATCTATATATTGAAACAAGCACCTCGCAGATGGAATCTTTGTTTTGATGAGAAAGTCAAAGAGTTTGGCTTTTTTAGGAGCGAAGATGAATCTTGTGTATATGTCAAGGCTAGTGGGAGTATAGTTAGCTTTTTGGTATTGTATGTGGATGACATACTACTCATAGGAAATGACATCCCAACTCTGTAGGAAGTGAAGTCCTAGCTTGGGAAGTGTTTCGCTATGAAGGACATTGGTGAAGCTGCCTATATCCTAGGGATAAGGATTTTGAGAGACATGAGTAAAAGACTAATTGGACTTAGCCAGAGTACTTACTTGGATAAGGTGCTGAATAGGTTCAGCATGCAGAATTCCAAGAAAGGAGGATTATCGATCCTGAGTAACGCTAGATTGAGTAAGACTCAGAGCCCGAGTATAGAGGCTAAGATAGCAGAGATAAGTCAAGTACTATATGCTTCCATTGTAGGCTCGAGCATGTATACTATGACTTGTACTCGTCTTGATGTGGCCTTTGTGTTGAGCATGGTTAGCAGATATTAGGGGAATCTTGGCAAGGCTCACTGGACTGCGGTAAAGAACATTCTCAAGTACCTGCGGAGGACTAAGGATTGGGTCCTTACCCTCGGTGGGAGTGATGACTTGAGAGTAGTAGGATATAGTGATGCTAGCTTCTAGAATGATAGGGATAATTTCCGCTCTCATTCAGGCTGGGTCTTTACTTTAGACGGAGGAGCAATTACTCAGAAAACTTCCAAGCAGGAGACAGTGGCTAATTCAACTTGCGAATCATAGTATATAGCAGCAAGCGAGGCAACAACGGAGGATATATGGCTAAAGAACTTCATTGGAGACCTTGGAGTTGTACCAGCTATAAAGGAGCCTATGGAGATTTTATGTGATAGTGAAAGTGCAGTTGCCTTAGCCAAGGAACCAAGGGATCACGGAAGATCCAGACACATCGACAAAAAATACCATTTCATCATACCTCGAATAGAAGAATGACTCCTCGTAGCAAAGAGGGTATCATCGGATGAGAACCCAGCAGATCCCCACACGAAGGGACTGGGTAGGGTTAAGCATCTTCAACATGCGAGGTGCATAGGGCTAAAGGATGATATTAGTTTTAGAAATTAGATAGCTTTGAAATTTGTAAAGTGTAATTGACATTTGATGATAAATAAAAGTTGTTGTTTATTTATAAGTAAAGTGTTGCTATCTTCTGCCAATCGTTTACTATCATTTCATTTTGCATGTTTTGACTTCCATAATAATTATGTTATGGTATATCATATTATTCAAATTCTCCACAGTCGGTCATATGTTGGAAGTAGATATGAATCAAGACTGTCATGAAGTCGGCTTGTAGATGTCTAAGGTGTTGGACATAACAAGAGTTGCTACAACACTCATGAGTGCTCATAAGTTCTGAATATTGGATTCAACCCAAGCTCACTTGTATCACTTCATGGAATTTATCTCGATTGATCATGAGACGGTAATATCATATAAGTCTTCAAACCTAGAGATATGAGTTGTTGACTATGATTTGGTTATACATTGATTGTACAAAAACGCATTGGTAACTCGATGTTATAAAACGTGCCTTTGTGTATGACTCAACAATTAGTAGAACAAGCTTTGTGTATGATTTTGTGTTGACCTATGTACCGGGCCCGGTCAGAACTAAATTGATGTGTTCGATTAATTTCTATGTCAAACAAATCGGAAATCGAGAAACAAAATGTTAGACAATAAGTAAGACATTGTTCCATGTATTTTTCCAGCTGATATCTAGAACAAAGGATTATATCATCACTTATCTTAAATGGCATATCATCATCATCTCAGTTCTGTGAGACTTTGAAAGAGCTACGATTGTTGATCGGTTTCGGAAGTCATTCTTGAAGTTATAGTTATTAGACTTATCTAAGTGGGAGACTGTTGGATTAGGTGTCTAAGTTCATAACTATTTCTGGAATTTATTTGCCCCAGTTAGCATGGTCCATTTTGGGTTGCATGGCATTGCAACACTTGGATAGACTAAATGAGATAAAGGACACTTATGGTTTATTAATATATTATAAGCTCTAATATATTAATAATATTATTTAATTAGTTTTGATCAATAATTAATTTAGAATTAATTTGGTTATCAAAAGGAGACTAATTAAATATATGGGATTGATTGTGCAAAGCATCCATTCTTTTATAGTAGGCTAATGATCCACGGTTTATTGAATTGAGCTAAAACCCATAAGGTGCTCCATGGATAGTCCATGGAGGTTATAAACCTATGGATCATGGAATATGAAAAGCCATGTAAATTAGGGTTTACATGTTGTAACCCTACTTGTGAACAACTATAAAAGGACCCCATGACTAGCAAAATCGGACTATTATGTGTAGATTGTAGAACAAGAGAGCTAGCCAATTTTGAGTGATATTGTACTTCTCTCAAAGTTATTACAAGAGTTGTGGTGTTGTGTGAAACATTTGAGGCATCACATTTAAGGTGCTAGGCTCATAAGGTTCTCAAGGAATCCAAGCAATAAGAAATGTATGTTCTTCTACTAGCTTTTATGTTTCAAAGTTCCCTATGTCATGCTAGTTAGGTTAAGAACCTTGGAAAATCAAATTTTCATGTATCTTAGTAAAACATAAATCCAAGGTTTCTAGGGTTGCATGTACACCTTAGGAGTGTTAGAATGCTCAAAACCCTTCATATGGTTCTATAGTATCATAAAATAATCCTATAGTCTTTTTAAACTTTATGTTTGGTTCTAGAGTTCTTTTGTATGGGGTGTTGGTAAGTTTTAGACTTGTTGTTAACCAGGCTATATTTATCCAAGATCTAATCACATACCACCTACTCCTACTCGTGGTGTTCAACTTATCATTTTACTTTTGTATTGTTCTTGTTATGACACTGTTCTAGCATGTAGGTATGTACTTATACTTTATTGAAAATATCATTATATTTTTAAAAGTATAATTATACAAAATGTTTTAGTCAAAGTGTTTTAGTCTCATTGTATTTATAGTTGTATATCTTACATGGTTTGATATACTTAGTTCATTATAAACATTACTCTTATACCAATCTGTCACACCCCCAAACCAGGATGGTGGAAACGTTTAGGGGTGGATGACTTCATGTACCATATCACAGCATATTGAATAATAGTGATCAGAGCAAACACAACCATCATAAATATAATAGGGAATATTACATTGTATCCAAGTATTGTATGTTTCAAAACAATTACATTATGATGACAAAAATAAATAGAGCAACGACGTAACGTCCCATCCTCAAAAGTCTTGTGATTACATGTTTAACGATTTCTTGAGAATACAAGTAGTTCTGAAAAGTGTCAACAATTAAGTTGGTGAGTTCATAAGAGTTTTGTATGTGAAAAATCTGTAACTTTTCCTATGTTTCCAGAAAATCCAATATTTTCTTAAAAGTGAGTTGTAGTCTTAAAAACCCTAAGACCAAAAATGCATAAGTATTGTTGTACTTGTACTTAAAAATAGTATTATGTAGTTTTATTCTTATATAAAACCATTTGAACGTATGTTACCCCATAAACCAAATGTATTGTTGATTCCCCATGTGTGTTATTACAATGTAACGCCCGTAGATCAGGGCTAGTCAATTTAAAGACGATAAGCGTCAAAAATGAGTTTCTGATAGAAGATTATTTAGAATGAATAATCCTAACTAGGTTATAGTATATGTTACAAGGATTCCGTACATATAAAGAACGTCGAAATCCGAATTATAACGAAGAAGTTATGACCTGTCGAAGTTTCGCGACAGAACCGGCACGACGCTGAATGACGTAAAAAGTGAATTTATGTTAGAGCGATATTTAGCCTTAGCGATCTAAACGAAAGTCGTAGATTTCGTTAAACCGAGAGCGTGCATAAAAGGAACGCCCAAATCTGACTTCGTATGAGGAAGTTATGATTTTTCTAAGTTTCAACTTAGCGGTATGCAGCCCGAATACTCGATTTGAGATCGAGCGGTTTTTAGCCGAAACAATCTAAATGAGAATCGAAGATCTCGTTGTTAGTAGCGAAACGATGAAAAGTTAGGCGAGAACGGACGTCAAACGAAGAAGTTATGAATTTATAACGAAGTTTTTTTGTCCCAGCCTTCTAAAAATAAATAATAAAAATAAAAGTCAAAATTAGCCGACAGAGTCTAAATGAAAATTATAGAGTATGGTCTGACCTTCGCGTGGATATAAAGAACGTCGAAAACGGAGCTCGTATGCGAAAGTTACGCAATTTAGAAGTTCGACGAGTCAATTACGCCCCGCGTAATTTGAGTACGCCCCGCGTACTCAGGCGGATGCAAGTTGCCTGACCGATACTCGAGTGCCACAGATCGACGCATGCAGTGACGTCAAAGTACGCCCCGCGTAACCGAGTACGCCCCGTGTACTGAGTACGCCCTGTGTAATTTGAGATTACGCCCCGCGTAATCCCAGACCCTCAGCCTATAAATAGAACTCGAAATCAGCCATTTTCTCTTGTTCAAACTCTTCCCTCTCTCTAAGTTTTGCCTCGATTTGCGTGTCAATCATATCCCGAAGCCCCGGTATCATTCCCAAGCCCCGAAGCGAGATCCGAAGCCCCGAGAATCCCGAAGAGCGTTATTCCCGAGCCGAAGCCCTGCCCGCGAGGAGCCGGTTTTTGTGAAGATCTTCCAGATCTACGAAGAGACACTACTTCTGCAAGACGTAGTGCTGTCAGATCATCTTCTGATCAAGTGAGTGTATAGTCACTTTCATCTTACACATAAATATGAAGTATTTTATAAAATACGTGTTATGTATATACATATATATTATTGTTTATATGCGTGAGTGCATAGTACTTTCTTCTAATACATAAATATAAAGTATTAGCTATGAAATACGTGCTAGGTGTTATATATTAATTATCTATTTGAGATGGATTTGGAATTGATGTTTTTATACGGGTGTTAAATTATTTAAATTGTGTTTGTATTTATATCTACAAAAATGTTGGGTAGAACATGGGTAGATGGAATAGTTGGTGACGATGCGACTTTGTGCCTATTTGATAAACCTTGGTGACGATGTGCCTATTGTGTAAACCGTGGTGACTATGAGACGTAGTGCCAATTGTATGAACCCAGGTGACTATGAGACGTAGTGCCTATTGTGTAAACCGTGGTGACTATGAGACGTAGTGCCAATTGTATGAACCCAGGTGACTATGAGACGTAGTGCCTATTGTGTAAACCGTGGTGACTATGAGATGTAGTGCCAATTGTATGAACCCAGGTGACTATGAGACGTAGTGCCTATTGTGTAAGCCCTGGTGACTATGAGACGTAGTGCCAATTGTATGAACCCAGGTGACTATGAGACGTAGTGCCTATTGTGTAAACCCTGGTGACTATGATACGTAGTGCCAATTGATGAACCCAAGTGACTATGCGACGTAGTGCCTATTGTATAAACCGTGGTGGCAAATGGACTGTGTGCCAGCTCCTTAGGTAAACCCTTAGGAATGAATGAAGAAAGTATAATCGATTCTTAGGGTAAAACCTTAAAGAAGATAATGGGGATGGGTATTTGGGTTGATTGTTGATAATTGAATATAATAAATGTATTATTGTGGGTTGAAAACCCTATATGCTCACCAGGCTCCCAAGCCTGACCCACTCAGTTTTCTTTGTATCACAGGTATCAATACGAAGACATAATTTACTGAGAGAATAAAGGAGATGTAAATCATTAGTGTAAATGAATGTAAGTTCTGTTTATGCTTATGTTCCTGTATTGACGATGACATCCCAAACGTTTTAAAATGAATAAAATACGTTTCTTCGAAAATGTTTTAATAACGTATTTATCATGTTTTTCTAGGGAAAAATTCCGCGACACTTTTATTAAAGAAGTACTCTGATTTTTATAAAGCATAAACAAAATCGGTCTTTTCTGGCCGTAAAAATGGGGATGTCACATACAACCATGCTAAAACCATAGTGGCATGCTATGGCGTTCTTCAGGCGTCGGAATGTTAGATAATTGTCACCCCAGACCTGTCGGTTTAGCTATAGCTAACAATTTAGGTGCGAGATTGTCAATCCCATATAGATCTATACACAAGTGTCACTCTCTCTTACTGAGATTCTGGTCATAATTCAGGACTTTGTTGGGTACTCTCGTGGGTACGGTGAAGGCTATGTCTCACATAATTGTATCAACAAGTTTACGTATAGTGTAATGAAAACTCTTTTGTAAATGAAAATATCACATTTCCATACTATTTACATAGTGTAAAATAATTATACATTTATATAATTATTTGTTTTGTCTCAAAACATTAAAATAGTGTTAATGACCCATAAACTATACCCATTATAGTTTATCTTAAATGTTTTGTTATGTCTATACACACACACACATACACACACACACACACACATATATATATATATATATATATATATATATATATATATAACATGTTTAGATGTTCATAAAAACATATATTATACATCTAGCACAAGTATACGAACTATTTGTACGACAAAACCAGTTTTCCGGTTTTTGGCCGTTTTACGTCGCTAAACGGTAAATATTAAATTATAAACTTTGTGTAGTTTAATTTTACCCTTTCTATGGAGGTTAATCCAATCTATCCTTATATGTTTAAAATCATATTGTAACAACGCAAATTTTTTCCAAACAAATTTTTCATTTTAAAAATAAAGTATTTTCATTCAAAACAAGGCATAAGTAATTTAAGTGTCATATCAAATACAAATTGTATAAATCCCAAGATCATAAAAGCATCCTTCAGTGTGTATCGATTACGCCGGCGCCTTCCCACGGTCCTCGCTAGTACCTGAAACACATACATGACAACTGTAAGCATAAATGCTTAGTGAGTTCCCCAATATACAACTTACGCACATACGCCTTTCCAGGCCCTGACCTTCCGGTCATCAACACAACGCCTTCCGGCCCATAACATAATCGCCTTCCGGCCCATAACATACATAGCACATATAACAAACAGCTTACCACACATAGCATACATATCACATATCATATCTGACCTTCCGGTCACACAGTCAACCCTTCTGGGTACAGTATAGTGAGAAGACTCACCTCGTGAATGCTGAAAGCTAGCGAATCCTGAAATCACTCGTGCACAATCCGACGAGCTACAACCTCCCTATAACATCACATATCTCTCATTAACACTTATATCTTCTAAGTGTGACTATCCCTAAGAAGTCAGACTTAGGTCAACTCTGGTCAACGGTCAACGGTCAACGGACTCGGCGAGTACCATGGCGACTCGGCGAGTCTAGACGTCCTCCAAATCTCTGGGGTTCCCTATCTACTCGTCGAGTATCCTCCTTGACCCGACGAGTTACTCCTGGAAGAATCGCGGGGCCACCCCGACTCAACTCGCCGAGTCTGAAGAACAACTCGACGAGTCCCAGTTAATCTTCAAGCTACTCGCCGAGTCTGCTCATCGAACTCGGCGAGTCCATGCCATGCAACCGCTCAACTGCATCCTAAGGTCAGAACTGCTTCGACCATTCCTAGGTCTGGCCTTCCTAGGATGATCCATCACGTGAAGTCCTCATTTCAGTGCTCATGATACACCATGTGATTCATAATTTACATTTTGACCTAAGGCATAAGGATTCCAATCCAAAACCTTCATCAATTCCCGAAATGCATAGACATGGGACATTCTGGACCTCCAAAGGTCTCAATACAGGGTTACACTTGTTTAGGGGACTAGGGTAACAGTCAATCTAATCACACAAGGGTTCCATAAACCCTAAATCCATAAATACATCAATAAAGCAGAGCATACATGAATTTTTACCTGGATGATGTATTCTCTGTGTCCCCAACCCTCAGAATGTGACCCCCTTGCTGCTCCTTTAGCCAATCTCTTCTCTTCCTTGCACAACCACTCTTCTATAATCAACAATGGCCTATGATTCTTGCTCCAGATGCACACAATCGATTTAGGGTTCTTCTCAGAAGGCTAAAATGAATAATGACGGCCAATAAGTCTCCTTTATACGTCCCAAACCTGAACGGTTAGGGTTTTCGCTAAACAGCGTAGACTCGCCGAGTCCATAACTGGACTCGTCGAGTCCAGTCGCGAACCCGCGACCAATTCTGCGATCCTACTCGGCTAGTCTAGGCTCCAACTCGCCGAGTCCCCTCTTAAATCACCCCAAAACATAATTTAATAATACCTGAGATTTCGGGCTGTTACACATATTCTAGGTCAAATCTCACAAAAATGGTGTCATAATCTAGTCATGATCATTTTTGCTAGAAAACCTAGATAGTGTTCATAAAAACATAGTTTTTATAGTTTTGTTCTTATGAACCTTTTTATATGGTATATTTATATCCATGTTTCTTTGTTTTGCATTTTAAACAAACATACCATACATAAATGCTCATAAAACTAGGTAATAACATTATTTCATGCAAATAATACTTTTTACGCAACATAAAGAAGAAGCATGCATAACAGCTTATGTTATTATACAAGTTTACTTATATCCCCCCCCCCTAAAAACTTGGATAAAACAAAAATGAAGGGGTATGAACTCACCTTGAGTGTGTTTCTTGGTGGATAAATGTTGGATTAGTGTTTAAGTCCATAACTATTTTGGTATGTACTTGACCTGATGGTGCATGGTCCTTTTGGGTTGCCTTCACCTAAGCAACTTAATAGGATGGATTATGGAGAGAGAGGATTAATTATGATTTATTAATATATTATGAGAATAATATATTAAAGGAGAAATCGTATTGTTCAATTAATATTAGTCAATAATTAATTAAGAATTAATTTTGTGGCTAAAAGAGATTAATTAAACTTAGAGGGATGGAATTGTAATTATAAGATAATTGTAATTGGGCTATGGATCATCTTGGAATATAGGTTGGACGAAATATATGGGAAGCCCATATGATTTCCATCCAAGGCATGTTCAGAAGGGGTCCATGGGTTGCTTAGGGCTTAAGCAGTCAAATTAGGGTTTCCTTGTTAGATAACCCTAATTGTCTACCTATTTAAAGAACCCTTGAGACCCAAAAACGTGGCCAACAAATTCCTTAGGGTTTCCATCCGTTTTTGGGTGTCTCTCCTCTTCTCCTTCTTCATCCTCTTGCTCTTGGTGTTTGTGAGCCATTAGAGGAGTGACACTTGTGACTCTAAGCTTTCTGAAGCCATTACAAGGAGGATTTGAGATTGTTATTGCTACATAACAATCAAGGTAAGATCGAAACCTTATTCTTATGTTAATAATGATTATCACATGCTAGATCTAGGGTTTAAAGTCTTGGATGAATGCATGTACAATAGAGAAACCTAGATCCAAGCATTAGGGTTTGCATGAGCACATAGGATGTTCTTATGGTCAAAACCCATCAGTGGTATCAGAGCCTTGATTGGTTTCTGTTGTATGTGATGCAATGTTTGTTTATCTGCTAAAAATCGAGTTTCTGGCCTCTGCCCCACCCGACTCGACGAGTCAGTATCTGGACTCGGCGAGTCAGCCCAACTCGGCGAGTCCAGGTAGTGACTCGGTGAGTCCGGGAGTCAGGCAGAGGACAATTTCAGATTTTTTTTTTTTGCCTATTTTGACTTAGGATAATTGTCATAATTGTTTCAAATTAATAAAATACGAATTTTATTGATTCCTTATGATTATCTTTGTCAAAATAAAATATTTTTGTCATCTAATAAGATAATAATTTCCTTATATGATAAATGCTAAATTATTTGAATTATTTGGTCAATTATCTTGCAAATAAAATTGATTAGGTCAAATATAGATAATCATAAAATTAATTGTTTAATTTTGAATTATTTTCCATTTGATCCTTTATGTCTTGAAAAGTTCAAAACTTGCCCTCAAGTTTTGGAATTTAAATTTTTTATTAAAAAGTTTAATTTTGAAATATATATAAATTCTAAACCCTAATGATTTAAAATGTTTCAAAAACTTGTCCTCAAGTTTTGGAATTTAAATTTTAATTAAAAGTTTAATTTTAAAATGTTAAATTCTAAAACCCTAATTTTTGAAAAAGTTCAAATTGCACCCTTATGGTTTTATTAAATTAATTAAGTGTATAATTGTAACAGCCCGGAATTTCAAATATCGATATAATTATGATTTGGGGGTGTTTTAAGAAGGGACTCGGCGAGTTGGAGCCTAGACTCGCCGAGTAGGATCGCAGACCGGGTCGCGGGTTCGCGACTGGACTCGACGAGTCCAGATATGGACTCGGCGAGTCTGCGCTGTTTGGCGAAAACCCTAACCGTTCAGGTTTGGGATGTATAAGAGGCACTTATTGGCCGTCATTGTTCATTTTGGCCTTCTGAGAAGAACCCTAAATCGATTGGGTGCATCTGGAGCAAAGTTTAAGGGCCATTGTTGATATTGGAAGGGTTGTGGTGCAAGGAAGAGAAGGGCTTGGCTAAAGGAACAACAAGGGAGTCACGTTCTGAGGATTTGGGGACACAGAGGGCACATTATTCAGGTAAGAACTCGAATTATCCTCTGCTATGTTGATGTGTTATGGAATTAGGGTTTATGGAACTCCTTTGTGATTAGATTAAGTGTTACCCTTGTTACCCAAACGACTATAACCCTGTATTAGGACCTTAGAGGTCCAGAAGGTCCCATGCTTGTGTATTTCGGGACAATACTTACCTCAGGAAGCAGTTTGATCGACTGCATGGCATGGACTCGACGAGTCTGATGAACAGACTCGGCGAGTAGTTTGAAGAATAACTGGGACTCGTCGAGTTGTTCTTCAGACTCGGCGAGTTGAGTCGGGGTGGCCCCGCGATTCTTCCAGGAGGAACTCGTCGAGTAAAAAAGGGATACTCGACGTGTAGAAAAGGAATCTTAAGGAATCGGTGAGTCAAGGGCGAGTGGACTCAGAGTCGTTGAACTCGGCGAGTCTTGGGGTGACTCGGCGAGTTAGGTCGCGGGTTAAGTGAAGTTCTGAGTATGGGGACTCGGCGAGTCATAGAGTTGACTCGGCGAGTAGGGTCAGTCAGGGGTTGACTTTGACCTTGTCTTTGACCAAGGATTGACCAGTGGTTCCAAGGGTATTTTGGTAATTGTTGTTATTGTTTGAGTTCAGTGCATTGGTGACTATCCAGAGGTGGAGATCGTATCAGTGATCGGAGCAGCTTGAGCTATCTGTTCAGTCGGCAGTTTCGAGGTGAGTTATCCTCACTATATCGCTAGGGTTTATGGCACCAATGCCACCCTTTTTATCGGATGGAAATCCGGGTAGTTGTCAGTTGTTATATGTTATGGGCTGGAAGGCAATACATGTTATGGGCCGGAAGGCATTACTATGTGGACCGGAAGGTCATGGCCTGGAAAGGCGTATGTATGCATTTAGTATGTTGACTGATTCATAGGGTAATGTTATGATAATGTTATGATAGTGACCGGCTAGACCGGTATCTTGTTTAGAGTAATGCTATGATATGTGATCTGTTGATCGATTGTTGTCTATGAACTGCTATATGATTATTTGTTATGCTATATATGCATTTTATGCTTATGGGCCGGAAGGCGATATGTTATGGGCCGGAAGGCGATTATGTTGTGTGATGGACCGGAAGGTCAGGGCCTGGAAAGGCGTATATGTGGTTGGTATTCTGGGGGTATCTCACTAAGCTTTCGGGCTTACAGTTGTGGTTTTATGTTTCAGGTTCTCAAGAGTCTGTGGCAAGGCAAAGGCGTGATCGTACCGTTCCTCGCGTTGGTGTTTTATGAATTGAACCTGGGAAATTACTTTGTTTAATAATGTATTGAAAACCTTTTTGCAACAATGTTAATAAAATGAGTGATTTGAAAAGTTTTAATTGTTTTGAAATTTTGGATGTTACAATAATTAAAAGAAAGTTAATAAATCCATAGTGATATGGTTTACATTTAATTAAATTAAAAGTGTAATTTATTAAATTAGACCACCTAGTATTTTAAAAGTGTAAAATACACCCTTATACTATATATAACATTAAAAGTCTAATATTATATATGTATAACTTAAACTGCTAGTCTTACCGTTAGTAGGCCTCATTCACGATGCCGATCTATAAGAGGGGGGGGGGGTATAAGGTTATGGCCTATAAAATGGTCGTTTAATGGGTGTTAGCCGAACGGGTAGGATAGGGTAAACCCTTTCCATTAAAAGTATAATGAAGTATAAAGTAACTTAATGTTTTTACAAAATTCTCAATCTTAGTTACTTTAGGCATAAGTGAATTTGGTGCAATCCTATGAAATTACACTTTGTACCCTTGCGAAGACGTTAGTGGAGAGTGTGTGGTTAACCGGCACACTAAATGGTTCTAAGAAAAGGTAGCAAAGGGTGACTCAATGTTTGTTATAGTTTGGTGGAGCGTGTGTGGTTAACCGGCACATTGAATAGGCAACTGTAACATTGGGGGCACCATGTAAGTTTGCATCGTTATTCACACCCTATTTTGTGATCCTCGGCATCCCAATCACAAATCGAGGGGCATATCGAGATTTAAACATGCCATTGAAAATTTCAATGAATCTCAAAGGATCTAGGAGTTTTTAAATACATTTAAAACCTAATATCTTTTTCGTTTTTTATGGTGAAAAATTAGTGAATCGTCATTCACTTACCTTCAAATGTTCTGCAATTTGGGTTACGGCATCCCTCTCCCATGTTGTGGAATATTGTGCTGGGTCCTAGCCTTAATATCTCATTTGGGTGACATATTATGGACTAAATCAATCAACTAACTTGAATTGTTCTCCCGTTTTGCAGATGTCAAAGTATGACAACTATGGTCTTCCCAAATCCCGTGGGACAAGCTTTCCACATGAAGATGATATTCCATGATTCGATTGAGGAACAAGAGATCATGCTTCACTTCCCCCACCTCCTCCTATTGGTCTCCCTAACCCATAAGTTCAAAGACTTGAAAAGTTCAAGCTCACTCAAGCCCTTTTGGCAAGTAAACATAAAGAAGGAAAGTCAGTGTGTGCACACGTCTTAGAGATGAAGTCACACATTGATAGGTTAAGAATGTTGGGAGTCGTTGTATGTAAGGAGTTGGCTGTTGACAGGGTTCTTCAGTCGCTTCCTGACTCATATAGTGAGTTCGTAAGAGAGTACTATATGATAGACCATGACGTGACCCTCATCGATCTCACCTATTTGCTTATTGTTGTTGAATCAACGATGATTTGGCGCACTGGAAAAGCAAAGTTGATTGGTGAATCTTCCTTCCAGACCTCTATGGACATAGGCGATGGTAACGAAAGGCATGCCATGGTCGAAAAGTTTGATCATAAAAGAAAGGCAAAGTCTGAAGTAGTTCCGTGTGCTAATTCCAAAAGAGTCAATTTGCTTTTATTGCTAAGAGAAAGGGCATTGGAGACGAAGCTGCCCAGTCTACCTGAGAGATCTAAGAGATGGGAGAGTCAAGATGTTTGGCTCTACTTCAGGTAAAATCCACTGTCTAACTCCATTAAGTTCCTATTCATTGATTCTTAATACATAATGTGATAAGATTGCATTTGAATGTTTTGCAGGATCAGAGAAAAGAGAGGAAGCTTGATGGAAGAGCAAGATGAGTCTGATCACGAAGAAATAGATCATGATTGCATGGATTCGAAGATCAGATTTTGAGCTTAGAAAGTTATGATAGAGTTGTTACGAATATTTGATTACATAGTTTTTTTCAGTTGATTTTGCATTGTAAGGACATGTTTTCCGTTGCTTTTATGAATAAAATAAATTGTTTGATTTGTCTTATTTATATATATACTTGCAATGAAATTGTTGTGAAAAATTGATGTTTGTGTATTTCTATAAATGGATGTGACTCTTAGTTATGTTATTTATGATAGTGTCAAAATTTTCTAAGTAAGGAAAGATTCCTATTACCCAAGTTTCAACTGGACAGAAACTTGGAATCATACAACTTTTATTGTGTGATGTATGGAAATCTTGGTACTTAGGAAATTAAGACTAATTCCTTGATCACACAAGTTTGTGAATCAAGTAAAGGACTAAAGGAATAGAACACAATGTTGTGCACTAGTCAAGTCCACCACAAATAACAATAAGACTATTCATCATAATTTACTAAAAGTCTAGTAAATGTGGTTATGCTTACAAGATTAAATGGAATTCTGAATCATTGAAAAGTTTCAATGAATGGCTGAACGAATAAGAAGAATCAATTAGGCAGAAATATAAAAGTTTCTCCAATCTAAGAAGAAGGGAGAGTACTTTTGTATCGGATTTTATGATCGTCTTAATGATTAAGAACCATGTCATAATTGATCTTCTAAGTACATCTTAGTGCACTAGTATGGCTAAGAAGAGGAATCGTAAATTGTTGAAATGGTTAAATCAAAAGGATAAGTCATACTTCATTCCAAAATCAAGTCTTAGAATCGTACTCCAAGATTGTGAATTGAGTGACACACACTCATCAAATGTGAAGTAGAAAAATTGTTTTTCTTACTCTTGCACGTTTGAAATTGGTGTGTAGTGTTTGTCTTGAATATAATCCACACTAACTCTTGAATATTTGTTTATCAAGAAATGTTTCTTGATAAGAGAATCTTAAATGTCAAGAGGTCAGTGGGAGTCTAAATGATCTTGAAAAGTTTCGAGAACTAATCAAGAGTAAACCTATTATTAAACACTCACATACGGCTTGAGGATTGTAACCTATCATGTTGACAAAGTTTTATTTCTGTGCCAATCCAGTTGAGTGATTATTCATATAAGTTCTACGAGTTCTCAATAGAATGCATAAGGCAAGCACCTTATTCAATGAAATTACATTGACTGGAATAGGTGAGCTGCTAGATAACTTGGAAGCAATGGTGGGACCCTTGATGGCAAGAAATTAAGAATGAACAAGTTCTATCCATAAGAGTTTGAATTTATCACAAACATTTTCCTTCGATTATGGTTATGGCAAATTCACATGGATAGGAACACATACACCATAAAATCCAAGTGTCATAAGGTTTCTCTCCTTAATGAAAATGATTGTGAGGAAACGCTTTCACTAAGAGAGATTTTAAAGAGATAGAGATTACGTAAATTGCATTATCAAATTCGATTATGATTACGGCATCCCTTTTCATAGTTCGAATTGTGAGATTTGGAAATTAGTCTGAACATTTGGGACTTAGTAAAATAAGTTCTGAATTGGTTTAGACACACATGTGAGCTGTCTAAGGAAATGTGTGTGAGTTTGAGAAGCTTAGATAAAGGCTTATCGAAGCACATCGTATTGGAAATATGAACTTTGGAAGTCAATAAGTATTGTCTTTTAGAAGTCCAACTGTTTTCTGAATACGTTTCAAAGCTAGCGGGAGTATAAATGTTATACTGGAATGGATATAATCATCATGTTAGTAGGAGCATGATTATTATCTAAGTATTGCAAGTTGGCAATATTAATTACAGAAAAACAAAAGTTTCACTTTGCAAAATTGCAGGGGATGAAAAGTTGTTTTTGCTATAATTAAGGGAGAGAATGTTATACTTCGTTTCCAATCTAATAGCTTAGATCGAGAAATTTTAATTGAATTCAGTCAAGTATATATTTATTAATTGCATTCTCAAAGTTTGATTATGATTATGGCATCCCTCTTCATAGTTCGAATTTTGAGAACACAACAAATAGAAACATTATGGCAATATTATAGCAAGAAACTGGTAAAGTATCATGTTTTTCATTATGAACCGTATCCCACATGCTTCAGGTATAGGATCAATTGCATATGCTGTAATATTCGACCGTTCTAAAATTTTCCAAATGCATAGGGCATTTAGAGGGAAAAAGGGAATAGAACCGGATTTGACTAAAATAATTAAACAACTGTTAAGGACAATCTAAGGTTCGCCAAGGATTGGTCGCTTGTGGACAGTTGGAAGTATAGTCATGAATGGAACATATTGACATTATTATGAATAGATAAGATTCTATTTAGAATGAGTTGTCATATGGCAAATATGGAAATGTTTCCTTATTTGGGAGTTGGATGTTGAGAATCCATGTCTAGATTAGAAACTTTTATGCAAGAATGATGTTCAAAGGAATGTACTTTGAATGTGAGACTTCATGACTATGGAATTGTCTTGTAACAATCTCCAATAGAGCACTTTGTAATTTCATTGGCAAAGTCTTGGTGACTTTGACGTTGTGATATTACGAAAGGACCGTTGCATAAAATGTTAGAATCTAACATATTCTAGTAGTGGCGAGAATTTTATATTCTTACACTAATGGATTTGGAATTGTGAAATGAGTGTGATTGAAAATGTTATTCAAATTATACTATCTCACAAAGTAAGGACCATAGGTAAACATAGTGTGCATGCTGAGAGCATGGGACAATTGTTTTTATAATTCAAGTAAGAAGTTGATTACCCGAAACAACAAATAATGAGTAATCAATATGGTGATTAAATACAAGGAGTTTTATTTATACTCAAAAGTTTGGGGCCATATAGGATTAGTATTATTCTTGTGTTTCACTTTGCATATTTTGACTTTCTGAATAATAAGATTATTCGAATTTTCCACAGTCACTCATACTTTGGGAGAAGGTATAAAAGAAGATTGTCATGAATTGGTTTGTAGATTGCCTAAAGTGTATTAGACATAGTAAATGTTTGCTGGAACATTCATGAGTGCTTATAAATATGATTTGAGCATTGGATTAAACCCACGCTCACTTGGATCGCTTCATGGATTTTATCACGAGTGATTGGTGAGACGATAATATCTTATATTCTTGAAACCGAGATGTGTGAGTTTTATCTTGCGAGTCGGTTACACATTGATAATATGTAAACACACCAGTAACTTGGTATTATAAAACGTATTGTTGTGTGTGATTCGGTGAGTGAGTACAAGCGAGCATTGAGTCGATGTTTATTCGTTCCTTTTACCCAAAGTAGGATAAAAGCGATATATGTTGGCCCCTCGATGATTTAGTGATGACACTTAAGCGCTTGGCCAAGCCGGGACTAAGTTGATGTGTTCAAATGTAGTCTCTTGTCAGTCGTCATAAATCAAAAATCGGGAAACAACACATAGACCGAGAGAATGATTTCAATCCATGTTTCACGTCTATACGATATCTATAATGGAGGAATATATGATCCCTTATCTAAAGGACACGCTTCTGATAAGATTAGAGTTGACAGCGACATTTGAAAGCTACAATTGTGGATCGGGATCCGAAGTCATACGCAAAATAGTTATTAGACTTATCCAAGTGGGAGACTGTTGGATTAGTGTCTAAGTCCATAACTATTTTGGTATGTACTTGACCTGATGGTGCATGGTCCTTTTGGGTTGCCTTCACCTAAGCAACTTGATAGGATGAATTATGGAGAGAGAGGATTAATTATGATTTATTAATATATTATGAGAATAATATATTAAAGGAGAAATCGTATTGTTCAATTAATATTAGTCAATAATTAATTAAGAATTAATTTTGTGGCTAAAAGAGATTAATTAAACTTAGAGGGATGGAATTGTAATTATAAGATAATTGTAGTTGGGCTATGGATCATCTTGGAATATAGGTTGGACGAAATATATGGGAAGCCCATATGATTTCCATCCAAGGCATGTTCAGAAGGGGTCCATGGGTTGCTTAGGGCTTAAGCAGTCAAATTAGGGTTTCCTTGTTAGATAACCCTAATTGTCTACCTATTTAAAGAACCCTTGAGACCCAAAAACGTGGCCAACAAATTCCTTAGGGTTTCCATCCGTTTTTGGGTGTCTCTCCTCTTCTCCTTCTTCATCCTCTTGCTCTTGGTGTTTGTGAGCCATTAGAGGAGTGACACTTGTGACTCTAAGCTTTCTGAAGCCATTACAAGGAGGATTTGAGATTGTTATTGCTACATAACAATCAAGGTAAGATCGAAACCTTATTCTTATGTTAATAATGATTATCACATGCTAGATCTAGGGTTTAAAGTCTTGGATGAATGCATGTACAATAGAGAAACCTAGATCCAAGCATTAGGGTTTGCATGAGCACATAGGATGTTCTTATGGTCAAAACCCATCAGTGGTATCAGAGCCTTGATTGGTTTCTGTTGTATGTGATGCAATGTTTGTTTATCTGCTAAAAATCGAGTTTCTGGCCTCTGCCCCACCCGACTCGACGAGTCAGTATCTGGACTCGGCGAGTCAGCCCAACTCGGCGAGTCCAGGTAGTGACTCGGTGAGTCCGGGAGTCAGGCAGAGGACAATTTCAGATTTTTTTTTTTTGCCTATTTTGACTTAGGATAATTGTCATAATTGTTTCAAATTAATAAAATACGAATTTTATTGATTCCTTATGATTATCTTTGTCAAAATAAAATATTTTTGTCATCTAATAAGATAATAATTTCCTTATATGATAAATGCTAAATTATTTGAATTATTTGGTCAATTATCTTGCAAATAAAATTGATTAGGTCAAATATAGATAATCATAAAATTAATTGTTTAATTTTGAATTATTTTCCATTTGATCCTTTATGTCTTGAAAAGTTCAAAACTTGCCCTCAAGTTTTGGAATTTAAATTTTTTATTAAAAAGTTTAATTTTGAAATATATATAAATTCTAAACCCTAATGATTTAAAATGTTTCAAAAACTTGTCCTCAAGTTTTGGAATTTAAATTTTAATTAAAAGTTTAATTTTAAAATGTTAAATTCTAAAACCCTAATTTTTGAAAAAGTTCAAATTGCACCCTTATGGTTTTATTAAATTAATTAAGTGTATAATTAAAAGAAAGTTAATAAATCCATAGTGATATGGTTTACATTTAATTAAATTAAAAGTGTAATTTATTAAATTAGACCACCTAGTATTTTAAAAGTGTAAAATACACCCTTATACTATATATAACATTAAAAGTCTAATATTATATATGTATAACTTAAACTGCTAGTCTTACCGTTAGTAGGCCTCATTCACGATGCCAACTATAAGAGGGGGGGTATAAGGTTATGGCCTATAAAATGGTCGTTTAATGGGTGTTAGCCGAACGGGTAGGATAGGGTAAACCCTTTCCATTAAAAGTATAATGAAGTATAAAGTAACTGAATGTTTTTACAAAATTCTCAATCTTAGTTACTTTAGGCATAAGTGAATTTGGTGCAATCCTATGAAATTACACTTTGTATCCTTGCGAAGACGTTAGTGGAGCCTGTGTAGTTAACCGACACACTAAATGGGTGATTTATCACTCTTTTTATGAGGAATTCTATTAAGTATTGAATTTGCTTTAAGACATGCTTCTCCCCACAGATTATGTGGTGCTCCAGAGGTAATTAACATTGAATTAATCATATTTTTCAATGTTCTATTCTTTCTTTCTACCACTTCATTTTGTTGAGTAGTATATGGAGCAGTTGTTTGATGTATAATATCATTTAAAGAACAAAATTCAGCAATGTCTTTGGACTCATATTCTCCTCCTCGATCAGACCTTAGAATTTTGATCTTTTTGTCAAGTTGATTTTCAACTTCAGCCTTGTAATTCTTAAAAGAATTCAAGGCTTCACCTTGGTATTTAACAAATAAATATAACAATACTTGTTGCAATCATCAATAGAGGAAGTATAATAATTCTTTCATCCCCTTAGGTGTTGTTCAAAAATCACATAAATCATAGTGGATTAAGCTAAGTATTTCATTAGATTTTTCAACTGATTTATGAGGATGTTGTGAAAATTTTGACTCTATACAAACCTCACAATTTCTGTTTTTATCTAATGAACATTTTGGTAACATGCCAAGTTTTTACATTCTTTGAATAGTATGAAAATTAACATGTCCTAATCGAGAATGCCACAACAATAAAGGATCATGCATATACATAGAAGATGGGCTAGTAGTGCCCATTATTGCATTAGCATTAACATCAGTTACATCATTGTTTGGTGTTCATTAACATTGGTTACATCATTGTTTAGTATTTCAACACCATAGAACAAAGGTAAGACACTGACTTTGAAGAGAACCTCACTAAGGTATCCCTTTTCCAACATACATCCCACATTTCCCACCCTTGGTGAGAACAAACTTAGCAGACTCAAATACATGTTTGAATCCCTTGTTACTAAGAATAGGACCATAAACCATATTCTTAGTAATTTCAGGAACATGCAAGACATTACTTAAAACAAGTTCTTTTTCAGAAGTTAGTTGTAGCTTCACTTTTCCATTTCCTTCAATTTTTTCCGTATAGCCATTCCCTATAAACATTGGTTCAAAATCTGAGACTTTCTGGTATGTAGAGAACATGGTTTGAGAGTTACAAATGTGCCTTGTGGCTCCAATATCAATCCACCAATCCACATAATTGCTAACCATGTTGGTTTGAATCACAACAACAAACTGATTTGGTGATTCAACCATGTTGGTTTGACCAGAAGTTCCTCCATCATAATTATGACCATTGTTTACATTGTTCCCTCCATTGTTTCCTCCTTGACCCTACTGAATCTGTAATCTTTGGCGTTCTGTCTATTTTTTCCACAAACATAGCATGGAACATAATTCTTCTTGTTTGGACCATGATTTTTGCCATCTTTGGAAGAGTTTTTGGAGTCTTGCTTCCCTTTCTTGTTGTTATGCTTTACCCTTGAAGTACTTGCTTCTCTAACAAAGTTTGCACTTGGTTTCAAGGAATTTGCATCTGCCTTTTCATTCAATATGTTATGTAACGTCCCAAAATTTAAGACTAAAAATTTCTTTTTAATAAAATATTACTTTAAGCAAATTCATCATTTCAAGACAATATCAGAGTATTAGTTTCCAAAATACATGTTCGTTATCAGAGTAAACATTCCCAGGCTGACTAATCTATGGTGTGTGCCATGTGATCACCCCGAGCTCTTCCCTCCACTACCGGAAGTACCTGAAACCAAAAATGAAAACCATAAGCACGAAGCTTAGTGAGTTCCCCACCCTACCACATACCATGCATAACGACATACTGCACATACTACACATACTGGGCCACGCCCGCTATCCTCGGCCTCGCCCGCTACAACGGCCCCGCCCGCTACAACGGCCCCGCCGCTCCAGGCCCCGCCTGGCTTCGAGCCCCGCTCGGTTACAGATCTGTTTCAGTTAGGCCTCGCCTGTCATAGGGCCTCGCCCACTAACACATAATAGCACATAAACATATCACATCACATCACATAAGCTAAACACATACTAACAGATCTTGTCCTAAGGCCTCGCCTATCTCTGGGCCCCGACCTTGTCCTGCTACTGATGAGTCATGGAACCCCATCCAGACTCCTGCTGATGGTGAGGTACAGGCCCAGCCCACCCTCACTCCTTCCCTAACTTGGGCCTCACCCCTGATCTGCTGCTACTGAGATGTGGAACACCATCCACACTCTGTTATTGGGGAGATACGGGACCTCGCCCACACTCACCTCCCTACCAGGCACATACAAGTATCACACAGACAACAAGTATAAACTATCACATAAACCATTCCTTGGGCACCCGCCCTCTATCCTTGGACCTCGTCCCGAATATCATACTAGCATACTGTGCCTAGGGCTAACCCCCGGGGCTTCTACTCATAACTACATGGGTCGGCATTATGGCCGTAGACCCATTCACACAAAGGGAAACTCACCTGCACTGGATGAACTTGCTGATGATCCCACTGGCTGCTGACCGGCAACTCTCTGAACTCCTGCTCCACTAGTTCCCCGAGCTACCAAAATCAATGCAACACTTAGTCTAATTGACCCCCCGACAGTCAACCAAGTCAACTCTGGTCAAAGTCAAAGTCCTGGTCAAAGTCGACCTTCCAGGTCAACCCTACTCGCCGAGTCCTCCCACTGACTCGTCGAGTTCATATGATCAGAGTCCTTCCATTCGCGACTCGAACCGCCGACTCAGTCCATGACTCGCCGAGTCTACCGATTTCCGAGTCCTGACCAGTCCAACTCACCGAGTCTCCACTCGACTCACTGATTCGAGTCTCAACTCGAAGGGTTTGGGGTTTCGCGACCTGACTCGCCGAGTCCAAGAACAGACTCGCCGAGTCTAAGGCAACCTTCAACTGACTCGCCGAGTTGTTCTTCCAACTCGCCGAGTTCCTGCCCATCTTCATCTGACTCGACGAGCTGTTCATCCCACTCGTCGAGTTCCTCCAAATCTTCATACTACTCGCCGAGTCCACTCAAAGGACTCGCCGAGTCCATTCAAATCTCCATACATGCAGAGGACTTTTGAGTCATGCATGGACTCCAAACTGTAGATCTACCCTTCCCAAGCCTATTCCTCACGTAAAGTTGCAAACTTTACGTGTAGAGAAGGAGATCTAGGCAAAATACACCATAAACTAGGGTTTATGACAACCATGCTTCACCAACATACAAAAAGCTGATACTTTACGGGATTCTAGACCAGAACAAGCATGGATCTGAGTTAGCAACCTCAGATCTGATCCCCTAGCTCAAAATGGTTACTATCATGCCAAGAATGCCCAAAACACACACATAGATCTAGGTGCAAAGGAGTCCAAGAACTAGTTTATTACCTCAAAATGCTTATAAATGTCTCCCCAATCCCGGATCTATAGCCCCCTTCTTGCACCTCCAAGATTCTTCTTCCTTCTCCAAGCTTTAATGCACTCTTCAAGGCAATAATTAGCTCAAAAATGTATATGGCGGCTAGGGTTTGGTGTTCTAGGTTAGAGGGTCTGTAAAGGAGCCCTAAGGGAGAGAATGAGGCGCTTAAATAGTCCCCAAGTCCCAAATTTAGGGTTTTCCTCGAACAGACCTGACTCGCCGAGTCTCCTTGGCCGACTCGTCGAGTCGGTCACTTACTCCTCGAATCGGATCCCGCTTGGACTCGTTGAGTCCCCCCTTAAAGTTAGGGTTTTCTTTCCTTTCTTGGCCTTCAAAAATTTGGGTGTTACATGTTATCTTCTTCCACACGAATTCTCAACACAAGTTGCTCAAAACTCATGTCATCAGTTAAGTGCTTAAGATATAGTTTGAAATTCTTCCAAGAAGGAGGAAGTTTTTCAATGATTGAACCAACAAGAAAGTTAGGGTTTATACCTATACCTTCAACTTCAAGATCATGTGCAATGACTTGAATTTCCTCTACTTGTTTGAGGACAAATTTGGTATCCACCATCTTGAATTTAATGAACTTTCCAATCGCGAATTTCTTGGAACATGCCAGTTCTATTTTGTATTTCTTTTTCAATGATTTTCATATCTCTCTTGTAGTAGTCATGGTAGAGTATATATCATAGAGGGAATCATCCAAGGCATTCAAAATATAATTTCTGCAATTATATTCATTTGTGTTTTAATTTTTCACAGCCCTTTGATGTTTTGCCAATTGGGTTGCAGTGGGTGGTGTTGTTCCTTCTGCAGTGGTTACACCAGTAGGAGGAGAGGAAGAATCATTAGTGAGAACATTGGAAACTTGAAAAGTTGTTAGATAAAACAACATCTTTTGTTGCTATCTCCAAAAATCTGATCCTTTGAATTTCTCAGGCTTTTCCACATGTGTTTTGATGATGGAATTTTGATCCATTCTTCACTTTTTGATTTTTGTCTTAGATTTTTATGACAAAAGTAATTAAATATTAAATTGGAGAAACAAAAACATAATTAAATCAAATTAATATACGAAGACTCTCATATCAGAAGAACATACTTGTATTTGGATGTTTACAACAATTTCACTGATCATGAAAATAAATATAGATTGAGGCTTTCTTTACAGTGTCCTAAGACAGAAATTTCCCTGATAAGAATTTGTCAAGAGGATACAACAATCTGATCAAGATTGAATCTTGATCATGACGAAATTCTTCATGCTTCCTTGATTTCCTAGAAAAACAAGAGTGAAAGAAGTGGTGTTATTGTGTATGTGATCAACCCTTTAATATGTCAATTGATCATCTATTTATAGCCTATCAAATAGCAGTTAAAAACTGCCTACCATCATGCCTATTCCAAAACCAAAATTAACTGCCTAATTAACTTTCAATCAATTAATTAACAATTAACAGATTTTGTAATTAAAAAATCAATGTCATAATTTGTGTATATAAAAATTAATTAATTAGTTAAGAAGAGCCCCAAGGCCTAAGGCCATCTTTTGACTATTAATTATATTTAATGACATGCTTAGTCCAAGACTAATTTGATAGCCCAATACCACAATTCTAGCCCAAATGCCCTTTTGTCTTGCTTTATCCATTTAAGAATATGTGGAGACAAAGGCTTATAAAGCTAGTCAAGGTTCTTTCTTTCTATAATGTGGGATACTGTTTTTATGCAATAAGCAAAGTGGAAACACATGGTAGGTTAATTCTTGCTCCCGCTCCCTTCTTTGGACTCAACGCCTCAACTGATTCAGATTCAAATACTTGGCCTTTGAAAAATTAGTCTGTTAGGCTTAAAATTAATGGGAAGTCATTATATAACCATATAAAATGGGGGCCTTTTGGTATTTGGGTACCAGAGACGGTCACCCAACTTACCTGGCCCATGGGTCGGCCCTCAAACCACTATTTCTAAACTATGTGCTACATTGATGTACTCTGAGAAATGACCACATACGTTTATTTTATATACTAATTGAGGGAATATGTTTTCCATATTAGAGAATATTCCAACCTAACAATCATTCACCATTGTAGAACATTTTATGCTCCAACAGCTACATATTAAACCAATAAGGAAGCATCTTAACAATCCACATGGTTACAATGCAGCTTGGAGGCATAAGAATTGCACAATAGGTGAGCAACCACAAACGCCTAAGGGAAGATCAAAAATTGTCATTAAACCGCCAAACATAACTCGTAACAACAACCAATTGAATGGTCACTCCTAAACAAACGCCACGTAAGAAAAGAAGGTTATCCTAGAGATTGTTATTACGAAATCAGCCCGATTAGGGGTGCCACATGGCCTAAAAAAACATTCTTTGCAACGAATCATGAAAAGTCATCTTAAGTTATATATAATAGAGATTAATAAAAATATATATTCTAATAAATAAAGATCTTTTTGTCACATGTCATATTCTCATTCATTTTGTCACATGTAATTTTATGGTTATTTTAAATTAATTTTTATTCCACATGTCATTTAATGTTTTTTCTATTTTATTAAATCTAATATATTTTTTAATTTAAATATAATAATAAATGCATATAAATTTCATTAATATACTTTCCTTCTAATTTCAAAATTACTAAATTAATGTTCTATTAATTTTTTTTTATTTATTTATCTAACTTATTTATTTACATTTAAAAGAGAAAAAAAACACATTAATTTTTACAATTCAATATTTTTCTTATAAATTCGAACTTCTCAAATATTTTAAATTTTATATATATTTTTTAAATAAACTCATGTAATTACATTAATAAAATAATATATTTTAAAATTTTTAATTAAAAATAAATTTGAATATAAATGTAAGGAATGTGGGCAATATCCGGAACTAATGATACGCGAAAATCCAAAGATTTGAAAACTCGAAAATAACAGAGAAGAGGGAGTCGCTCGCTCAGGTTACCGTTAGGACCAGAAGAGAAGAATGCCAAAGATCGCCGACGTCAAATCCAAAGCCAGATCGACGAGGAAGCCTCTCAGAGACGTCTCAAATGGCGGTTTCAAATCTTCCATTCGTAATCCGGTAATTCAGAAACCGAATCCCGATACCCAACAGCAAGATCCGGTTACGATTTGCGGCGACGGCGCAAGCCGAGACCCACTCGATCGACTTCTCCTTGTTCACTCCGATCTCTCCGTCCTCATTCACCAGGTAGCTTTCAACTTTTGAGAACAATGTTTATACTATTATACTCGCAACAACTTCCGAGACGATTAAATCAAGGGTTTTGACCAAAATTTTAAGCTCTCTGAATGTTACTTTTTGAAAATTGGGCGTTTCTTGTCGCTCGATGTAGGTTTTACATTTCAAAGAGAGGTTTTATCGTGTTCTAGTTCTATATGCCTTCATTTCGTCTCAACTAACAGTAGACTTATTATTTCATGAAGCTGGACTAATTTTGTGAGTGATAAAAACCAGGGGTGAACTTTGATGGCATAAAGTTAGGCTAATTAACCATGTCATATGACTGATAAAAACTTATAGAGACATGGTCATTCTGCACCTGTATTGAACTGTGAGATAGAGTAGACGCTTCTTTGCTTGAAAAGTAAATTTTCTAGATAAAGGGTTACAATTTTCCATTCACAACTACAAAATGGTATGAAACATTCAGAAACAATGCATTATTTATCGTTTATGACAATTGACACCTTCTGTTTCATTTATGAACTTCTGAATGACTCAAACCCTCATGTGCAGATCGATGAACTTGTAGTACAAGCATTGGAACAAAAAGTGAGGAACAAGAAAGAAATTGAATCTTTTGCTCACCTATTGAACAATATGCAAACATCACTAAAGGTACCCACACCCAATATTTTCAGTACCCTTTACATGTCACATTCTCATTATGTATCACTCTAACATTCTCCATTGATTTCCCAAACACAGCCATGGATTCCAAGATTCCAGAAACTTCTTTCAACCAATGATACCACAGCCTCCAAGAATCAATTAGAAACAATTCTAGCAACAAGTAAGAAGATAACACCTCCATCTCCTTCTATAAACAAACCTCTTGAAAACCAAGAATCATACAAACTCGATTTCATGGTATCTCCTTCACCATTAGTATCATGGCATGCTGAGTGTACTCAAGAAGGTGGTAGAAGCCTTTTCATGCTTACCCCTTTGCCTAAACCTTCAGCATTCACATCCAAACTAAAGAAATCATCCAAATCAGTATTCAAGAACATAACCAATGATCTTCCTGTTGCCACCAGTGAATTTTCTTCACCTGAAAAGTTGTTGAGGAAGAATGATAATAATAATAATAATAATAATAATTGTGTTATTGTTTCTACTCCATACTTAAAGATGTCACCACCGAAGTCTTGTATATTACTAGAACCTGCTTCTGAACACTGCAACAAGAAGACTAATGGGGGTGTTAAGAATGCAATCATTGGTGGTGGAGATTCTGAACCTTCTTCTTCTTCTAGTATTAGTCAAGGTTATGGACATTTAGGTTTGAAATATCCAGAGCTTTTTGGAATTAGAAATGGGGATAAAATGGGAAATTCAAGAAAAGCGGTTGAAGCATCACCAAATTGGTGTATTTCACCACCCAAGACTTGTGTTTTGTTGGAGCCTAGTGATGATGATAAAGTTGTTGTGATTAAAGATGTTGAAATAAACTTGCACAAGCCTCGCGATAAAGGTACATATGTTTTTTTTTGTAATTACGTTTTGATTTTGATTTTATTCTCTCTCCTCCACGTGTAAACAACCATTTAAATTTTGTTAGTTTATTTGTGGATTTGTTTGACTTTTTTGATTTGTGGATTTATTTTTAATTAGGAGTTATTGATAGTACGCCAATGTGTAAGGATCTTGACACAACGGTTTTAAGAGGGAAGCGTGTTGGGGAGAATACTTTAAAGAAAGAATTGTGGATGAGATTTGAAGCAGCAACTGGTGATGAGCTTCGGTTCAAAGCATCTGTTAGTGGACAGACGACTACTACTACTACTAGTAATGAGTGTAGTAATAATGGTAAGGGGTTTATGGAGTTGTTGGAAGAGGTCTGTAGTGATGACTGAATATGTATTCTTTATAAACTTGCAAAAATTTTGACCATGAAGGTTTCTAAGTTGAGTCTCTTCTCATTATAAGTTGTTATGTGTTCATTTTCGTGTTTTATGTTCCTTTTAAGCTATAAAAAAATTAAGGAGATATATAAGATGTGGAGAAACAGGGAGTTATTTATCCACAAAAATGTCAACTTTAATTAATTTCCGGTAGCAAATTAATCCATAATTGATAAATAGTTTAATACCATTTAATCTATTGGGTGAAAAACAAGATTCCTTTTGTATTTGTAAAATAGATGGGAACAAAATAGGATTCAAGCAATCAAGTTATTTTTTGGACATGGGTTACGGTCTTTTTTTTATCCGGTTTTGATCTTAGACCGTTTTTTAGTGGTCTAGCGGTCATCAGACTGTCCAAGAATATTAAACTTTAATATTATAATACAAATATCCTATTAAGGTGAATACCAAAAAAAAACGTAAACTTGAATCAGATGGCTAATATCTTAGAATGAGAAAATACAAGAAAGATAAAATGCTTGGAACCCATGGGTGTTATTACTATGACGATTTATTAGGAAAAAAAATGATTGGTGATATCGTTCCTAGTGGTCCAAGACTAGTTTTTTCAAGTACAAATCATAAGACCTATCTGAAGTTAAAACTGACTCAAAACCGTTGGAAGTCTGAAATCACAAACCGATATAAGACCGGTCTAAGGACTTAGACCGGTCGTGGTCTATGTTTTATGCAATTGTTCTAAAGAATTGTGTGGGTAGATTGGCTTAAGGAGCCTTATATGATATATTATAATTTTCTAGCATATTGCTAGTTTTGACTACAATCTTGTTGTTGTTCGTATACTTGAAATCCAATTAAAAAAATAAAACAAGTGTATCAAAAATAATTTACTTCCTCGGTTTCGTGGTTTAAAAAATGCAAGCATTGTAAAAATCCTTATCCTAATAAAAGAATAGTTTTATTCTCCTTTTGACATGTGTCATCCTATTAGGCCTTCTGATTAATGCATATTTTATTTTCCTTTTGTCATGTGTCATCTTATTATGTCTTCTAATTAATGTATGCCACTTGTCAACTTCATTTCAAATTTTAAAATTTCCACTTTAATTACATTAAATTAATAACATTAGAATAAAAATAAAAATAAAAATAATACAAATGATATAATTTCACATATTTATTTAAATCAATGATTAAAATTTATATAACTAAAAAAACTCTTAATTAATAATTTATTTAAAATAATTAATTAATAATTTTGAGTTTTTACTATAAAAATTTAATTAATTTTGTAACTGTGGTTCCCACGGGTTATAAACTACTAAATAAAATAAAGTCTTTGTAAGAACAACCGTATCAAACATTTTTTTATGTAACACAAAACAAACAATGAAAGATGATCCACCCAACAAATCCAATCGTTTGCCAAAACAAAAGGATTGGGATATCTCACCACAAAGACATTGTCACTTTACAACTCATAAAGAGATGGTTGGTGGTATTCAGTGTTTTTGTGCAAATAAAATTAAATTTGAGACTGTTTCACAAACTAAGCCAAAATATTGAGATTTTACTGGATGTTTCTCTATTTTGATAACACAAAAGTATTGCTTTTTTGTAGTTTCGTTTCCATTTGGAAGGAAGTAAGTTTGTAAATTTTAATTGGTGTAAAATATAGTTTTGCTTCCTATAGTTTTCCAAAAGAATCACTTTTGGTTCTAGTATTATGATTTGATCCTAGAAGGTCTCTAATGCAATGTTTGGTAACAACCTTGGTTGGTCCCTAGCTCTGATACCCTCCATTGAACACAATTAGTAGCAATGTAAAATGACTAAAATTCCCTTAAGGCGTATTTGGTAAGATACTAGTTGGTCGTTTCTTCTTCCTTACCATCTCATTCTCGCCTTACGACAACCACCCCAACCCCCAACCGATGTCTACATCATCAGAACCAGCATCGTCGACCCATCTATCGCACACTTCCTTCTTCAGTACTCCTCAAGGATATCCCAAATTTGCATGTTCGAGCGCCATCCCATCGTATTTTGTTACGCCTCAACAACCGATCAATAGATGCGACACCCTCCTAGCATCTTCACATCTGACCTCTAGTGGTCGGGAAAGTATTGCTAGTTGGATTAGCGCTAGGCTGACCTACTAGGTGTGGGAGGTGGCGGAAGCGACATATTATACTCCTCTTATATAATGATCGGATACTGTTTTATGGGGGCACTTTGTAATGTCCCAAAAGTTAAGACCAAAAATTTCGATTTTTATATTAATAAAACCATTATCCAAAACAATAACATAAAACCATAGTGAAATCAGAGTATGTCAATAAACATCCAAATACATTTGAGTCATGTAAAATGCGGCACAACGTGGTGTGTGCAATGCAGTCATCCTGAGCTCTTCCCATTCGAACTAGAAGTACTTGAAACATAAAATGAAAACCGTAAGCACATAGCTTAGTGAGTTTCCCAAAATACCACATACCAAACATATCAAACATATAATGGGCCCCGTCCGGAATAGATCTGTCAGTAAATAACGGACCCCGCCTGATATACATACAAACACATAAACACATGCAAGAATCACAAAGATAAATAACATACAAGATAGTCATCAGGCCTCGCCCGATATATATAATAGATATCATACATGTAGAGTCACGCGAACAACTAGCATCCTAAACATAATAAACCATAGGTCGACATTGGTGCCTTCAACCTGCCAAACACAGTGAGGAAACTCACCTCACACTACTAAATCTCTTAGATAAATTCTCAGACTGTTGATCAGGAAAAATCCATGCACTAACACCTCCAAATAATATCCAATCCATAATTGGGTTACAACCCAAAACTGGAATCTTAGTCCAATTGTCCAATATTCAGGGTAAAAGACCATTTTACCCCCTCCTAACTTGGCACAAAATTCGAGGCCCAATCTAATAGCACTAAAAAAGCCCACTAAGGCCCAACTTCCTAATTGGGCCCAAAACCCATAAGGGGCCTAATTTCAATAAGGCCCAAGGCCTATCCATGGCCCAAAATTAGAAGATTGACGCCCAAAAGGGCCCAAAACTCTTCTAGCCCAAAAACAGCCCAACCCGAGAAAGTCAACCGAAGTTAACGGCGGTTGAGTATGCCCGGCGTACTCAGGTTTATGCCCATGTTCTACAAGGACTCCTAGTACATGTTGCGTATGAGTTGTGTACGCCCAACGTACTACCAAGCGAGCAATGATTGGGGACCGGGCAGTGTACACGCATTTTACACATACGTACGCCCAACGTACGTGCCCATTAAGCACTTTTCTACTAAGTGATTAATACTTGCAACCGAAAGCCCAAACTTTAGATCCAAGTCTTAACATCTTAAGTCATAAAGTCATGAACTTGGAGCCTTTGCATGGCTCAAAAGGACCCAAACCTCACTTTTAGCATTCTACTTTCACATAATGCCCTAAACTCATGCATGGTTGATACACAACCATCAAGATGCTAACTTTATGGACTTAGGACCTCAGAAATATCAAAAGAAGTAAGTCCTAACTTCTAGAGTGGAAGAAATCCACTAGATCACATCATATGACCAAAATGGGACCAAAACTTCATAAAGACTAGATCTAAGCAAACAACGAGCAAGTTCCAAGATTTATACCTCGATGAAGCTGGAAATGATGTGAGAAATGTGGATCTACAAGCTCTCATTTGATAAAGGCTCCCTCTTCTAAGTTCTTCTTTTTCAAGTCTCACAAACACACGCTAAAACACACACAAGAGAGGTCAAATCTCTTCAAAAGGGGCTAGGGTTTCGAAATATGACTCAAAGGGATTTGGAGGCTGAGAAATGAGAGATCCAGGGTTCACAATGTTGTTTAAATATGGTCCAAACCCTAAATTTTAGAGTTTGTCCCCTGCATGCGTATACCTCGCGTACTACAAGTTTTTCAGAAATGGCAAAACTGCCCCCTAGGGACCAAATTTTCAAAGTACTAACATACTAAGGGTCAAAAATGAAAATACCTTGAATCGGATGTTACAACACTTCCCCACTTGAAACAGACTTCGTCCTCGAAGTCCATTACCGCAAATAACTCTGGCTAGTGCTCCCTCATCTCATCCTCAGGCTACCACGTCTACTCAGACCCCTTTCGGTGCTGCCACTGATTCTTCACCAACTCGACAACCTTGTTCCTCAAGGCTTTCGTCTTCTGATCAAAAGTCGTCACTTGTCTCTCGATATAGTTAAGACGATCATCCACCTGAATATCCTCCGACGGAACCCCTAGGAATCATCAACCAAACATTTCCACAGCTGAGAGACGTGAACGTGCTTTGGATCTGACTAAGCTCCTCAGGAAGATCCAAGTCATAATCGACCGATCTAAATTTCGATTTTTGAGTTATATACTGCTACGCCGAATCTTAGAAAAATCATAACTTCCTCAAATGAAGTCAGATGTGGACGTTCTCTATATGCACGCTCTCGGTTTAATGTATACTATGGCTTTTGTTTAGATTGCTAAGGCTAAAAATTATTTTGTCAAAAATTTACTTTTTACGATACGCGGAGCCGTGCCAGTTTAATCGCAAAATTTCGACGGGTCATAACTTATTCGTTATAAGTCGGATTTCAACGTTCTTTATATGTATGGAATCCTTATGACATATATTATAACTTTGGTTCGGATTATTTATCCTAAATAATCTCCTATCAAAAAGTCATTTTTAATGCCTATTATCTATAAATTGACTAGCCCGAATCTACAGACATTGCAGTGTCTTACCATTGCTTGGTGGATACTAGTAGAGGAACTCTCCTTTGTGTTCTTGCCATCTTCATCAACTTCCAACCTCCCGAGATGAATCAAAGTCTTCAAAGGCTGTAGTTTTTTTTTTTTTTTTTTTTAATCTTTCCTTGATTGCAAAATGATCATTAGTGGATATAGAATGATTTTATTATTGTTCAAATTTTAATGTTTTCGTTGATAAACTCATAGTTTTTATAGACTATTTTTGAATAAAACCCAACAAAGATGACATACACTAAGATAAGTGAGCTTAATCCATAAAAAAAGATTGGATTATCCGGGTACGATTGTATGATATGGAATGAAAACGATATAACAGGGTTGGGGATGATATTTATTGATAATAAGGTATATTTTTTTTTTGTATATATTTGCTTTTAAGCTATTGAGAATAGATGCATAATTATGATGTCAAATAAATTGATCTTTGGATTGTTTGTCTACGTATTGTTATGGTGAATCAATTTATGTTTTCATCGAGAAGAACCATATCAACAAGTACGATGCTATTTTGGAAGAAAAAAGTGGTCTATGCTATTAGGGTTTTCAAAGTCACCAAATAAAGTGCTCAATATAAGGTTGTGTCAAACGAAAACCATATCTATTTTAATATGATGACTTTGGTACACAGCTCGCAACTGTATCTCACGAAATCCATCCACATGTGTTCTTCACACCATGATAAAAAAAGATTCACTTCTCACATGTAACTTTCATATTATTTTCTCTTTTATTTAACAAATAAAGATTTTTATGCAATTCCTCTAATGACTTGTTGATGTGGTTTTTGTTAATATATTTCACCGTTCCTAAAAAAAAATTTTAGAGGTAATTAAACTCGAAACGAAGGGGCATGGTCAACGCGACAAAGTTGTAAAATAGACTGCTCAATTTTTTTCGCGGTTTATGTGTCAAAATCCCCCCAACAACAACAAGGTGTTCTTGAAAAAGCAAAACCCTTAAAACCCTTGAACAATAGCCGTTGCAGTCTGCTACAACCCAATACGCCAATGGGGGACTCAACTACGATCAACTGCGTTAAGCACATCGAAACGTATGTCGATTCGTCGTCGTCTAAATCTCCGGCTGAACAGGTTAACTTTTACATTCGTTTGTTTTTTGGCTCGTCGCTAGTTTCCGTGCTAATTGTCGCTAGTTTCCGTGTTAATTGATTGATTGACTTGTTCGAAGAGTTCTAACTGAAGCTAATTATTGATTTCAGGATGCAAGTTTAGATGCAATTGCGAAGCTCGTGATGAATGATATGATAACTCTGGAATCACTGGTTCGTTTCTTGTAATCAATTTTGTCTGTTTGTTCTTTTTTTGGTGCTGTTTTTTCTATTGATATTATTAAAGTACATTCCTTTTCAATGTGTAGGTAAGAGAAATGGGGATGTATTTAACTACTACAGACAACATCATTCGTGCCAGAGGTGATTACTCTTTTATCTCTTATTGAATCCAATTCAAGATGGTTCAGTTGTGTATTCACAAAGGCTAGTATATTACTGAGTCCAATTAATTAGTTATTTTTACCAATTGTTTATGTGTTCATAACTTCATGTCTTCATATATATGATATCTAATTGGCATAATCAAGGTGTTCTCGTCTTGGCTCTCTCCCTTTGTACCTAGGCCCATTGTCAGTGGATTATGGATTCAGTGTGCTTAATTCCTAGAGACTAAAGAAGCTGTCTTATGATTATGTCATAAGACAACTAAGTGTGATTGTGAACTTTTAATTCGGCTTATAATGTTCTGATACAAGTTTGCTAGTGAATTTGTCTTACCTTTTCTTTCTTCCTGGAAATTTAAATTTGTTAGACTGCAACATCATCCCGTTTTTGCTTCACTAATCTCATGATTAATCATTAATGTTACCTTGTCATTCAGGCATCCTCCTTCTTGCAGAGTTGTTGACACGCATATCATCAAAGCCTTTAGAAAATGCAACAATACATAGTTTGATTGGGTTTTTTGCAGAAAGACTGGTGAGTTTAGTCAACTATCTATTAAATGGAAAAAACTCCCTACTTTAGATGTATTATAATGTGTATATACACACCTACAAGTTTAAACACAAATAAATATTAAATTTGATGTAAATTTCCAATATCAGTCAGATTGGAGAGCACTACGTGGTGCACTTGTTGGTTGTTTGGCTCTAATGAGAAGGAAAGGTGACATCAGCAGCAGTGATGCAACTGCAGTTGCTCAATCATTCATGCAAAATCTACAAGTTCAATCTTTAGGTCAACATGACAGAAAGGTGACATTGATGAACATTAAAGCATCTTTTTGATTTTTCATTATCATTTTTCCATATCTTTATATTCTGCTATGATTTTTCTTGCAGCTTTGCTTTGAGCTTCTAGAATGCCTTATAGATTGTTATCCCAACACTGTGATGACAATGGTAACCTTTTTTTCTTTTTTAATCTATTCATGCATACATATTTATTTTGTGTTTTAACTTTTTTCTTTTTTTAATTGTGTAGGAGGATGACTTTGTTTATGTAATCTGTGAAGCTATAGATGGTGAAAAAGATCCACAATGTTTATTGCTTACTTTTCATCTAGTGGAAATGCTATCACATTTGTATCCAGATTCATCTAATTCACTAACAAGCTATGCTGAGGATCTTTTTAACATTTTGGGATCTTATTTCCCAATTCACTTTACACACGTAAGTCTACTTATTAAAATCTTGTAAAATCATATATACTTATTGTCTAATATTCCTTTTTCAGCCAAAAGGAGAAGATGATGTGAAAAGGGAAGAGCTCTCAAGGGCACTAATGGTATTTACCATTTATTTTGCTTATACTTCTTAACTCTTTCTTTATTTTTCCTTTTTAACTTATTTCATTAACAGCTGGCGTTTGCATCTACTCCCCTTTTTGAGCCGTTTTCCATTCCATTACTTCTTGAGAAACTTTCTTCATCTCTTCCATCATCAAAGGTTAGTGAAAACTTAAAACTGAATTTTTTTAAAGAAAAATCGGTTCTTTTTTTATAATCTTTGAACAACTTTTGTACTCACAGGTTGAATCATTGAAGTATCTTAGCTACTGCACACTTAAATATGGACCCCACAGAATGCTACAACATCTTGAATCTCTTTGGTCATCATTAAAAGAGGCAATATTCACATCAGATCAATCTAATTCCAACAAAATAGCATCTGAAGCTCTTGTTCTTCTACAAAATCTCATTCAACAAGATAATGGCGTATTTGTAAATTTAATCCTAAAGGATGCAGACATCAACTTGACCTTGAACTCCCTCTCAAATTATAACAATCATGATGATTCTCCAATGCCAGATCAGCAAAGATTAAACTCAATTGGTCAGATTTTACATGTTTCATCTGCAGCTTCCATGGCTTCTTGTAATGCAATCTTTCAGAGTTTTTTCTCTGGTTTAGTAAATGGTTTGGAGAAAGATTATGCTTCTGAAAAACCTAAATTCGGGTGCCTTTATATCTGTGTTGAATTATTAGCTGCTTGCAGAATTTTGGTTATGAAAAATGATGAAGTGAGTTATAATGAGAATGAGACATGGTGTATCATGCTTCATAGCTTCTGTGATTCATTGATTTCTTCTTTTGTAAAAAGTATTAAAGAAAGCAATGAGGATTCCTACACTCAATCTGGAGGTAACTTTTTTTTTTTAAATCTGATTATTTCCATTACTTTGCTGTTCTTTCCATTCTCCTTTGTTGTGGTGTGATATTCCTAAAATGCCCTTTAAAACTTTTTTTGCAGTTAGGGGTTTGAAGATTTTAGCTTCATTTCCCGGAAGTTTCTCGCCTGTATCAAAATCCACATTTGAGAATATTTTGAGAGAATTTATTTCAATTATTATCCTCAAGTTCAACAATACATCTCTATGGAGCTCCATATTAGACTCGTTAACTGAAATCGGCTCATTTATTGAAAAATCTCAAGATTCTGAGAAAATGCCAAGCTTTGATGGTATTATTGTTGACAAAATGGTGGATTTGTTGTCTTCTGATGATTCAACAATGCCCTTTTCACTTAAAGTGAAATCATTATCTGAAATTGGCTTGATTAATCTTAAGTATATGATGAAGATTGTTCAAGAACTGAACAAAACTATCATTACAAGTTTACACAAATCTTGGGTATATTTCAATATTTCATGGATTAAGTAGTATTCTACTTTATGGATATTGGAATTACTTGTTCTATTTTATTAATGGATTTTTATTTTTTTATTTTTTATTATAGATTGATGGAGACTCAAAGTCAGTTGAACATGCAATGATTCTTTTGGAATGCTATGATGACAAGATACTTCCATGGTTTCAGAATATCAAAGATTCTGATGATGTGGCAACAAATTTTGCATTAAAGATTTGGGATGAAATTGAAGATAACACACTTTTCTATGACACCCTTGTGGAAAAAGTGAGTCTTTTTTTATTCAAATTGCAGGAACTTCTTCATACAATCAAATTTTTTATGATAATGTTGGATAATTTAAAGGGCAAATCACAAAAAAAAAAAAATAGATAATCATTTGTATATTTTGTGCAGTTTTATATTTTAATTTAACCACTGTTACTTTATTTATCCAATCAAACCATAAAGATTTCAGGCATTTTCTAAAGAGTTAATCTAAAAAAAGACTTTGTATTTTTTCATTTTTTCGGAAACAGCCCTCAACTTTGTATTTTTTTTCCGAAAAAATCCTCAACCTTCTTAATGTTTCCAAATAAACCCTCAAGTTTTTAGTTTTTCTTGAAAAAACCCTCACATTTTACAATTTTGTTGGAGAAAAATGACTAAAAGGGCCAAATTGGAAAAAGGAAAAAATACAAGGTCTTTTTCAGGCAAATAAAAAAGTTCGAGGTTTAATCCGGAAAAAACACAAAATGTAAGGTCTTTTTTGAGATTAACCTTTTTCTAAATTAACCATTCATTAGGTCAAAATAGTTAATTTGGAAAAATGTCAAAGAAAGAAGTATCAGTGGTTATATTATAAATTTATGTAATTTGCTTATAAATTTATATAAATATGTAATCTTTTTTGCATCAGAAGCTTCTAGAAACAACAATGAACACAATGAAGCATGCAGTAGCAACATGTTCAGAGGAGAATCAAACCAAAATTCTTGAAAAATCCTTCAAAGTCAACGAATCCAATCTGGTCAACAAAGTCTCCCAACCAAGAAACAAGTGGATTATCTCATTATTTAATTCAGTCATAATCGCCCTTCACCCAAAAACAAACATAAAAAACCCCAAAAAAACCCTTGAAACACTCATTGAATCTCTCACAAATGGCCACACCTCATCAGCTCATGCTTTAGGATCCTTTTTCAACAAGATTCCTTCAAATGAAGCAATAATAGATAATACATTTAGCCACTTAATAAAATTCTCTAATGTTAATGCTATTATTGGATTATCATGGATGGGAAAAGGGTTGCTTATGAGGGGACATGAAAAGGTAAAAGATGTGATCAAGTTTTTCCTTGATTTCTTGATTTTAAATTCACCTCAAGATCAAGAAATGGTGGATTTGATGAGAAGTGTTGCAGATTCTTTTGGTATTATGATGAGTGATTCTGAGTTTTGTTTGAATAAAAGATTAAATTCGGTTATAAAACCGTTGTATAAGCAACGATTATTCAGTATAGTGATGCCAATTTTATCATCATCAATTGTGAAGTTAGATTCACCAGTTACAAGGTATGTTATTATATATATAAATATTTTTTTTGATGTTATTTAACTTTTTTTTTTAATAATTTGAACTTTTGATAAATTACAGATCCATGCAGCATCGAGCACTTGCACATGTCATATCTAATGCTCCATTGAGTGCTGTTTTGGGTGAAGCCAAGAAGGTTAGTATTTTTTTTTTTTTTTTTAAACTTCTCATATTTAAAAAAAATAAATTTAGATTCTTCTTGTTTTTTTTTTTTTTTTTTTTTTTGATACAATGATGCAAATTTTTTTTATTTTACAGCTTATTCCATTGATGCTAGATGGTTTAACAATCCTTAGTGAAGATGTTGAAAATCGAGACATTTTATATAACCTCCTCCTTGTTTTATCAGGAATATTGACTAATAAAAATGGTGAGATTTTAGCTTTTTCCAATTTCCCTAAATGTTTATATTTTTTTGAAAGAATTAAACGTTTACTTGTTACTTGTGTTTAGGTGAAGAAGTGATTGTGGAAAATGCATACATCATCATCAGGTGTATCAACAAGCTTGTAGTCTACCCACATATGATGGTTGAGTTATTTTTATAAACTTTCAACTCATTTTATATATAATTAATTTAGTTTATGAAAATTAGTATTATCTTAAATTATTTGTTTATGAAATATGCAGTTGGTACGTGAGACAGCTGTTCAGTGTCTGACTGCCATGTCAGAGGTGTCTTACGCTAGGGTTTATCCATTCAGACCAGAGGTTAGATCTTTTTACTACTAATCAATCACTTAATTCAATTGTAATTTGTAGTTTTTCCGATTTTACCCCTTGAAATTTTGTATTAATTTCAGGTGTTACAAGCATTATCAAGAGCACTTGATGATCCTAAGAGAAGTGTTCGTCAAGAAGCTGTCAGATGTCGCCAAGCATGGTTCGATTTACATCATTTTATTTATTTATTTTATATTATTATATATTTTTTAAAGATTGTCTTACATTAATTTGTTATCCGACAAACAGGGCCTCAATTTCATCCAGAAGTCTTCATATTTGAAAGTTTTTCAATATTTAAAAGACGCCAAAGGGAAAAAAAAAATTGGGATTCTAATGTATGTACATAACTTCGTGCATCTCATATTTCTATACATTTCTGATTTTCCACATTTATGATTATTGTTGAGATACACTGAATATGATGATTTATGATGTTGGTCATGTTTGTTGTACAAGTGTTAAACAGAAAAGAAAAAGAAAAAAAAAAAAAACTGAAATCTTATTGTACAAATGTCCTAAAAACTACATCTTAATGTACACCTTTTTTAACATTACTAAATGTTTGCAACTTTCAACACAAAATGGGCAAACAACTAGGTATATATAATATATATGTTATGCTACAAAAATATTCCTTAATCCATTCTAAACAACTCTAGCTTGTTTGTGTAAGGGTGAATTATTTCATCTTGAATAATGAATATCATCATTATCAATCAGACATATTATCATATTCAGCCCCACTAGATTGGTCCATGTCACCATTATCATCATCATCATCTTCCATCTCCATTCTTCTTTCATGCCTCGAAGAGCTCAAACTCCTCCCCTTTGAACCAACATAACTCTATACAAACCATATAAAAAAATTTCCATTTACAAAAAATAAATCAATAATAATAATAATAATAAATGAATAAATAAATACCTCAGATTCTTTCATGTCTATTGAAACAGTTGATCTTTGCCTTATAGTCACAGTTGATGGCACAGGAAAATGTTCAACCTCATCACTCGTTTTTCCTTCCTTAGCTCTCTTTTTCCTTAGCATCAGTTTTGTAGGCAAAGGCTGAAAAAATAAACATATAATAATAATAATAAATTAGCACACAACTAATATTAATAAATACAAAAATATATAAATAAAAATATCTGTGTGCATTACCATGTAACGAGCCTCAGATTCATCAAATGCCACGAGATAATTTGTGGGATCATCTGCATCTTCACCTCGAACCTTTTACACAATATTTAAAAAAAATGCCACATCAGATTATTATGTTACTCAAAATTTCAAGGGTAGAGTTGTAATTTTTCACATACATCCCAGTGATATTCGCGAACCCATGTGTAAGAAATATCTTCGTTTTCGTCATATATATCCTTCGATAGCTGCAATAAATTTATTTTTATAGGGCTAAATATAAAAAAATACAGAAACATTTAATAAATGAATTAAGGGTAACTTTTTTTTTACCTCACCAACTGAAGGAACCATATAAGCCAAAAATTTATCAGGTTTAGCTGAACCCGAGGTGTTTGCCACAAAACTTTTCATAATAGCCTTCAATCGAGAAAAAAAAAAGTCAAAAAACATTGGTGTTGAAATGACATTATTACCCCTCCACCTTAACAATATCCTACCTGAGATTCATAAGCATCTCGTACAGATTTGTCCATTTTGTTATAGCTTTCTGAATCCGCAGTAGGAGCACCATCAAAAGTTGCAACAACAAATTTATCATCCCACCTGTTGATTCAAAAACAATTAGCAAAATCAATATCTTAATAATTTATTATAGAACTGAAAAAAAAAAAAAAACGTTACCTTTCAAAATCAGGAAATAATGGTAAAATCTCAACAGGCTGCAGCTTTTTATTAGTAGCATGAACAGGATGTGATTTGCATGCCTCAAAAGAAGATAAAATATCTTGAATTTTCCTTTCCCTGATACACGTTTTAAAAATGCAACTAATTAATCATCATCATATCCAGCCTTCAATTTGTTCATATACATATGGATTAAATTGCTATAAGTTTTATTTTTTATAAAATACCTGCTATTCAGGCTATCTAGCATGTTACGTCCACGTGTTTCACGTTCTTTTGCTTGTTTTTCTGTCAAAGACTGTAAATTTCAAGAAAAAAAAATGTTACATTTTAACCAAACAAATCACTTATTTATAAATTAAATTTTTTTTTATACAAACCTGTCTAGTTGCGTCTGTGGTAAGTGGGGATATGTATTGTGTCTTAACCAACCAAGACATTCCTTTATCTGTAGGGCGATCCTTTCTTTTTAATCCATCTTTCTTGATAGGAGTTACAGAAACATCTTCCTGCAACAGTTTTTCATCCTCAGGGGCAACATGTAGGATTTCATTCTTTGGAGCACTAATCCAGGGAGAAAATGGAGATTTGTGAGAGTTAATGGATTGGAAAAAGAATAAAGAAAGAGAGTAGAATGAGGTATAGAGTATAGTACTTGTATACACTGAGATCAAGTAAGTCTAGAGGTATCCCAAGATCTGGCTCAACGTATAATTGAGGTTTGTGCATCTTTTCCAATGAAGTGATGCCATATTTTGAAGCTCTGAAGATATAAATTGGTGAGATATGATATAAATTAAATAAAAAAAAGGTTAAGATTGTGAATGTGAATGTGAATGTGTACCGATCTTTGTCTCTTCTTAAAGACAGAAGCTTTGGTTGAGCTGTTGAATCTGGTAACTCATCTCGGAACCTTTAAAGAGCAAAAAAATGGAAGAGTATATTCAGCATTGTGTCTATAGAAGAAAAGAAATGGGATACAATTGAACATGTTGTCATATAACTCATAACATACGCACTTCAATTTGCAGAGAAATGTTGTTGGCTTCTTTAATCGGTTTTCAGCCCTTTCACCACTCAAAAAAGGTGTAGCTTTCCTTTCACCTATGTGTGAACCACTGATTGAACCATGTGGTTTGATTGAAGATGATGATAAGATTCGAGTTTTTTGAAGGATTTTATCTTGAGATTCCTTCAATTGTTGCTTATGTTTTTCCTCTTGCCTTTGCTTCTCCATTTCTCTTTTCTTGCGTATCCTCCTCTCTTCTTCTGTCTCGGCCTTTGATGTTCTTGCTGGCATTGGAGGAAGAGCAGAAGGCTTGGCATGTTCTCTAGAAGGAAGCTTGTGGTGTGAATCACGCTTGGAAGAACCTTTATGGTCACCTTGTCTATGTTCCTTGGTTTGATTGGTTGAGGGGATTGATGAAGGAGGTGGTGGAGGGGATGGCGGTTGTGATGGGGGCGGTGGTGGTGGTGGAGGGATTGAAGAAGTGGGTGGAGAAGAAGGTGGAGGTGGCGGTGGCTGGTTATTAAGCAGGGGGTTTTGAGAAGATGGAAAGTACATTTGTCCTGGTCGTGCAGGCTGAGAAAGAGGAGGTAGTGGTGGTGGGTAAGCGGACTCCAGTGGCGGTGGTGGTGGATACGATGAATACTGTTGTTGCTGATTTGGAACAGGGGGTCTAGGAAGGGCGGCATAAACACCCGGTTGAAAACTCGAAGCAGGGTAGCTCCAATTCTGCGAAAACATATTTCCTCTCGGTTGGGGCACAGGGGCAAGTTGGGGAGGTGGGAGGGAAGTCTGATTGGGTGGCGGAGGTATTGGCGGACCAAATTTTGATTGAGGTGGCGGTGGAGGGAATGGTCTGTACGACGCCATGCCCTTCAGATTACGACTCTTCCAAACCAGAATTCACAGTTTCAAAAAAACCCTAGAAGAAAGAGAATATATATCACACAAGAACAACTCAACTTTATCGCCGGAAGCAGCTGACGATGTATGAAAACGAAATCAAACTCTCAAATTCCACTACGAAAAGGAATCCACCACCTGATTTTTGAATTTAGTCCTGTAGCTTTCCACGAAGAACCAAGTAGTTCGAATCTAAAACCCTAGAATCGAAACCAAGCTCTCACAATTTTCGCTGTTTATGTTGCAAAAGAGCTAGATCAAAACCTTATGAATTCTGAATGGAGAAAATTTAAGGAACAAAAGCACAGATATAACACCGGCAATGCAGGAATCAATCGCTGTAGGCAGAATTTGTCGGAGGAAGATTTGACTGTTTGATGTCTAGAAGAAAAGGACGAACAGTTTTATTAGTATCATTAAGCAAGTGCACCTATATCTATATATAAAACAAGGTGATGGAGATATTGAAGGGTTTTAGGTTCAGAAAGCGGCCGGAAAAGTGACCGGAGGGGCAAAACCTGCGGCGGCTTGACTTCACACTCCAGTGTTCTTAATCGGCTTAAAATTTCATAGCTCTTTTTTGGTACGGACCACCGGTTAATCTCTGCGGGTTGACCCTAATGGTCGATATCTTGGCTCATGAACATCATGTTTTTGGTGTAAATTCATTTAAATGTTATTAATTTTTTAAAGACCATGTTTATTTATCCATATTTAAAAAGTTTGACATGAATGGATTGCATCGAATTGAACGATTGTAATTTAAGATGGATATTCATTTTGATATATAATAAGATTATATTTTACACGATCGACTCTACGTATTTCGATTTATATGTCATGTTTGATATCGTTTTTATAAAAAATGTCTATTTTGTAATTTGCATTTGCTATGAGATGTACATTGTTATCTTTAATTAACATTTATTTTGTTTGTTATATACGCATGTGCTAAAGCACTTAGAATAGAATAAAATAACATCGTATGTGTTGCGTATTTATATATATAAAATTAATGAATACATTATGTTTTCATAAATAAACCAGAGAAATTCTAAACTACTTCTAACAAGACTTCTTGAAGGAGTGCTTAACTACTCTTTAACCAACTTAATGATTAGAGATGGCAAAAAAATCTGGACCTGATCGGTACTCGAAACCCTAACCCAAGTTGACCGAGTAAATCCTCAAGTTGATCGGGGTCGGGGACAGGGATGGGTATTATCCGCATGCAAAAAGCAGGGATGAGGATGAGGATGGTTCTACTTGTCGAGTACCCACACCCGTACCTAAAATCGGCCTCGATGGATACTCGATATATATATATATATATATATATATATATATATATATATATATATATATATATATATATATATATATATATATATATATATATATATATATATATATGGTGGAATGCTCTCGAAACCAATTCACTTAAGTGAGACAGAGGAGAGTGGAATTTCGTGTGTAGGGGTGAAATCCGTAAATATACGAAGGAACGCCAAAAGCGAAGGCAGCTCTCTGGGTCCCTACCGACGCTGGGGTGTGAAAGCATGGGGAGCGAACAAGATTAGATACCCTGGTAGTCCATGTCGTAAACGATGAGTGTTCGCCCTTGGTCTACGCGGATCAGGGGCCCAACTAACGCGTGAAACACTCCGCCTGGGGAGTACGGTCGCAAGACCGAAACTCAAAGGAATTGACGGGGGCTTGCATATATATATATATATATATATATATATATATATATATATATATATATATATATATATATATATATATATATATATATATATATATATATATATATATAACGACCGAAAAATTCCAACCAATTTAAACTTTTCAAAAACAACCCGATTTCATTAAATTATTACAAAAAGGTTTTCAATACAATTAAATTAAAGTATTCCCAGAATCACATTACATCGTAAACATGAGGAGCGGTACGATCACGCCTTCGCCTTGCCACGGTCTCCTGAAGAACCTGAAAAACATAAAACCACAACTGTAAGCCCGAAAGCTTAGTGAGATATCCCCAAAATACCAACCACATATACCATACACGCATAACATGCCATATCATATCCGATCACAGAACATCCATGCACTTCAGGTCTACTGTGTGACTGGTCCGCCGCACCGGCCAACAATCCACCTGGTCCACCCTCCGAGTCTAGCCATATACATCGAGTCTGCAGTGTGATTGGTCCGTCCGCATCGGGCCTTCAATCCACCTGGTCCACTCTCTGAGTCTACAGTATGACTGGTCCGCCCGCATCGGGCCTTCAGTCGGCCTGGTCCACTCTTCGAGCCTCGGCACATCTGGTCCGCCCTCTTGGGGCCTACAGCCTATCCGGACCGCCCGTTGGGCCTTCGGGACAACCGGTCCGCCCTGGGTATCTTGGCCTACAACACAAAGCAGGACCCGCCTCAACCCAACTCCAGTCCAAACAACCATGTGCACATAAACATACAATCATATAACAATTCACAGTCAACAAACCGATCAAATAGATCACATAACATATCATCATCCTAACCAGGATACCGACCTAACCGGTCACTAGCATAGCATCACCCTACATCTCAGGATACCAACCTCAACCAGTTCTCTAACATATACCATCCTAGCTACCAAGATGCAACATATCAAAGCAATATCATAACAACAAATACCCGGATCTCAATCTGATAAAGGGCCGACCTTGGTGCCTTAGACCCTGTTGATATAGTGAGGATAACTCACCTCGAAATTGTCGACTGAACAGATAAACCCAAGCTACTCCAACCACTGATACGATCTCCAACACTGCCCAACACCAAGACACTGAACTCAAAACAATATTCAATAATTACCAAAATGCCCCTGGAAAATAACTGGTCAACCCTTGGCCAAAGCCAACCCCTGACTGACTCTACTCGCTGAGTCATCCCAATGACTCGCCGAGTCCACATACACATAATCTCCCCCCTCTGCGACTTAACTCGCCGAGTCACCCCAAGACTCGCCGAGTTCAGCAACTCTGAGTCCTTCCTCACTGGACTCACCGAGTCATCCTTTGACTCGCCGAGTCACAGCTCAACGAGAAGAAACTTGGACCTCACGACCAGACTCGCCGAGTCCAAGAACAGACTCGCCGAGTCTAAGGCTATCTTCAACCTACTCACCGAGTTGTTCTTCCAACTCGCCGAGTTCCAGACCATCTTCAAGCAACTCGCCGAGTATACCTTTGTGACTCGCCGAGTGCCTCTAGATCTCATTCCAAACAGAACCTTCCAGGCCATGCAATTGATCCAAAACATAGATCTAGCTTCCTACAACCCATCCATCACGTAAAGTGGCAAACTTTACGTGAATCCAAAGAGATCTAGGCATTTTACACTTTAAGGCTAGGGTTTGGGACATGATGGCTTCACTAACCACTCAAGAACAGGGACTTTAATGCACTTTAGACCTCCTCCACTCCAGATCTGAGGTAGCAACCTCAGATATACTCTTCAAACTCAAGATACCACAAGCTAAACCTCCCATACATTCCAAGAATAATGGATCTAGAAGAGTAACAGCCCAAGAAAGAGATTATACCTCAAAAGGAAGCCCCAACAGCAGATAAATCCGAATCTAAGCAAATCCCCTTGCTCCAAGCCTCCTAACTCTCCAAGATCTTCCTCCAAATCTCTTTTCCAAGGTTCAAATGCACTCCAATCCTTCACAATCGCATTTCTAGGGTTTTCTGGACTTAAGGAAGGTAAGGAGGCTGGGGAGAGGGTATAATGTCCTTTATATAGGGCTCATCCTCCAAAATTAGGGTTTTCTCCACTCAGCGCCTACTCGCCGAGTCCAGCCGCCGACTCGCCGAGTCGGCCACTTAACACGCGACCAAAATCGCGACCCTACTCGCCGAGTCCACTCGTGGACTCGCCGAGTTGCCCTTTCCAATTTACTCTTTTAACCCTTCAACTTTACTCTTGATAATCCGGGATGTTACAATTCTCCGCCACTTAAATTAGGCTTCGTCCTCGAAGCCTGCGGCAACTCAACTCCAGAAATACTCCCGCAACGCACCACCTGGCATTAACCAAACCAGGTTCCTCAAAGCACAACCATAGAAACCTGAAACTCACTTTCTCCTTTCTTGTGGTGTCCTGAGTACCGTCTCAAGCCGGCCACCGACTTTACCCTCTGATAACCACACCCACCAGGCTCCACACTTATCAACCGAGTACCACTCCATGGTACTTTTCTCGATCCTGATCACCACAATCACTTGACTCTTACGAGCTAGATATAACCCTGAATCACCGGGTTCCTTATCCGAGTCCAACTTTATCCGCACCCTGCTGACAGAATGACACATTCTTCAGCCTCAGAGCAACTCCCATGAGTTATCCTCTTGCAATGGCATGCACATGCTGAACTAGCCTTAGCACTCTCGGGTTGGGAAAACCCGTCACACTGACGATATCTCCAAACATCCCCCAGGATGAACCACCACTACATACACAATTCCCTGACCAGAATCACACTGGGAGCCCAAGACTCCCTCCCTGCATCCCTTCCAAGCTTCTTGTTGGATTAATGTCTAAGTCCATAACTATATTTGGTATGTACTTGACCCGACCCGGCATGGTCCATTTGGGTTGCATTTCACCGACACAATTTGTATGGATAGTCTTTTGAGAATAGTATATTTATGATTAATATTAATATATTATAAGTTCTAATATATTAATATGGAATCATATTATTTAATTAGTATTGATCATGACTTAATTTAGGATTAATTAAGTGATCAAAATGTACTAATTAAATATGGACTCTTATATATATGGAATGGGCCAAGTTCATTTAGGTTGGGCTAAGCTTTCATGGATAGTCCATGGAGTGTTTAACCCGTGGATCATATGAAATGAAAGGTCATGGGTTTAACCCTAGTATCCATACTATATAAAGATGTCCTTGGTGAAATTGGCACTAGTGTGGTTACACTAAGAGGGCTAGCCGATTTCACTAGAGAGAACCAAGTATCCATATTCTCTAAAGTCTTCCAAGGTGTTTTGGTGATTTGTGATTCCACTTGAGGCTTCCACATTATTGGGGCTAAGCTCTTAAAGCTTGAAGACATCAAGCTACATCAAAAGGTATGTCATCTAACTAGTACTTTGTAGTATAGGAACTTCAGAATATGCTAGTTAGGATTTAAGCCTTGAAAAGTTCTTATTTGCATGTATAATAGAGAAAACATAGATCCAAGGTTTATAGGGTTGCATGTACACCATAGGAGTGTTAGAATGCTCAAAACCCAACAGTGGTATCAGAGCCTAGGCATGCTTTCTCTTATACTTGATGCAAATAGATTTTTCGAAGCCAAGAAACTGTCAGAGCCTAAAACTCGACGAGTTCTGGTAGAAAACTCGACGAGTTCATGTATTGGAGCATGAACTCGACGAGTTCCATGAAGAACTCGACAAGTTTGGCCTCCAGACAACATATCTTCGTGGTTTTTGGCTGGAATTGGACTAGGAACATTACCATAAGCTGTTTTTGAACTTATAAACTTGTTTTTGATGTGGTAATGTTCATGCTAATCCAATTTCAAAGATAATTGTCAATAGATTCATGTTTTGTATTACTTTAAAAGTTATGCTAATTACATGGAAAAGTTTGATGTGAATTATCTTTGTTCTAATGAGTTGCTTAGATTAATAGATAAGTTAATTGATTATGTGTTTTCAATCCATTTTAATCTAAGAGTTGGTTCTAAAATGTGTTTGTGTAACTTGTCCTCAAGTTACATGAAAGGTCACATTTAAGTTTCATAAAACTCATAAAAGGATGGAAAAGGTTACAAAAATGAAGAGTCTTGTCTCATTGAATGGTTTTATGACTCCATAACTTGTTCTCAAGTTATGGAAGTTCAAGAGTCACTTCATTAAGTAATAAAAGGTGTAACCTTAATTAATTCCATAAGTTATAAAAATAAAGAAAAGTTAATTCTTTTATTAGTTTAAAGTCTTCCATAACTTGTCCTCAAGTTATGGAACTTGAAGAGTTTTTGGATTAAAACTACTTTAAACACATAAGTTATGGAATTAATTAGTTTTGAATAGTTTCAAAACTTGCCCTCAAGTTTTGGAATTTGAAAAGTTTTCTCTTATGAATACTTTAATTCCAAGTTAGCCCTTAGAATTTTAAAAGTTAAAATTCAACCCTTATACTTTATAATATTATAAGTTAATAATATATATATATATATATATATATATATATATATATATATATATATGTATGTATGTATGTATGTATGTATGTATGTATGTATAAGAGCAAGTCAGTCTTACCGTTAGTAGACCTCATTCACGAAGCCGGTCTATAAGGGGGGTATAAGGTTACTACCTATAAAATGGAAGTTTAATGGGTGTCCACTCTCACCCACCGCTTCCTTGACCGGTGGAGGGTCGTTAGCCGAATGGGTAGGACAAGGACTATAATTCTCCTTTCATTAAAAGTATTAATGACAAATACTAAGTAACTAAACCACTTAGAAATACCCAGTCTTAGTTACTTAGGAAAATGTGAATAAGGTGCTAATCCATGAAATTACACTTTGCACTTTGTTTAAGTCGGTTAGTGGAGCGTGTGTGGTTAACCGGCACACTAACTCGTATTTAACAAGGTAGGCAAAGGGTAACTTAATGTTTATCATAGTATCGATGGAGCGTGTGTGGTTAACCGGCACACTAACTCGTATTTAACAAGATAGGCAAAGGGTAACTTAATGTTTATCATAGTATCGATGGAGCGTGTGTGGTTAACCGGCACATCGATTGAGGGGTAAACATTTAAGGGTACCAAGTAATTTGCATGGTTACTTCACACCTTGTTTTGTGATCCTCGACATCCCAGTCACAAAACCTGAAGGGCACACTCGAGATTGAAACATGCCATTGAACAGTTCAATGAATCTCAAAGATCTAGGAGTTTCAAATCCAATTAAAACCTAATATTTAATATTTCGTTTTTCATGGTGGAAATTGGTGAATCGTCATTCACCTACCTTCAAATATTTTATAGCTTGGATTACGGCATCCCTCTTCTAAGTTATAAAATAGTTTGTTGGGTCCTAGCCTTAATATTTCATATTGGGTGTTATATTAAGGACTTTAGATCAACTATCTTGAATATCTCCCAAAAGATGTATGGTTTAGACATTTATGATCTTCCCAAATCTCTTGAAACAAGCTTTCCTAAATGAAGATGATGTCCCATGGAAATCATACTTCTTTCACCTCCTCCAATTATTCTCCCTAACCACAAGTTCTTGAAAAGTTTAAGGTCACTCAAGCCCTATTGGCAAGACAAGGTCTAGGTGTGATCACATCTTGGAGATGAAGTCACATGCTGACAAGCCGGGAGAGTTGGGTGTCAAAGTCTTGTGAAAGTTAGTGGTTCAATCACTTTCTAAGTCACATAGTAAGTTCCTTTGGGACTCCTATGAAATAGACTATGACAAGACCCTTAATGATCTTATCTATTTGCTTGGTGCTGCTAAATCAGAAATGATTTAGTGTATTGGCAAAGCAAATTTGATTAGGAGATCAACTTCCCAAAACTTTATGGATAGGGACAATAGTGACACAAGAAATCCAGAAATGCATTCTCTTCCCAATGGAAAGGGATTGGCCATAGTCAACTTTGTTGACCAAATGGTAAAGAGAAAGGCTAAGTCCGAGATAGTCCCATGTACTATTACCTAAGGGTCCACAAGTTTCTATTGCCAAAGGAAGGGGCTTTGGTTATGAAGCTGCCAAACTTACCTAAGGATGATAAAGTCAATAAGGTTGACTTTATTTCAGGTAAAGTCCACTATCTAACTCTGCTAAGTTTCTATTCTGAGATTCTTGATACATGATGTGACTGGGTCACATGTTGATGTTTTAAGAATCAAAGAAAAGTGAAGAAACTTAAAGAAAGAATATGTTGAATCTGGTCGCATAGATGGATTTCTATCGCATAGTTTGAAGATCGGATTCTTGAGCTACTTCTTAGGAGTTATGAGATATTGCTTAGGAATAGATAACAACAAGTTTTCATATGGATTGTAAGGATAGTTTTCCGCAAAGTTTTTAAAATAAAAGGAAATTTTTGATTTTATTTATTTTAAAATATCCATACAATGGCATTTGTGAAAAACTGTGTTGCTTATAAGATTCCATTAAGAGCAAGAGTGGAAATATGAATTGATTCTTTCATTTGTGGTAATGTCTAAATTTACCAAATAAGGAAAGATTCTCATCACCCAAGTTTCAATTGGACCGGAACTTGGAATCATGCAAGTTGTATAACATGATGAATGAGAACTTTCAAGTATCGAAAAATTAAGACTAACTACTTGTTCACATGGATGAGTGACACAAGTAATGGACTAAGGGATCGAGTACCCATTCTTGTGCATTGATTAAGTCCACCACAAAAGATCGATAAGATCATTCGTCATAATTTACTAAAGCTCAGTAAATATGGTTATACTTACAAGCTTAAGTGTAATTCTGAGACATTGGAAAAGGTTCCAATGTAAGGCAGAGCGAATAAGAAGAATCAAATTAGGCAAGAAGGATAAAAGTTTCTCAAATCTGAAAAGATGGGAGAGTACTTTAGTATCAGTTTTGTGATCATCTTAATGATTAAGAAACCATAGCACAATTAATTCTCTAAGGGATCTTAGTGCATTCTTATGACTAAGAAGAGGAATCTTGAATTGTTGAAATGGTTAAATCAAGAAGATGAGTCATACTTCGTTCCAATACAAGTCTTAGAGTCATACTCCAAGATTGTAATTTCAGTGACATGTCTTAAAGAAGGTTTAAAACACTTGTCAAATGTAAGAGTAAAAGTTTTCTACTCGTGTACATTTGAAATTGGTAAGTTGTGATGTTTTGGATAAAACAAAGACCAACTAAGGCCAATTGTGTGAAGAGTTTGTCTTGATTAGAATCCACACTATCTCTTGGATGTTTGACAAGGGAGTCTTATAGGTCAAGAGGACAGTGGGAGTCTTAAAGGTCTTGAAAGTCTCAAGAACTAATCAAGAATAAAACCTGAAGTTCTTCACTAGCACACGACTTGAGGTTTATAACCTATCGTGTTGACATATTCTGTGCCCATTCCAGTTAAAATTGACTTTGCATATGAGTTCTTAGAGTTCTCAATTGGTTGCACAACAAATTGGTAGCAATGGCAGGCCCTTGAGATGCCAGATGGCAAGAAATTAAGATTGAGTTCAATCCATATGAGTTTGGATTTGTCATTATCCTTGTCTTGTGATTATGGTTTTGACAAATTCATATGGATAGGAACTCATACACCATAAAAATCTAAGTGTCATAAGGTTTCTCTCCGATTCATGAAAATGATGGTGAGGCACTTTCACTAAGTAGATTTTGTCTAGATAGCAATTGTGATATTTGCATTCTCAAAGTCGTTAGTGGAGCGTGTGTGGCTAACCGGCACACTAACATGGACTTGTGAGAAGTGGCAAAAAGGTCTAACCATTATGATTACGACACCCCTCTTCATAATTGTTTAGACACACAAGTGTGATATCTAAGGGAAGGTGTATGATTTTGATAAAGTTTTATCAAAACAATCTAGTATCAGAAATCTGAACTTTGGTAAGAAAGTCAGCTGATTTCTGAGTACATGTCAAAGCTAGTGGGAGCATAAGTGTTATGCTAATAATCATCATGTTAGTGGGAGCATGATAATTATGATAAAGGTTGCAAGTTAGCAATGTTAATTATAGAAAAACAAAAGATCTCAATTGGGAAAAAGTTGTTTTGCTATAATTAAGGGAGAGGAAATTATACTTCATCTCAAACCTAAAAAGCTTAGATTGAGGTTTTAATTGTATTTAGTCAAGGATATATATATATGAATTTCATGTTGGAATGGCTCAACATAAGGAAATTCTGTATATGGGTCCATTATTTGCGTTCTAAAATTCGATTATGATTACGACATCCCTTTTCATAATCTGAATTATGAGAACTTGGCAAATAGAAATGGAAATATTATAGCAAAAGACTGGTTTAGTCTTTATGTGAGACATCATGAATCGTGTCCCATATGCTTCGGATATAGGATCGATTAGATGTGCTATATTCATCCTTTCTAAAATTTTCCAAATGCCTGGGGCATTAAGAAAGGAAAAAGTCTAGAATTGGATATGACTAAAAGGATTAAACAATTGTCGAGGACAATCTAAGGTTTACCAAAGATTGGTTGCTCAAGGACAGTTGGAAGTATAGTGTTCATTGTTGGAAGGACCATATTGACATATTCTGGAAAGAGGCAACTCCTGTTCAGAAGTGACAGTCAAAATGGAATATGGAAATGCTTCAAAGTTAGAAAGTATTCAATCTGTATGATTAGGAAACTTAATGCAAGAAGGATGTTTCCAAGGATTTGATCTCCTTTGGAATACTATGTAATGATTGTTGCCAAGTCTTTGTGCGTTTGTGCATAATCATTATAAGAGAATCAATGCATATAAGTTTAGAATCTATCAGATTTTAGTAAATGGCATGAATTTGGTATTCTTGCATTTGCAGTAAGGAATTGGGAGTGTGAAAAGAGAATCATTGAAATTATGTTCAATTGATCTAGTTCACAAAGTAAAGATCATAGACAAACACAGTATGCATACTTGGTGTGTGGCATGACTATTGTTTAGAAAACATAGTGTACATGCTTGGAGCATGGGACAACTGTTGTTTTAAATTCAGGAATAAAGTTGATAGCTGAAACAGTATACAATGAATAATGTGTAATCATATGGTGATAAATAAAAGGTGTTTTATTTATATTCATAAGTTCAGAGACCATATTAGATTCTATTATTATTGTGTTTCATTTTGCATGTTTTGACTTCCAGAATAAATTAGGTTATTCTTCCGGAATGACTAAGTTATTCAAACCATCCACAGTCGGTCATATGTTGGAAGTAGATATGAATTAAGACTGTCATGGGTTGGCTTGTAGAGGTCTAAGATGTTGGACAAAGGGCTACAACACTCATGAGTGCTCATAAGTTCTGAGTATTAGATTCAACCCGCGCTCATTGGAATCACTTCATGGATTTTATCACGAGTGATCATGAGACGATAATATCTTATATTCTTCAAACCTAGAGATATGAGTTGTTACTATGAGTTGATTGTACATTGATTGCACGAAAACGCATTCGGTAACTCGGTGTTATAAAACGTGCCTTTGTGTATGATTCAACAAGTAGCAGAACAAGCCATATGAGTCGAAGTTTATCCATTCCTTTTACCTTCGGGATAAAAGCGATATCTGTGGGCCCCTCGATGATTTAATGATGACACATGTGAGTGCTTGGCCAAGACAGGACTGATTTGATTTGTTCAATCAGTCAGTCGTCATGAATCGGAAATCGGGAAACAACAAATGGACAGAGAGAATGATTATAATCCATGTCTCAGTCCATATGATATCTAGAATGGAGGAATATATGATCCCTTATCTAATGGACAAGTTCGTTGACAAGATCAGAGTTCGACAGCGGCTTTAAGAGCTACGATTTCCAATTAGGTTTTGAAGTCATATGCAATAATAGTTTTAGACTTATCCAAGTGGGAGACTGTTGGATTAATGTCTAAGTCCATAACTATATTTGGTATGTACTTGACCCGACCCGGCATGGTCCATTTGGGTTGCATTTCACCAACACAATTTGTATGGATAGTCTTTTGAGAATAGTATATTTATGATTAATATTAATATATTATAAGTTCTAATATATTAATATGGAATCATATTATTTAATTAGTATTGATCAAGACTTAATTTAGGATTAATTAAGTGATCAAAATGTACTAATTAAATATGGACTCTTATATATATGGAATGGGCCAAGTTCATTTAGGTTGGGCTAAGCTTTCATGGATAGTCCATGGAGTGTTTAACCCGTGGATCATATGAAATGAAAGGTCATGGGTTTAACCCTAGTATCCATACTATATAAAGATGTCCTTGGTGAAATTGGCACTAGTGTGGTTACACTAAGAGGGCTAGCCGATTTCACTAGAGAGAACCAAGTATCCATATTCTCTAAAGTCTTCCAAGGTGTTTTGGTGATTTGTGATTCCACTTGAGGCTTCCACATTATTGGGGCTAAGCTCTTAAAGCTTGAAGACATCAAGCTACATCAAAAGGTATGTCATCTAACTAGTACTTTGTAGTATAGGAACTTCAGAATATGCTAGTTAGGATTTAAGCCTTGAAAAGTTCTTATTTGCATGTATAATAGAGAAAACATAGATCCAAGGTTTATAGGGTTGCATGTACACCATAGGAGTGTTAGAATGCTCAAAACCCAACACCTCTTGGCTCTACACCCGCGGAATTCCTTCCGCGACCTCAATAGACATCCCAAACCGGATGTGATCCCATACCACTGCCGCAATCCCGCTGCTCAATGACCACAATTGGGCCACTCCAACCATAACTCTGCGCTGCTGCTTTCACTTCCGTGAATTTACACTCCCTCTCGGAGTTACATTCCTCTCTCTTTCCCTTACCAAGGAAATCCACTTGGCCACCTTGTCACTACGACAAGTGCCACGGTGTTCGCCCAACGCTACACCATTCCTTTATAGCATAACTGCTATCCATGCAACAAACATGCTCTGAATCTGCTCGCAAGGACCCTTGAGTCCATGCACTATCTCCACTAATCAAGATCAATACCTGGGGCCAGACCTTCTAATGCTAACACATCGCAATATACTCTATCCATTTCCTTGAAACGGTCTAACAATACCTGTAGAGTCTTCAGCATGACTGGACCGCCTTACCAGGCCTTCAGTCAATCTGGATCACTCTCAGAACCTTCAGCCAATCTGGACCGCCCTCCAGTGCCTTCAGTTTGGCTGGACCGTTTTCCGAGCCTTCAGCCTGACTGGTACGCCTACCTGCCTTCAGTCTATCCGGACCGCTCAACTAACATTCATCATTCCGAGTTATCTCTCCGGGAAATCCTCCCATGCATACTGTTCTAGACCTCTAGGGGTTCCGAACTCTACCTCCATCATACATACTCAATCCCGGCCTGATCCCAGGCCCTCCACCATCAAATGCCCTAGGTCTGTATCTCGCCCCGCATGCCTGCCACTTACTTATACCGGCCTACGCTCTAGGCTGACAGAATATTGCTGAATCCCAGACAGCTAAACAATCTCACATACTCATCGATCTTCCGGAGAATTTTCCAATTCTCCCCCACTTAGGGTACTGACTATCAACCACCGGTCGCTATCCCGACCTCCCAAAACAACCCTGCATAGAACCAACACATACACGCGGATTGATTCCCACTAGCACTAGCAATCTTCACAAAATCACATTTCCACACTGATCATTCCGATCAAAAGAAAATCAACCTGCAGCTAACCACTCCTCAGAACGCAGATGCTACCCAGCATTCAGACCAACGCCACATTACCACTAATAACCCTCATGAATGATAACCAACGAAATTCCCATCACTAACCCATAACCATACCATAACTCTCAAAGAACAACAAATACCACACCGAAAACCACACAAAGAGACTAGCAGATAAACAATACTCCACAATAATCACAAGATAATCAAGACATCAAGAAAGAAACATACCCGCGGCTGCATCCGACACTGCTCTGACCTCCTCTGCTGCAAGCTGAAAAGCACGACCCTGAGCCCTTGGGGGCTCCGCTCCACCCTGACCTCCACCCGTGATCCTCAAAGTGGCCGGTGTTGGAGCCTGCACCGGTCCTGCAGCAAGCTGTGGACAGTTGACCCTCAAGTGCCCAACCTGATGACAATGATAACAATTCCTCAAATCCCGAACCGGCGCTGACTCCCGACAATCCATCGCATAGTGCCCCTCCTTTCCGCACTTGCGGCATGCACCATCGGACCTACAAACTCCGGTGTGACCCCTCCCACACTTCCCACAAGTGTGGCTGCTCAGATATCCCACCCTAGAATCAACAGTCTTGGACCGTTTTGGCGCCGGCTGCGACTGCACCGGAGCCTGCCTCAGCTCACGCAACTGCAACTCAATCTCTAACTCACGCCGCCTGGCGGCCTCCTGCAACTCCAACAAAGTCTCGCACCTCTGCGTAGACACAGACTGTCTGATATCCCTCTTGAGCATGCTCAGATATCGAGACATCTGAGCCTGCTCCGAAGCAAACTCAGGGCAGAACATCGCCCTCTCAGTGAACATCCTGGTGATCTCAGTCACCGACTCCGAACCCTGCTTCAACTCAAGGAACTCCTGATCCAATCTCTCTCTCTCTCAACCCGCGGAACATAATGAGTGCTGAACATCTCTCTGAACTAATCCCATGAAACCGCAACCCTCTGCACATCCGAATATGACCTCGTGGTCAATCTCCACCAATCCTTCGCCCCGAGCCTCAACAGGTTCAAAGCACACCTCACCTTCTGATCAGCAGGGCATGAACACGTGAAGAAACACCCCTCCACGTCCGATAACCATCTCATAGCAACAATCGGGTCCTGAACTCCATCAAAGGTGGGAGGCTTCGTATTATCGAAGTCCCGATACTGAAAACCCCGACCAACTCCTCCCCCTGCCGCTGCTACAGCCGTTGTAGCCGCTGCGGCAGCCGTCTCTGTGAGAGCTGCATAGTGGTCATCAAAATACTCAGCCATGGCGGTCTTGATCGACCCAAACAGTTCCGGCAACTTGGCCCGGAACAACGCAGCAACCTCATCATGCAGGATCTCACGAATCCTCACATCCAACTCGCACGTGCTCATCGGACCAATAACCTCGGGCGGTACTGACCCGCCCGGAACTCCCTCTCCTGCTCCCGATCCTGACCCGGATCCACTCCCAGCATGTCTCGGAATCTCCATACTGAAAAACACCACAAAATCTCAGACACTTCCCACTAACCCGGGAACCAAATCTCAACCCAACCCTAGAAGTCATGGTTTCCCTGATACGCGTATGGGTCCTGTGCTTTCAGTAGTATGGGCCCATACTACCTTCCACACCTACCCATATTTGTATGAAGTACTACCACAACACCCTAGTGAAAACATACAAAACAAGCGCTCAACCCTCACTACTAGAGGAACACCGAAAATCTCCCACAAGGAAACCCTAGGCTAACAGGCATCATAAATCAGGCAACATTATCATGAAATCCTGAATATCCCTAGCCTAGCACTAGCATGCTGTTCTAACAATGCTCAAAAACAAATATCGTGTATGGTATTTTGGGGTTACTTACTGGCTTTGGCTGATCGTACCTCCGCGTCCTCCTTTTACTCATTTTGAAAACCGTTTTAAATTCTCTTTTGAAAACCCTCCTCGATTTGAGACTGGAGTCACACGAGTGTTCCTCCAATTCACTCAAACCAAGGCTCTGATACCAACTTGTAACGACCAAAAAATTCCAACCAATTTAAACTTTTCAAAAATAACCCGATTTCATTAAATTATTACAAAAAGGTTTTCAATACAATTAAATTAAAGTATTCCCAGAATCACATCACATCGTAAACATGAGGGGCGGTACGATCACGCCGTCGCCTTGCCACGGTCTCCTGAAGAACCTAAAAAACATAAAACCACAACTGTAAGCCCGAAAGCTTAGTGAGATATCCCCAAAATACCAACCACATATACCATACACGCATAACATGCCATATCATATCCGATCAAAGAACATCCATGCACTTTGGGTCTACTGTGTGACTGGTCCGCCGCACCGACCAACAGTCCACCTGGTCCACCCTCCGAGTCTATCCATATACATCGAGTCTGCAGTGTGATTGGTCCGCCCGCACCGGGTCTTCAATCCACCTGGTCCACTCTCTAAGTCTACAGTATGACTGGTCCGCCCGCACCGAGCCTTCAGTCAGCCTGGTCCACTCTCCGAGCCTCGGCATGTCTGGTCCGCCCTCTTGGGGCCTACAACCTATCCGTACCGCCCGCTGGGCCTTCGGGACAACTGGTGCGCCCTGGGTATCTTGGCCTACAACACAAAGCAGGACCCGCCTCAACCCAACTCCAGTCCAAACAACCATGTGCACATAAACATACAATCATATAACAATTCACAGTCAACAAACCGATCAAACAGATCGCATAACATATCATCATCCTAACCAGGATACCGACCTAACCGGTCACTAGCATAGCATCACCCTACATCTCAGGATACCAACCTCAAACAGTTCTCTAACATATACCATCCTAGCTACCAGGATGCAACATATCAAAGCAATATCATAACAACAAATACCCGGATCTCAATCCAATAAAGGGCCGGCCTTGGTGCCTTAGACCCTGTTGATATAGTGAGGATAACTCACCTCGAAATTGCCGACTGAACAGATAAACCCAACCTACTCCAACCACTGATACGATCTCCAACCCCTGACTGACTCTACTCGCTGAGTCATCCCAATGACTCGCCGAGTCCACATACACATAATCTCCCCCCTCTGCCACTTAACTCGCCGAGTCACCCCAAGACTCACCGAGTTCAGCAACTCTGAGTCCTTCCTCACTCGACTCACCGAGTCATCCTTTGACTCGCCGAGTCACAGCTCAACCAGAAGAAACTTGGACCTCACGACCAGACTCGCCGAGTCCAAGAACAGACTCGCCGAGTCTAAGGCTATCTTCAACCTACTCGCCGAGTTGTTCTTCCAACTCGCCGAGTTCCAGACCATCTTCAAGCAACTCGCCGAGTACACCTTTGTGACTCGCCGAGTGCCTCTAGATCTCATTCCAAACAGAACCTTCCAGGCCATGCAATTGATCCAAAACATAGATCTAGCTTCCTACAACCCATCCATCACGTAAAATGGCAAACTTTACGTGAATCCAAAGAGATCTAGGCATTTTACACTTTAAGGCTAGGGTTTGGGACATGATGGCTTCACTAACCACTCAAGAACAGGGACTTTAATGCACTTTAGACCTCCTCCACTCCAGATTTGAGGTAGCAACCTCAGATATACTCTTCAAACTCAAGATACCACAAGCTAAACCTCCCATACATTCCAAGAATAATGGATCTAGAAGAGTAACAGCCCAAGAAAGAGATTATACCTCAAAAGGAAGCCCCAACAGCAGATAAATCCGAATCTAAGCAAATCCCCTTGCTCCAAGCCTCCTAACTCTCCAAGATCTTCCTCCAAATCTCTTTTCCAAGGTTCAAATGCACTCCAATCCTTCACAATCGCATTTCTAGGGTTTTCTGGACTTAAGGGAAGGTAAAGAGGCTGGGGAGAGGGTATAATGTCCTTTATATAGGGCTCATCCTCCGAAATTAGGGTTTTCTCCACTCAGCGCCTACTCGCCGAGTCCAGCCGCCGACTCGCCGAGTCGGCAACTTAACACGCGACCAAAATCGCGACCCTACTCACCGAGTCCACTAGCGGACTCGCCGAGTTGCCTTTTCCAATTTACTCTTTTAACCCTTCAACTTTACTCTTGATAATCCGGGATGTTACAATATATATATATATATATATATATATATATATATATATATATATATATATATATATATATATATTATGTTTTTATTTTTAATCAATTCATACCAGATACCCACATGTTGTGCAATAGCAACCTACTTCCAACTTCTACGAAGCTTCTCTTAAGAGGCTCTAATTCCTTCCTTGCCACAACCTATAACATTCATACACATTAAGACCCTTAATACATGTCAATCCATTAATTACTAGAGATTTTAACCCAAAATTATATTTTGGGTAAAACACCAACTTGACTATCTTTTGTCCGAAGACTTGTCAAGCTACTAAACACTTAATCTAACTAGATTATACTATATAAACACATCTTCATCATTTTCCAATTTGAAGGTTTCATTCCCTAGAATCAAAACATGGAATTTAACCGTTAGAACTTCATAATAATCATGGATAAAGCTTCCAAATACTTAATCATACATTAACAACAAGTTAATCAAGAAAAATCTCACATATCAAGCTCAAACCCAAAAAAAAACCATTAAAGCTCCACAAACTAGAGAAATGGAGAAAACAACTACCTTTAGAGTTTAAGGTGCTTACACCTTGCCACAATTAAGTTAAATCGCCTTTCTAACTTCCTTCTTCCTCAAGATCATCGTACCTTTGCTCTCAAGGGTTTGGTGTGCTTTTTTTAAGCAAATGAACCCTAAGCCAATATTAAATTCTACTTGAAACCGCATCGCGGTGGCTTAAATGAACTCTCGGTCTTCCTTTGCCACGTCGTGGTGGCCATTCTTCATAGCAACCTACTTTGCCTATCGTATCATGGTGCCCATACACCGCACTACAAAGCAAAGTACACTGCCCATGACTTATGATGGAGAAACACCCAAATCACCGCCTTGGCCATTGCATTACGTTGAGGCTGGAAACAACTTTTCCATTCTATTTCCTAATCCTAGATTAAATCATGCTTGAAATCGAGTTGTGGTGGCTTAAATGAGCTAGAAGTCTTCTATTTGCCATGCCGTGGTGACCATTCTTCATCGCGACTTACTTTGTGCACCGTGTCATACCACTCTATGAAGCAAAGTATGTTGCCAAAGACTTACGACAAAGAAACAGCCAAATCACCGCCTCGCCTACCGAATCGTGGCGAGGCTGGAAACAACCTTTCCATTCCATTCCCTAAGTATTTCAATCCCAATCTTATTTCTATTAATTCCATTCCTTTCTTAAATCAGCATAACACATTACATAACTTCTAAACATAACATAAACATATATAATACATATAATATCATCCAACAAATTCAAAATATCATCAAAAGGACCAAAATTCCCTTGACATAAAAAATGAAATTCTACATCATTAATATCCCAAAAGTCTTGGTTCTTACAATCACAATGATGCTTCCACCAGGTTTCACGTTCAGGGCTTCAGCTCAAAGCATGTTGTTTTGGAATAGGATTATAGGACCTTTAAGTATGTAGAATGTATGAATCTCTCTTGATATTGAATCTTAATACATGAACCCATTTAATGAAATTGTATCCATCAAATTTTATATACTTTTGTAGATCGGCAAGAGAAAGATGATGCATGGTTATGAGATTAGATTTTTTTCTTCGTCTACAAAATTTTAACAAAATTCACTTAGTATTTTGAATATTTAAATCTTCAATAATTAATACCCTTAAGTTTCCAAAAACATTAGTTATCAAAGTCTAGGATCTGAGTTACAAAACAACAAAATGGTTATGTGACATTTATCTCATTCATTGAATTCAACTAGGTAGATATTAAGTATCAATTATATTATAATATATTAATTCCTAGAGTTATAGGATCGCTAATAACAAATTTTAATAGACATGTTAGATCTCATCTACGCCTCGAATATCTATTGCTTAGGTGACCTTTATCACAACAAATTTCTAATCAAATCATCCGGTTTGTAGAACTTGTGTAATCGGCCTATAACTATGTAACACTCGTTGTCCAGGTAATTTCATTTTTGGCCCAAAAGTTTAAATATTAGCAAGTTGGTCCTTACGTTGGGTGTAAGTTAGAGCTACACTTGGCGTAACTCATTTAATCGGGTCACGAAGATTCGTGGTGGTACACCGGCGTACCTTCTGTATGCTTGGCGTACTGTCGCTGTGCTTAACCCTAAATTTTTAGGTTTTAAGCCCTATATAATGTCCTTAACTCCTTGAGACCTTTTCCTCCACTAGCCTCCAACTCCAAAAAACGTCCCTTACAAACCCTACTCCCTTGGTGTGTGTTTTTGAGCTTGAAAGTGTGTGTTCTTGTGCTTGTGAAGGAGGAAGAAGGTGGTAGACAAGCTTGGAAGTTCAAGTCAGCATAGATCCAAAGTATCTCACCGTCAAGCGTCCCCAAAAGGTATAAAGCGTGGAACTTGATGAGTTATTTGCTAAGATCATGATAGTTCTAGAGTTTGTGTACATTTTTGGTCCCGTAGTTTTGGTCTAATGGAGTATGAGCTATTTGGATCCTTGAGGTATAGTCTTATGTAGTTTTGAGCTCATAGATTCATAAAAATGAGATTTTGGTCACACTCATTAAGCCATGCATGAGTCTTGGAGCCTTGGATGACTTTTGGACCTAGGGTTTGAATTTATACCCTTTTGTATGCATGAAAATGGTTAAAGTCAGAGACTTTATCTACCAAGACGTCCCATTTTACCTAGATTTGAAGTTTGATGCATTGGCTTTTGCATTAAGGACTTAACAAAAAATCTTGGACTTAACGCTAGTACGTCAAGAGTACTTATTGGTACGCTAAGTGTACTGATGAAGAGCCCCATATCCAGGGAAAGGTCTCACTATGTTAAGTGTAGTGACTAAGTATGTTGGGCATACTCAGCCTGTATGAACCCTTTGACTTTTTGACCTTGACCTTTGACCAGGAAGTTGACCAAGTTTGACTTAGGGGCATTTTGGGTAATTTCACCAGTAGTTTGAGATTAGGTCCATGTTTGTTGTATAGATGACATGTAGAGTCAGTATTTGGAGCATCATTCATTTCAACTATCTTCCAAACTGTTAGGTGAGTTTACCTCAATGTACTTGTGGGTCGAAGGCACCAATGTGGTACCACTGGGTTATGTATCCTAGTATATAGGATGTTGTTATGATGTAGTGATTTGTAGATCTATATGATTAACAATACTTCTATATGATTTATCTGTTGCATATGTCGACATAGTGCGGTATGGGTTAAGGCTTTACTGCTATTTGCGTGAGGAAACAGACCGGGCCATTTAAGTCTGATCACTGATTAGGCCGAGGAAATCCAGTCCGATGACTATGGGCCAGGGGTAATCCAGCCCGATGGTTGTGGACCCGAGGGTAATCCAGTCCGATGACTATGGATCCAACATGCATGTTTGTATATGTTCTGTTGTGTGGGGTGTTTTGGGGGAGACTCACTAAGCTTTGGCTTATAGTTTAAGTGTTATGTTTCTGGTACTTCAGATGATCGGGGCAAGGCGAAGGTGTGATCGTACACATCATTTAGTGATATGCTTTGGAGATTTTATGATACTCTGGTTTTGGGATATTTGTATTTGATCCTTGGTTTTATGACCTGAGTTTTTATTGAAATAATGATTTTACTTAAATTGAAAAATTAAAATTTTATCGTGATTTTTAGGATGTTACAAACTAGGTTATAGAAATAGAAAATACACCTCATCCATCAATAGATAACACTAGCGGTTAGGTGACCTTTATCCCACTATCTTGTACAAATGATGTGCGAGTGCAATTAAAATAGGTTTGCATATATGTGAGTTTAACAAGGGGTCTTTGATGTTTTTATAATTCTAGTTTAAAAACCATATTATATCATGGTTAGGGGTGTTAAAAAACGAGGTAAAGTGATTGTGTATGCTTCCAAGTAGTTGAAGCCTCACGATGCTAATTAGCATACTCATGATCTGGAGTTGGGGGCGGTGGTATTTGCCCTCAAGATTTGGAGACACTATCTATATGGGTTCCGTTTTAACATCTACACGGATCACAAGAGCTTGATATACATTATAAAACATCTGAATCTGAATATTAGACAACATAGATGGATTGAAATGGTGAAGGATTATGACTGTGAGATCTTGTATCACACAACGAAGGTTAACATGGTGGTTGATGCCTTGAGTTGTAAGATGACTAGTGCTCCTATCAAATACCTATGTTTGAGGACGGCCATCACTTCGCCATTATTGGATTTGATTAGAGAGACATATACCGAGGGGATCAAGGAAGAAAACCGAAAGGACGAAAATATTAGTGGTCTGAATGCTACCTTTGTCACCGATAGGCATGGGTTGCTGACTCATTATGGCAGGCTTTCAGTTCCAATTTCTGGTGGGGTTCAATAGGCATTTCTAGAGGTAACTTAGAGGTCTAGGTTATGGATTGATCTAGGCGCAACGAAAATGTATCGAGACTTGAGACTTAGTTGTTGGTGGCCCTATATGAAGAGGGAGATAACTTAGTATGTATAGAGGTTCTTGACTTGTCGTAAGGTCAAGACCGAAGATCTGAGGCCTCACCAAAAGTTACAGCCTTTAGAGATCCCCATATGGAAATGGGAGCAAATCACCATGGATTTTATCATCAAGTTACCAATAATGACTAAAGAGTTTGATGCTATTTGGGTGGCCGCTGAACTTTTGACCAAGAGTGCCTACTAGCTTGCTATTCGGGAGAGTTCCTCGTTCGACATCTACATCTGAGAGATTGTTGCTCGTCACGTTGTGCCTATTTCTATAGTTTTAGATCAAGACGTCCGATTTACTTCCAATTTTGGAAGAGGTTACATGAGGAGTTGGGTGCTCAACTACATTTTAGCAGGACATATCATCCGTAGACATATGGGAAGAGTCAGCAGACCATTCAGACAATTGATGACATGTTGGGAGCCTGTATCATTTATTTTGGTGGGAGATGGGATTCCTATCTTCCTCTGGTAGAATTTTTGTATAACAACAACTATCATCCCAGCATTGGCGCACCACCCTTCGAGCTTTTGTATGGAAGGAAGTGTCAGGCCCTATTTTGTTCGAGAGAGGTCAGTCAGAGGGTCATAAAAAGAACTTAGTTGGTGCTCAAGATGATAGAGCTCATTCAATAAGTCAGATAGAGGCTGCAAACAACATAGAGTCGACATAAGAGTTATGTAGACAAGCGTCGATTAGAGTTAGAGTTTCAGGTTGTGGATATAGTGTTACTGAAAGTATCGCCTTGGAAGGGTGTTATTCATTTTAGGAAGTGGGACAAGCTAGGTTACAGATTTATCGGGCCTTTCTTAGTGATTGTCAGGGTGGGGTAAGGTGGCCAACCAGTTGGATTTACCAAAGGAGCTCAACTAAATTCATAGCACTTTCCATGTCTCTCAGATTCCAAAGTGCTTAGTGGAGAATTCGAAGGTGGTACCTTTAGACGACATCCAGGTTGATGAGCACCTGGATTATGTGGAGTGACAAATAACCATTTTGGATAGGAGGACTAATGTTTTGGGAACCAAGAAGGTGTACTTAGTGAAGGTGTAGTGGTAGCACTGGAAGGGCTATGAGTGGCTTGTGAATTAATGTGTGTTCTTGGTTTTTCATGGCTTATAGTGTTAGATAAGGTTTCTAAGTCCATAACTATTTCTGGTATGTACTTGACCCGACCCGGCATGGTCCATTTGGGTTGCATGGCACCATGCAATTGGATAGACTAAATGAGAGAAATAACACTTGTGGATTATTAATATATTATAAGTTCTAATATATTAATAATATTATTTAATTAGTTTGATCAAGAATTAATTGAGAATTAATTAAGTGATCAAAAGATAACTAATTAAATATATGGGTTGATTATGTAAATCATCTATAACTTGTATAGTGGGCTAAGAGGCTCCATGGATTATCAAGTTGGGTTCCACCCATAGGATGCTCCATGGGAGTTACAAACCCATGGGTCATGGAAATGAATAGTCATGACACATTAGGGTTTACATGGTGTAACCCTAGATGTGTCAACACTATATAAGAAACCCATTCTCCACAAAAATTGGCTACACATAAGAAACAAGAGGGCTAGGCTGATTTTAGAAGTGTGTATTCTCTCTAAAGTCATTCCAAAAGCATTTGGTGTTGTGTGAAGCATTTGAGGCATCACATTTGGGGTGCTAGGCTCACAAGGTTTCAAGGATCATAAGCAACAACAAGGTAAGTTATTTTATCTTTCATTCAAGTTAAAAATTGTTCCCCTTGTATGCTAGATAGGAATATAACCTTGGAATTCAACTTTGCATGATTATTAGACAAACATAGATCCAAGGTTATTAGGGTTGCATGTACATTTAGGAAGTGTTATAATGCTCAAAACCCATCAGTGGTATCAGAGCAAAGTTTTGTTTGTTGATTTTTTGTGCAAACTGTTGAAAAAAATCGTTTTTCTGTTTTCTGCTCGTATGAACAAATGCAAGCTACTCGTCGAGTATGTTCTTGCACTCGACGAGTAGAGGCTGCAGTTTTCAGAAATTTGACTTTTGTTGATGGAAATGGACTAGAAACATTACCCTAAACTATTTTGGTACTTGAAAACTTGTTTTAGATGGTGTAATGTTTATGCTAATCCATTTGCAATGGAAATTATCAAAATTACAAAGTTTTAAGTGTAATTTTTGATTCTTGAAAGTGTTCATATTCATGTTCTTAAACTTATGAAGATTAGATGATCATAGGAATTGCTTGTAACCTTCATGGTAGTTTAATTCATGATCATAAAGTGTTTTAATGGAGTCCATAACTTGTCCTCAAGTTATGGAAAAACCAAAAGTCACACTTTTATTAAAGCCATTAAAAGAACACTAGAGTTATAAAAATGAAGATTCTTCATTTTTATTACTCAATTAAATTCATAAGTTATAAGAAATGAAAAGTTTTGAAAGTTTACAAAACTTGCCCTCAAGTTTTGGAACAAGTAAAGTCTTGATTAAAACTTTAGTTCCAACCCTTAGAATTTTAAAAGTTAACCCTTATACTTTATAATATTATAAGTTTTATATATATATATATATATATATATATATATATATATATATATATATATATATATATATATATATATATACACATACATATATGTATAAAAGCAAGTCGTCTTACCGCTAGTACACCTCATTCATGAAGCCGGTCTATAAGGGGGGTATAAGGTTGTTGCCTATAAAATGGCAACTTAATGGGTGTCCACTCTCACCCACCGCTTCCTTGATCGGTGGAGGGTCTTTAGCCGAACGAGTAAGACAAGGACTTATAAATTCTCATTAAAAGTATGATGAATATTATAAAGTAATTAAATGCTTTTATTAAATTCCCAATCTTAGTTACTTTAGGAAAAATGTGAATAAGGTGCTAATCCATGAAATTACACTTTACACTTTATTTAAGTCGTTGGTGGAGCGTGTGTGGTTAACCGGCACACTAACTTGGACTTAACAAGGTAGGTAAAGGGTGACTTAAGGTTTATCATAGTATCGGTGGAGCGTGTGTGGTTTACCGGCACATCAATTGAGTGATAAACTTTAAGGGTACCAAGTGATTTGCATGGTATCTTCACACCTCGTTTTGTGATCCTCGGTATCCCAGTCACAAGACTTGGAGGGCACACTCGAGATTGAAACATGCCTTTGAAAATTTCATTGAATCTCAAAAGAATATAGGAATTTCTAAGAACCAATCAAAAACCTAATATTTAATATTTCGTTTTTCATGGTGGAAATTGGTGAATCGTCATTCACCTACCTTTCAAATATGTTATAGCTTTGATTACGGCATACCTCTTCTAAGTTATAATATATTTTGATTGGATCCTAGCCTTAATATTACATTTGGGTGTTTTATTAAGGACTCTCTTAATATCTAAACTAATCTTGTTCTCTTCATTAAGATGTCTTCAAACAATGTTGCTTCTGGCTCTAATCCTAATGGCTCCTTTACCCTTATGAACTTGTGTGGGAAAGTCACTTTTGATGGATCCAACTTCAATGAATGGATCAGAAACATCAGGATGATTACCCGCTACGAGGACAAAGAATATGTACTTGAGAAGGAGCTTAAGGAGATTGATAAGACCACTGCAACTCCCCAGGAGATCGCTGACTTCCAGGCACATGAAAGGGATGCTACCAAAATGGCATGCATCATGTTGGCCATGATGACAGCAGAACTCCAAAAGTCCTATGAGGACTTCTACCCTTTTGAAATGCACCAAGATCTGTTGGAAAGATATCATCAAAGTGAAAGACAAGAGAGGTATGAAATCATCTGCTCCATCATAACAACCATGATGAAGGACGGGGAATCCGTCACGAACCACATGCAGAAAATGCAAAGGTATGTGGATCGGTTGCTGAAGCTTAATGTGAACTTCCCTGAGGAGCTTGCAATAGATATCATTTTGCACTCCTTACTATCGTGCTATGATCAATTCCGCATGACATATCACGTGAATAAGGAAGAGGTCACACTCAGAAAACTTCAGGGACTTCTCAAGACCGCGGAAACAGGTCTTAAGGGGAAGTCGGTTGTTAACACTCCTACTCTAAACTCCGCCCCGGTTTTGGCAATCGGGAAAATTCGAGGGAAGAAGAGGAAGAGTTCTTCGAAGGGTACCAAGGCTAGGACCCTTGATGGCTCTTCTTCAAGTATAACCAAGAAAGGTTTCGTCACTCCTTCTTCTGACTCAAAAGAGGTTGAATGCTTCTATTGCCATGAAAAATCACATTGGAAGTGGAACTGCCCAAAATAGCAGCAAGATGTGAAGGATGGGAAAGTTAAACCCAACCATGCAGGTATTTACACTATCTTATCTAATAACTCACCCCATTCTAATTCTTGGGTCCTTGATACCGGTTGTGGTATTCATATTTGTTTTGATTTTGCAGGGACTAAGAAGAAGTGAGAATGTGGCGCATGGAAGAATAAACTTAATCATGGGGAATAAGAAAGCTTTACCTGTCACCAAGATTGGAGTTTATACTTTATCGCTAAGTAGTGGGTTTAGTTTAGATTTGAATAAGTGTTGTTATTCGCCAGAAATGGAAAGAAACATTATTTCCTTTCATGCATTGTATAAACAAGGTTTCACCTTTTCATTTGATAATGAAGTTGGTTCGATTAATGCTTTATCTAATAATGTTCTTTATTTTAAAGCATTACCTTGTGATGGGGTGTATGAAACAGTATCTGTGGTTGATAACTTAGGAAATAATGTATTGTGTATTGATTCTGTTAATAATAATAACTTGGATAAAACATCATTATGGCATTGTCGTCTTGGACATATAAGCAAGAAATGCATAGGCCAACTCCAAAAGGATGGAGTCTTGGAGTCATTTGACCTAAAGTCAGATGATAGTTGCGAATCATGCTTACTTGGAAAAATGACAAAGTCACCCTTCACAGGTTCTTGTGAGAGGGGTGAAGGTTTGTTGGATCTTGTACACACGGATGTGTGTGGGCCCTTCAAACATGCCACAAGGGATGCTAATCGTTATTATTTGACTTTTACTGATGATTACAGTAGATATGGATATGTCTACTTAATCAAGCATAAGTTAGAGACTTTCGAAAGGGTTAAAGAATTTAAACAGGAATTCGAGAATCAATTGGGCAAGAACATTAAGATGCTTCGATCCGATCGAGGTGGTGAGTATCTTAGTTCAGAGTTCCTCGACTATCTTAGGGAATGTGGGATTGTCTCACAATTGACACCTCCCAGGACACCGCAGTTGAATGGTGTGGCTGAGAGGCGTAATCGAACCTTGTTGGATATGGTTCATTCCATGATGAGTCGAGCTTCGCTACCAATATCATTTTGAGGGTATTCCTTAGAGACTGCTGCCCATATCCTTAATCTAGTCCCTACAAAGATAGTTGCCAAAACTCCTCATGAGATGTGGACTGGTAAAGTACCCAAACAAGACCACATTAAGATTTGGGGTTGCAAGGCTTTTGTGAGACGCGGGACTCATGATAAGCTTGAACCTCGAAGCGAGAGGTGTATTTTCATCGGCTACCCACAACAATCCTTTGGTTACCTTTTCTATAGACCTAGTGAAAATGTGGTGTTTGTAGAAAGGAGGGTTGTCTTTCAAGAGAGAGAGTTCATAAGCCAAGGAAACAGTGGGAGGCAAGTTGACCTTGTAGAAATTCAAGATTCAAGTGGTGAAGGAACTTCAAACCCTAGCACTCAACTTGAGGAGGAAACTCTTGTTGAGCCAATTGACAAGTCTGTACCTCTGAGGCGTTCCACAAGGGTTAGGAATGCACCTTAGCATTACTATGGATTCCATATTACTGCGGAAGGTGATACACTTATTAGTGATGAGACACTGATCTGGATGAACCTAACAGTTACGCGGAAGCCATGGCAGACCCTGAGTCAGCCAAATGGAAAGAGGCAATGGACAGCGAGATACAGTCCATGTATGACAATCAAGTTTGGAACTTGGTTGAGAATGTACCAGGTCGTAAGAATGTAGGGTGCAAATGGATCTTCAAGAAGAAGACCAACATGGATGGTAAGGTACACACTTATAAGGCACGACTGGTTGCAAAGGGTTTCTCACAAACTCTGGGAGTTGATTATGATGAGACCTTTTCTCCAGTGGCCAAGATTAAGTCTATTAGGGTTCTGTTAGCTATAGCCGCATTTCATGACTATGAAATATGGCAAATGGATGTCAAAACCGCTTTCCTTAATGGAAAGTTGGCTGAGGATGTTTACATGAGTCAGCCAGAGGGTTTTGTTAATACATAGTACCCTAATAGAGTGTGTAAGCTTGAGAAATCCATTTATGGGTTAAAGCAAGCACCTCGCAGATGGAATCTTTGCTTTGTTGAGAAAGTCAAGGAATTTGGCTTTTCTAGGAGTGAAGATGAATCTTGTGTGTATGTCAAGGCTAGTGGGAGTATAGTTAGCTTTCTGGTATTGTATGTGGATGACACACTACTCATAGGAAAAGACATCCCAACTCTGCAGGAAGTTAAGTCCTGGCTTGGGAAGTGCTTCTCTATGAAGGACCTAGGAGAAGCTGCCTATATTCTAGGGATAAGGATCTTGAGAGACCGGAGTAAAAGACTAATTGGACTTAGTCAAAGTACCTACTTGGATAAAGTGCTGAAAAGATTCAGCATGCAGGACTCCAAGAAAGGAGAGTTACCCATCCAGAGTAACGCCAGATTGAGTAAAACACAAAGCCCTAGTTCTGAGGCTGAGATAGTAGAAATGAGTCGAATACCTTATGCTTTGGCTGTAGGATCGATCATGTATGCTATGACGTGTACTCGACCTGATGTAGCCTTTGCCTTGCGCATGGTTAGCAGGTATCAGGGTAACCCTGGCAAGGCACACTGGACTGCGGTAAAGAATATCCTCAAGTACCTACGGAGGACTAAGGACTAGGTCCTTACCCTCGGTGGGAGTGATGACTTGAGAGTTGTACGGTATAGTGATGCTAGCTTTCAGACTGATAGGGATAATTTCCGCACTCAGTCATGCTGGGTCTTTACCCTAAACGGATGAGCAATTTCTTGGAAGAGTTCCAAGAAAGAGACAGTGGCTGATTCAACTTGCGAATCAGAGTATATTGCAGCTAGCAAGGCAGCAAAGGAGGCGATATGGTTGAAGAACTTCATTGGAGACCTTGGAGTTGTACCAGCTATTAAAGAGCCAATGAAAATTTTCTGTGATAGTGAAAGTGTTGTTGCCTTAGCCAAGGAACCAAGGGATCACGGGAGATCCAGACACATCGACATAAAATACCATTTCATCAGACATCGAATAGAAGAAGGACTCATCGTGGAAAAGAGGGTATCATCAGATGAGAATCCAGCATATCCCCTCACAAAGGGACTGACTCGGGTTAAGCATCTCCAACATGCTCAGAGCATAGGGCTGAAGGATGATATTAGATTTAGTAGTTAGATAACCTTGAAATTTGTAAAGTGTAATTGACATTAGATGATGAATAAAAGGTGTTTTATTTATGAGTAAAGTGTTGCTATCTCTTGTCGATTGTTTACTATATTTCTTTTGCATGTTTTGACTTCCAGAATAATTATGTTTTGTATATCATATTATTGGAACCTCCACAGTCGGTCATATGTCGGAAGTAGGTATGAATCAAGACTGTCATGATTCGTTGCAGAGGTCTAAGGTGTTGGACATGGCTACAACAATCATGAGTGCTCATAAGTTCTGAGCATTGGACTCAACCCACGCTCACTGGAATCACTTCATGGAATTTATCTCGAGTGATCGTGAGACGGTAATATCATATAAGTCTTCAAACCTAGAGATATGATTTGTTACTTATGAGTTGGTTATGCATTGATTGTACGTAAACGCATTGGTAACTCGATGTTATAAAACGAGCTCTTGTGTATAATTCAATGAGTGGTAGAACAAACATATGAGTCAAAGTTTATCTGTTCCTTCTTGGATTAGAAGCTGATATCTGGGCCCCTCGATAATTTTGTTTTGACCTATGTACCGGGCCCGGTCAGAACTAAGTTGATGTGTTCAATTAAGTTCTTTGTCAAACAAATCAGAAATCGGGAAACAAACTGCTGGAAAATAAGTAAGACATTGTTCCATGTATTTGTCCGACTAATATCTCGAACAAAGGATTATATGATCACTTCTCTTAAATGACGTATCATCATCTTCTCAGTTCCGGCTACGATTGCCATTCGGTTCCTGAAGTATTATGTAACGACCTAAAATTTCAACACAATTTTAACTTTTCAAAAACAACCCATTTTAATAATGTTATGACAAAAAGGTTTTCAATACATTTATTATCAGAGTATTCCCAGAACCATGTCATAAACATAAACACGAGGAGCGGTACGATCATGCCTTCGCCTTGCCACGGTCTCCTGAAGAACCTGAAAAACATTTAAACCACAACTGTAAGCCCGAAAGCTTAGTGAGATACCCCCAAAATACCAACCACATATACGCCCTTCCAGGCTACGACCTTCCGGTCCAAAACATATTGCCTTCCGGCCCATAACATAAATAGCATACATAATAACATAACAGAACATAGAACAGCCATGCACTTCGGGTGTACTGTGAGACTGGTCCGCCGCACCGGCCAACAGTCCACCTGGTCCACCCTCCGAGTCTAGCCATGTACATCGTGTCTACAATGTGATTGGTCCGCCCGCACCGGGCCTTCAATCCACCTGGTTCACTTTCTGAGTCTACAGTATGACTGGTCCGCCCGCACCGGGCCTTCAGTCGGTCTGGTCCACTCTCTGAGCCTCGGCACGTCTGTCCGCTCTCTTGGGGCCTACAGCCTATCCGGACGGCTCGCTGGGCCTTTGGGACAACCGGTCCGCCCTGGGTATTTTGGCCTACAGCACAAAGCAGGACCCGCCTCAACCCATCTCCAGTCCAAACAACCATGTGCACATAAACATACAATCATATAACAGTTCACAGTCAACAAGTCGATCAAACAGATCACATAGCATATCATCATCCTAACCAGGATACCGACCTAACCGGTCACTAACATACCATCACCCTACATATCAGGATACCGACCTTAACCAGGTCTCTAACATATACCATCCTAGCTACCAGGATGCAAACATATCAAAGCAGTAACATAACAACAGATACCCGAATCTCAATCCGATAAAGGGCTGGCCTTGGTGCCTTAGACCCTGTTGATATAGTGAGGATAACTCCCCTTGCGAATGCCAGTACTCTAAACTGAAGAAGCAGACTCTCGAATCACCAACTCACCGCAAATCCCGAACTAACCATCATAACAAAATAAACATTAGGTCAATCATACTTCCACATATCGGACCAAGACCAAAGTCCAAATCTCATACAAAGTCCAACATTGGCCCAATTTACCAAATTGGGCCCACTTCACCAAATGGGCCTAGAACCAATGTCCATAACAATAATTTGGCCCAAAATACTCTATCCATAAATTCCCAGACTTGGCCCAATAACCAACTGTCCACCAACGGCCCAAACTCAAAGCCCAAAAATGAAAGTCCAACAGGAGGAGTACGCTGGGCGTACCCTCCTTGGTACGCTGGGCGTACTGCAATGAAATGCGAATGAGGATCGGGGCTTTGGCCCGCTACGTGGGGCGTAACTGCAATACTCAATAAGTCCTTTTAACCTCTTAATGGCTTAAGCTCTTAAGCCCAAACTTCAGATCCCTAGGCCAAATATGATTAGAATTCATAAAGTCTCAGACTTTATCACTTGGGACGTCCATAAGCTCTTAATCCATTAAGACCTATATATCTCACACATGGAACAACTACAGCCCTTGGGACCTCATTTTTCTCACTCAAGACCTCTCCAAAGGTCTGAAAGGACAGATAATCTTGACCAATTCGATACATAAAACAAGGTGAAGACTTTTGGGACAAGAATGGTGACAAAGCTTCAAAATACATAGATCTTCACAATATGAAGGTCAAGCAAGAAGCTTTATACCTCAAACAAGCTCCAAAGGATGGTATCTCTTCAGATCTACAAGCTCCACACGTTCTTCTTCTTCTTTGACAACTTCTCTTTTCTCCTTCAAGCCTTTCTTTTGCCAAAAAGAGCTTTCCAAGGTCAAACACACCCAAAAATGGAGAGAATACGAGATCTAGGGTTTTCTGAGGTTAAGCATGAGCATAAGGAGGCTAAGGGGTGAACCAACATGTTCCTTATATAGTGGTTGACCCTAAAATAGGGTTTGGGGTTTCTGAGAGTACGCTGGGCGTACTCACCCGGCCACCCGCAACTTCTCGCCCCTTTACGCTGGGCGTACGTCCAGCTTACGCTGGGCGTACCCAGCCAGACTTCAAAATAATTGCATGCATGCCATGCATGCATGAGACCCTTTTTCCACTTATACCACAAGGAGCTATAAACAATGATTAACTTCTAAACGCCGCAACTCCTCTAATCTAAACCCGCTCCCAAATAACTTATCATTCATACGAGAGTGACGAGAAGCCCAATGCTTCTAACACATACACCAGCCCGAAACCTTCTCGGATAAAACTCATTTCTCGTAAAAAGGACCAGAATTACCCTTCCTCTTAAATCTCAGGGACTCATAATTAAACACTTAAAGAATGGGGTGTTACAATTCTCCCCCACTTAAATTAGGCTTCGCCCTCGAAGCCTTCGACATCCCTACTCCAGAAATTCTCTCGCCACACACCACCTGGCATTAACCAAACCAGGTTCCTCAAGACGCAACCATCGAAACCCGAAACTCACTTTCTCCTTTCTAGCGGTATCCTGACTACCGCCTCAAGCCGACCACCGGCTTTACCCTCTGATACCCCACTTAACAATTGAGTACTACTCATGATGCAACATTGCTCCAAATCGCAACCATCCCTCGACCCATGTGAGCTGGAATAACCATGCACCCCCGGATTCCCGATCCGAGTCCAACTCTATCCATTCCGCTGACAAGAAGACACATTCTTCAGAGAAACTCCCATGAGTTCTCTTATAGCAATCACATACTCATGCTGAACTAGCTCTAGCATCCTCGGGTTGGGAAAACCCATCACACTGACGACACCACCAAACATCCCCCAGGAGGAACCACCACTACATACACAATTCCCTGATCAAAATCAAACTGGGAATCCAAGACTCCATCCCTGCATCCCTTCCGAGCCTCTTGGCTCTACACCTTTGGAATTCTTCCGAGACCTCCGCAGACATCCAATCCGGATGTGATTCCATCCCACTGTCGCAATCATGCTGCTTAAAGACCATAATTGGATCACTCTAATCATAACTCTGCTCTGCCGCTTTCACTTCCGTGAATTTGCACTCCCTCTCGGAGTTACACTCCTCTCTCTTTCCTTACCAAGGAAAACCACTTGGCTGCCTTGACACTACCATAAGTGCCACGGCGCTCGCCCAATGCTACACCACTCCTTCATAGCGTATCCGCTATCCGTCCAACACACATGCTCTGATTCTGCTCGCAAGGACTCTCGAGTCCATGCACCATCTCCACTACTCAAGCTCAATACCCGGGGCCAGACCTTCTAATGCTAACACATCGCAACATACTCAATCCATTTCCTCGAACCGCTCTATCAATACCTGCAGAGTCTTCAGCATGACTGGACCGCCTTAACAGGCCTTCAGCCAATCCGGACCACTCTCAGAACCTTCAGCCAATCTGGATCGCCCTCCAATACCTTCAGTCTAGCTGGACCGTTCTCCGAGCCTTCGGCCTGACTGGTACGCCTACCGGCCTTCGGTCTATCCGGACCGCTCAACTAACATCCATTATTCCAAGCTATCCCTCCGGGAAATCCTCCCGTGCATACTGTTCTAGCCCTCTAGGGGTTCCGAACTCTATCTCCATCATACATACTCGATCCCGGCCCGATCCCAGGCCTTCCACAATCAAATGCCCTAGGTCTGTATCCCGTCCCGCATGCCCGACACTTACTCATACCAGCCTACACTCTGGGCTGACAAAACACTGCTGAATCCCAAACAGCTAAGAAACCTCACATGCTCATCGATCTTCCGGAGAATTTTCCAATTCTCCCCCACTTAGGGTACTGACTATCAACCACCGGTCGCCATCACCGACCTCCCAAAACAACTCTGCACAAAACCAACACTTACACACGGGCTGATTCCCACTAGCTCTAACAACCTTCACAAAAATCACATTTCCACACTGATCATCCCGCTCGAAAGAAACTCAATCTGCAGCTAACCACTCCTTAGGAAGCAGATGCTTCCCGTCATTCAGACCAAAAGCCAATTTCCACTAATCATCCACATAAATAATAACCAATGAAATTTCCATACAATAACCCATAACCAAACCACAACCCTCAGAAACAACGAATACCGCACCGAAAACCACACAAAGATACTAGCACATAAACAATACTCCATAATAATCACAAGATAACAAGACATCAAGAAAGAAACATACTCGCAGCTGCATCCGACAATGTTCTGACCTCCTCTGCTGTAAGCTGAAAAGCACGACCCTGAGCCCTTGGGGGCTCCGCTCCACCCTGACCTCCACCCGTGATCCTCAAAGTGGCCGGTGCTGGAGCCTGCACCAGTACTGCAGCAAGCTGTGGACAGTTGACCCTCAAATGTCCAACCTGATAACAATGATAACAAATCCTCAAACCCCGAACCGGCGCTGACTGCCGACAATCCCTCGCATAGTACCCCTCCTTTCCGCACTTGCGGCATGCACCACCGGACCTACAAACTCCGGTGTGACCCCTCCCACACTTCCCACAAGCGTGGCTGCTCTGATCTCCCACCCTAGAATCAATGGTCTTGGACCGTTTCGGCGCCGGCTGCGACTACACCGGAGCCTGCCTCAGCTCACGCAACTGCAACTCAATCTCTAACTCACGCCGCCTGGCGGCCTCCTACAACTCCAACAAGGTCTAGCACCTCTGCGTAGACACAAACTGTCTGATATCCCTCTTGAGCATGCTCAGATATCGAGACATTTGAGCCTGCTCCGAAGCAAACTCAGGGCAGAACGTCGCCCTCTCAGTGAACATCCTGGTGATCTCAGTCACCGACTCCGAACCCTGCTTCAGCTCCAGGAACTCCTGAGCCAATCTCTCCCTCTCAACTCGCGGAACATAACGAGTGCTGAACATCTCTCTAAACTGATCCCATGAAACCGCAACCCTCTGCGCATCTGAATATGACCCCATGGTCAATCTCCACCAATCCTTCGCCCCAAGCCTCAACAGATTCAGAGCACACCTCACCCTCTGATCAGCAGGGCATGAACACGTGAAGAAACACCCCTCCACGTCCGATAACCATCTCATAGCAACAATCGGGTCCTGAACTCCATCAAAGGTGGGAGGCTTCGTATTATCGAAGTCCCGATACTGAAAACCCCGACTAACTCCTCCCCCTGCCGCTGCTACAGCCGCTGTAGCTGCCGCGGCAGCCGTCTATGTGAGAGCCGCATAATGCTCATCAAAATACTCAACCATGGCGGTCTTGATTGAACCAAACAGTTCTGGCAACTCGGCCCGAAACAACGCAGCAACCTCATCATGCAGGATCTCACGAATCCTCGCATCCAACTCGCACGAGCTCATCTGGCCAACAACCTCGGGCGGCACAAACCCGCCCGGAACTCCCTCTCCTGCTCCCGATCCTGACCCGGATCCACTCCCAGCATGCCTTGGAATCTCCATACTGAAAAAACATCACAAAATCTCAGATACTTCCCACAACCCGGGAACCAACTCTCAACCCGACCCTAGAGGTCATGGTTTCCCTGATACGCGTATGGGTCCTGTGCTTCCAGTAGTATGGGCCCATACTACCTTCCACACCTACCCATATTTGTATGAAGTACTACCACAACGCCCTAGAGGAAACATACAAACAAGCGCTCAACCCTCACCACTAGAGGAACAGTGGAAATCTCCCACCAGGAAACCCTAGGCTACAGGCATCACAAATCAGGCAGCATTATCATGAAATCCTGAAAATCCCTAGCCTAGCACTAGCATGCTGTTCTATCAAGCTCAAAAACAAATAGCATGTAAGGTATTTTGGGGTGTAACATCCCAAAATTTAAGACCAAAAATTTCTTTTTAATAAAACATTTCTTTAAGCAAAGACATCATTCCAAAACATAATCTGAGTATAAGTTTTCAAAACACATGTTTGTTATCAGAGTAAACATTCCCAGGTTGACTAATCTATGGTGTGTGCCATGCGATCACCCCGAGCTCCTCCCTCCGCTACCGGAAGTACCTGAAAAGAAAATTGAAAACCGTAAGCACGAAGCTTAGTGAGTTCCCCACCCTACCACATACCATACGCATAACTGCGCACTGCACATACTGGGCCACGCCCTCTAACTAGATGCAACTAACACATACTGCAAGTACTGGGCCACGCCCACTATCCTGGGCCCCGCCCTCTACCTCGGGCCTCGCCCGCTACAACGGCCCCGCCGCTCCAGGCCCCGCCTGGCTTCGAGCCCCGCTCGGATACAGATCTGTTTCACTTAGGCCTCGCCTGTCACAGGGCCTCGCCCACTAACATATAATAGCACATAAACATATCACATAACATCACATAAGCTAAGCATATACTAACAGCTCTTGCTCTAAGGCCTCGCCTATCTCTGGGCCCCACCCGTGTCCTGCTACTGATGAGTCATGGAACCTCGTCCATACTCCTACTGATAGTGAGATACAGGCCCAACCCACCCTCACTCCTTTCCTAACTTGGGCCTCGCCCCTGGGCTGCTGCTACTGAGATGTGGAACACCATCCACACTCTGCTATTGGTGAGATATGGGACCTCGCCCACCCTCACCTCCCTACCAGGTACATACAAGTATCACACAGACAACAAGTATAAACTATCGCATAAACCATTCCTTGGGCACCCGCCCTCTATCATTGGACCTCGTCCGAATATCATACTAGCATACTGTGCCTAGGGCTAACCCCCGGGTCTTCTACTCATAACTACATGGGCCGACATTGTGGCCGTAGACCCATTCATACAAAGGGAAACTCACCTGATACTGCTGAACTGCTGCTGCTAATCCCTTTTGGCCGCTACCTGACCACTGACTCCGAACTGCTGCTCCACTAGCTGCCCGAGCTACCAATATCAATACAACACTGAGTCAAACTGACCCCTGACAGACAACCAAGTCAACTCTGGTCAAGTCAAAGTCATGGTCAAAGTCAACCTTCCAAGTCAACCCTACTCGCCGAGTCCACTTACTGACTCGCCGAGTTCCTATGCTCAACGTCATCTAATCGCGACTTGACTCGCCGAGTCTACTGATTCCCGAATCCTGACCTGATCAATTCACCGAGTCCTGGCTCGACTCGATGACTCGAGACTTAACTCGAAGGGTTTGGGACCACGCGACCTGAATCGTCGAGTCCAATAACAGACTCGCCGAGCACACGACAATCTTCATCCAACTCGCCGAGTTCATGCCTATTTTCATCCGACTCGACGAGCTGTTCATCCCACTCGTTGAGTTCCTCCTCATCTTCAAGCTACTCGCCGAGTCCACTTGAAGGAATCGCCGAGTCTATTCAGATCTACATACATGCAGAGGACTTTCGAGTTATGCATGGACTCCAAACTGTAGATCTACCCTTCCCAAGCCCATCCCCCACGTAAAGTTGCAAACTTTACGTGTAGAGAGGGAGATCTAGGCAAAAAGCACCAAAAATTAGGGTTTAAGACCAAGAGGCTCCATAATCCACTCAATTACTGATACTTTATGGGATTCTAAACCAAAACAAGCATGGATCTGAGGTAGCAACCTCAGATCTGGACCTCAAGCTCAAGATTGATCTTAAACATGGCCTAAAAGCCCCAAAACTCATAACCAAGGAAAACCTGGAGGAGAGAAACGACTTAATACCTTCAAATGCTCCGAAATGCTCCCCAAACTTCGGATCCAAAGCCACTCCTTGATGCTTCAGAGATTCCCACTCCTTCTTCTTCCTTAAAACCACTCAAAAATGGCTAAAAGCTTGAATGAACACAATGGAGGCTTAGGGTGCGGCGTTCTGGGTGTGAGAGACAGTAAAGGAGCCCTAGGAAGATTGAGACGTTTAAATAGGCTCCAAGCCCCGAATTTAGGGTTTTCCTCGCACAGACCAGACTCGCCGAGTCCACTTGGCCGACTCGCCGAGTTGGTCACTTACTCCTCGACCCGGATCTCGCTCCGACTCGCCGAGTTCCTCCTTGGACTCGCCGAGTCCCCCTTAAATCTAGGGTTTCATTTACTTTCTAGACTTTCAAGACTTTGGGTGTTACATGGGGTTACTTATTGGCTCCGGCTGATCGTACCTCCGCGTCCTCCTTTACTCATTTTGAAAACCATTTTAAATTCTCTTTTGAAAACTCTCCTCGATTTGAGACTGGAGTCACACGAGTGTTCCTCCAATTCACTCAAACCAAGGCTCTGATACCAACTTGTAACGACCTTAAATTTCAACACAATTTTAACTTTTCAAAAACAACCCATTTTAATAATGTTATTACAAAAAGGTTTTCAATACATTTATTATCAGAGTATTCGCAGAACCATGTCATAAACATAAACACGAGGAGCGGTACGATCACGTCTTCGCCTTGCCACGGTCTCCTAAAGAACCTGAAAAACATTTAAACCACAACTGTAAGCCCGAAAGCTTAGTGAGATACCCTCAAAATACCAACCACATATACGCCCTTCCAGGCTACGACCTTCCGGTCCAAAACATATTGCCTTCCGGCCCATAACATAAATAGCATACATAACATAACAGAACATAGAACAGCCATGCACTTCGGGTGTACTGTGAGACTGGTCTGTCGCACCGGCCAACAGTCCACCTGGTCCACCCTCCGAGTCTAGCCATGTACATCGAGTCTACAATGTGATTGGTCCGCCCGCACCGGGCCTTCAGTCGGTCTGGTCCACTCGCCGAGCCTCGGCACGTCTGGTCCGCCCTCTTGGGGCCTACAGCCTATCCGGACCGCTTGCTGGGCCTTCGGGACAACCGGTCCGCCCTGGGTATCTTGGCCTACAGCACAAAGCAGGACCCGCCTCAACCCATCTCCAGTCCAAACAACCATGTGCACATAAACATACAATCATATAACAGTTCACAGTCAACAAGCTGATCAAACAAATCACATAGCATATCATCATCCTAACCAGGATACCGACCTAACCGGTCACTAACATACCATCACCCTACATATCAGGATACCGACCTTAACCAGGTCTCTAACATATACCATCCTAGCTACCAGGATGCAAACATATCAAAGTAGTAACATAACAACAAATACCCGGATCTCAATCCGATAAAGGGCCGGCCTTGGTGCCTTAGACCCTGTTGATATAGTGAGGATAACTCACCTCGTGAATGCCGGTACTCTAAACTGAAGAAGCAGACTCTCGAATCACCAACTCATCGCAAATCCCGAACTAACCATCATAACAAAATAAACATTAGGTCAATCATACTTCCACATATCGGACCAAGACCAAAGTCCAAATCTCATACAAAGTCCAACATTGGCCCAATTTACCAAATTGGGCCCACTTCACCAAATGGGCCTAGAACCAATGTCCATAACAATAATTTGGCCCAAAATACTCTATCCATAAATTCCCAGACTTGGCCCAATAACCAACTGTCCACCAACGGCCCAAACTCAAAGCCCAAAAATGAAAGTCCAACAGGAGGAGTACGCTGGGTGTACCCTCCTTGGTACGCTGGGCGTACTGCAATGAAACGCGAATGAGGATTGGGGCTTTGGCCCGCTACGCGGGGCGTAACTGCAATACTCAATAAGTCCTTTTAACCTCTTAATGGCTTAAGCTCTTAAGCCCAAACTTCAGATCCCTAGGCCAAATATGATTAGAATTCATAAAGTCTCAGACTTTATCACTTGGGACATCCATAAGCTCTTAATCCATTAAGACCTATATATCTCACACATGGAACAACTACAGCCCTTGGGACCTCATTTTTCTCACTCAAGACCTCTCCAAAGGTCTGAAAGGACAGATAATCTTGACCAATTCGATACATGCAACAAGGTGAAGACTTTTGGGACAAGAATGGTGACAAAGCTTCAAAATACATAGATCTTCACAATATGAAGGTCAAGCAAGAAGCTTTATACCTCAAACAAGCTCCAAAGGATGGTATCTCTTCAGATCTACAAGCTCCACACGTTCTTCTTCTTCTTTGACAACTTCTCTTTTCTCCTTCAAGCCTTTCTTTTGCCAAAAAGAGCTTTCCAAGGTCAAACACACCCAAAAATGGAGAGAACATGAGATCTAGGGTTTTCTGAGGTTAAGCATGAGCATAAGGAGGCTAAGGGGTGAACCAACATGTTCCTTATATAGTGGTTGACCCTAAAATAGGGTTTGGGGTTTCTGAGAGTACGCTGGGCGTACTCACCCGGCCACCCGCAACTTCTCGCCCCTTTACGCTGGGCGTACGTCCAGCTTACGCTGGGCGTACCAAGCCAGACTTCAAAATAATTGCATGCATGCCATGCATGCATGGGACCCTTTTTCCACTTATACCACAAGGAGCTATAAACAATGATTAACTTCTAAACGCCGCAACTCCTCTAATCTAAACCTGCTCCCAAATAACTTATCATTCATACGAGAGTGACGAGAAGCCCAATGCTTCTAACACATACACCAGCCCAAAACCTTCTCGGATAAAACTCATTTCTCGCAAAAAGGACCAGAATTACCCTTCCTCTTAAATCTCAGGGACTCATAATTAAACACTTAAAGAATGGGGTGTTACATATTACAGTTATAGTTATTAGACTTATCCAAGTGGGAGGCTGTTGTATAAGGTGTCTAAGTCCATACCTATTTCTGGTATGTACTTGACCCGACCCGACATGGTCCATTTGGGTTGCATGGCACCATGCAATTGGATAGACTAAATGAGAGAAATAACACTTATGGATTATTAATATATTATAAGTTCTAATATATTAATAATATTATTTAATTAGTTTGATCAAGAATTAATTTAGAATTAATTAAGTGATCAAAAGATAACTAATTAAATATAAGGGTTGATTATGTAAATTATCCATAACTTGTATAGTGGGCTAAGAGGCTCAATGGATTATCAAGTTGGGTTCCACCCATAGGATGCTCCATGGATGCTCCATGGGAGTTACAAACCCATGGGTCATGGAAATGAATAGTCATGACACATTAGGGTATACATGGTGTAACCCTAGATGTGTCAACACTATATAAGAAACCCATTCTCCACCAAAATTGGCTACACATAAGAAATAAGAGGGCTAGGCCGATTTTAGAAGTGTGTATTCTCTCTAAAGTCATTCCAAAAGCATTTGGTGTTGTGTGAAGCATTTGAGGCATCACATTTGGGGTGCTAGGCTCACAAGGTTTCAAGGATCATAAGCAACAACAAGGTAAGTTATTCTATCTTTCATTCAAGTTAAAAATTGTTCCCCATGTATGCTAGATAGGAATATAACCTTGGAATTCAACTTTGCATGATTATTAGACAAACATAGATCCAAGGTTATTAGGGTTGCAAGTACACTTAGGAAGTGTTAGAATGATCAAAACCCATCATATAGAGGAAGAAGAAGTTGATTCAAGCTAGATGTGGGATTTGTTGTTGTTAAGGACTGCTTCTAGAATCGTCCTTAGGCTTCAAAAGGTATAAACTTCATACGTTTTCATCTTATGAGTTGATTTTGATGTTTTTGGGTGCCTTCTTGGTTGTTGATAGTGAATCCTTGTAGTTTGAAGCAACTCCACGACCTTAGATTAGAATCATGCTAGTTTTTGGACCTTAGGGTCCCATATAGTTACAATCTTTCTTAAAAACAACCATGTATAGATCTCTTAGGTCATTTGGGTTCCTTTTGTGTTAGGCTATGAGATCTAGGATCCTAAGGGTTTGGAAATGAAACTTTATCCATGCATGGCCTAAATCGATCCAAATATGAGCTTTAGAGCTATGGAAGTAAGGGGTAAGATCTTAATGGAATAAAATGAAAATAGATGTTACCGCAATGTGGAAATGCTCTTGCCACGACGCAATGGTGAAGAGATTCATAATCATTAGCCTTTAACCACCATGGTGTGGCCATGGTGTTGGCCACGATGCGGTGACTCGACATTTGAATTTGTCCGTTGACTTTTTGATTAAGTTTGACTTTAGGTCAAACTTTAGGATTTAGGTCATAGATTGATGATTGACCCTTATAAAATGTCTAGGTGGGTGTTGTATCAGTTTCTTTACGTGTGACGAGTTGTACGTATATATGTTTTCGTTTGTGAGGTGAGTTTTCTCACTATACTTTGCACTATAGTATGGATCTTTTCATTATTAAGATGCTGATAAGCTATAGTGAGTTGTTAGGCATGTATATTTTCTATAGGTGCATGTGAGCGTTTGTTTGTTAATTGTCTGTTTATTTATATATGTCGACATATTATGGGTGGGTTGAGGCGGTCCAACTATGTGCTGAAGGGCTAAGATACTTGGGTGATCCAACTTCATGCTTTAGGCCCACAAATGGCAGTCCAAATTTATAAAGAAGGCCCAAGTGGCGGTCCAAACCTATGATGTAGGCCTTGTGTGCATGAATTATATGTGTATTGTTGTGTGAGGTATTTTGGGAAAATCACTAAGCTTTGGCTTACAGTTGTGGATTTAAATGGTGTAAGTACTTCTAAGGATCAAAGCAAGCAGAGTTGTGACTATACACAGTATCCAATAGATTTCATGATTTTTGGGAGATGTTATGTTACCATACTCTGATTTGATTCCGTTTTGTGAAACAAATATTTTAATGGTGTTGACTTTGTGAAAATGGATTTTATCTCTCTTTTAAAAATTGAACAATTTTATTATGGTTTTTAGAACGTTACAATCTTTTCATGCTTTGCAAAATGATTCTTGGTAGGTTAAAATGATTTTAAGTTTATTCTATTTTTAAAGCTTCTGTTGCCATTTTTAGCGTTTTTTGGGAAACGATCATACTATATTATAAAGGAAACATTTTTTCTTTCACCACATTCATTTGAAACTCTCAACTTTTCATATTTTCATACAATATACTTAATTTATTAACTTAAATATGTTTTTAGTTGTAAACATTATCATAAATGGAAGTATTTGTGACTTATCAATATGATATACTTAATTTGTTAACTTCAATATATAGTTAAATAAATAACCTACATTAATATATCAAATAAGCTTAAAAACTTAGTGTTAAATTTAAAACTTAAAGTAAAATATCAAATAGTGTTTAGAAAAATTCAATATATATTTTTAACATAGTTAAAAGGAAAACATTAAATATAATAATTATAAAAGAACCTAAATTGATGAATTTAATTAACTAAAAGGTGTCTGAAAACTATATTCTAACAATATATTTTTAACCTGCACCGCGCAACGTGCAGGAATTCGTCTAGTTTTGAATAAAACCAACAAAGTGATGAATTAGAAAACAACGAAGAGTTAGATACCAGATTGATAGTTAGTATTCACTATCACACTTCTTTCTAGATATATTTATATAGTTTATTATTGTATTGCATTAATATGGTAATAAATACAATATTATGATTATTGGGTTAGAAATTGTAAGGTTGAGAATGGTTGAGAGTTGTAGTGGACTGATATGATTGATTGTTATAGCCGGTTATTGTTATGTGAAATAATGAGTTGGTCCCACCGCATTATAAATGAGTCATATAAATTAAATAATTAATCTATTTTTTTTTGTTATGAGTAGTGGAATATTGGTGAATCCATTTATGGTTATTGGTAATCGAGAATTTATTTAGTGGAGTATTAGGGTGAAACGTATACAAATAGCTTGGTTAATGACCACTGTACTGTAAAAAAAGGAGTTTTCCATCATATTATATATAACATTTTATGTCTGTTGTATACTAGGATGTTGGTGTACCGTTAGTGTATAAAGACGTACTAGACTAAAGTAGTCGTGTTGGTAATAATGTTGTGTTATGAGGTTGTATACCATTGATGGAATCATAGTAAGAATAATATCATATTGTAAGTCTATAGGCTTGAAATTAGTGGTATTCTTGGTGTTGTAATTACCACGGTATTGTAATCGGTTATTAGTGTTATACTGGTATGCTTAGTGCGGTAAATACCACTATGCAGTAATTACCAAATATCCGACTGTAATGAAAGTAAAATATGTCATTAACCATTTTTTGTTTCATTACAATTTTTGTTTTAAAAAAAAAAGATGTACTCTCGCCTCCGTCTGAGTGGAGAAAGATTGTTTCCATATGATACTTTCGACAAGAAGTGTTCGTCGTAGACACATGTGAGTAGATTAGTAGAAAGGGGGTCTAAATACTTATACCATACACGTAGAATCGATAGTAATGTGAAAAACTAAGACATAATTAAATCCATAAGTGTTGGGCTTAAATCATGGTTGTAGAAATCAGGATTAATCGTGGATTAAACGATTGGCGTTCTCCAACCGATTAGGATTAGTGTGTTTAACAAAAATTGGAGATTAATCGGGTTTGGCGGGATTAATCGGTCTTGGTGGGATTAGTCGGTCAACAAAAGTCAAAAAAATTAAAAAAAAAAAATCAAAAAATTAAAAAAAAGAATTGCTCCAAAAAATTTAAACTTTCAAAATATCAAATATTATACCCAAATGTTCATATTTTTGTATTTTCAATTTTTCAAGTTACAAATTCTCTTATTTTATATTTTTGAAGTACTTATTTTTTCTTAAAATATATTAATCTTTGATTAATTTTAATATTTTATTAATAATCTTTGGTCCACGATTAATCCCCAATTGATCCCTGTCATGACTGATTAATCCCTTAACACCAGTCAACCGTTGAACGATTTTTACAACCTTGACTTGAATACATATAAAAAAAATTAATAAAGAAGATATATACTACTCCATTAAAATATACAGAGTGGAACAAAACTGCACCATGCAGAGGTTGACGTGTAACTATGTTGGTGTAGTGAACATGACACCGTCTAGAGGTACAATGAGTTGGTAAGTTTAGGCAACGGGAGAAGTATACCATATGAGAAAAACAAACTCACCCCCAACGATAATACTTTGTGCATAAAAATATGTATTATAATTATTAAATCACATTTAAAAAATATGATGAGTGTGGTACAATTTCCTCTTAGGCCGGACCATATACTACATACCACATAATGCAGTTTGCTGAACTAGGAACACTATACCCTAGATGCGGTTTGTGGTGAAAGAAAATGAAGTGCGACTCCCCTTCCCCGTAATCTATCTCCTCTTCTGATTGGTCAAGGCTACAAATTTTTTTTTCTTTCTTTTTCTTTTTAAAATATTTATAATATTTAATTAAGTTATATATACTAGAAAATATAGTAAAACTTTATGGGTTTTAATTGTCTACAAAAAATATAATATTGGTATAAAATATATTTAAAAAAAAATAAAGGCAAGTGATATGTGAACATTTTCTAGATTTGGACGAGTCAAATGTGAGTGAAAATAAAGCTGACATGACACAAGAAAAATAAAAGGTGAAAGGTAAGTACACCTTAGGCTAAACATAATGCATCACAATGCATTTATGCCTGAAGGTGTGCCAAATCACTCAAAATCATTTCACCTACAAGTTACTAATAATGGGAGATGGTGTTTCACTAGTAAGTTGCAAGTGAGTGAGGAGAAAAAGAGTAAGAGAGAGAAGAGATGGATGAAGTAGAGAGATTGTGAACAAACATAGGCACAACCACAAAAGCTCACACCACCATTATGCATGGATGGTGTCCCCCCACCCAAAAAAAGAGAAAATAAATAACTCACACATAAGTAGCTTCTAAGTCAACATACATGTATGAAACTCATCCCATTTCGTTTAGCCTTATGACCTTAATTAATTTTGTGGGTTAAAAAAATGATAAGAGAAAAATAATGTCACACTAACATGACAAACCAAAAATATGATGACTTACGATACCGCACTCACCGGACTTATTATATATATATATATATATATATATATATATATATATATATATATATATATATATATATATTTAAAAAAGGAATTAGCAATAGTCGGGTACTGCTCATAACTCGACGTTGTTCATCGAAATCATATACTGCTCATAACTCGGGTACTGTTCAACGCTTTCCCGATGCTTCGATTAGTAATATCCCTAATCCATCTCCCTTTCGCAGTCTGTTACTGCTTCTTCAGGCTCACCATCTTCGTCACTGTTTCTCTATAAAAAAACGTTGTCTCCATCATATGTCATCGCTACCACTTTATGACATTTGAAACTTTACCAGACCCACCAAATCATCCATCCTCAACATCAAACGAAATCGCCACTGTTTACCGGTCTTCTATTAACTGGTGGTAAGGTCGACCACCAGAAAATTGATCCAACCACGTGATTTCATTCTTTGTATGCTCACTCTTCTAGGGGTTTCGTAACCCTTTGTGTCTCTCTACCCCTGCACCATTCGCCGAGGAAGCACAATATTCGTCCGAAGTGGACTACGCCACCATGAAACTTGATTTATGTATCGACCATGTACTATATCCTTTGCTCACAACAGTTGACATCCAATTTCATCTGCCTTTTCAACGAAGACTTTCAATATTTATCCCATGGGTCTTCAGTATTTTGTGTGTCGTCTCTTCTCTGTTTCTTTATCTAAGTTCTGATGACAACGATTACCTCACAAACCTCTAACTATTTAATGTTTTGTATGTTTTTTCATACATGTTTTACAAAGTATGATGTAATAATCAATCTAATTTTTCTATTAGGAAATCTATGGTACACACTCAATGAACCTTGCTGTAACACTCCAAATCAGGTAAACCGTTCTAACCCCATGAAATGATCTAATTTGGAAAAAATGGTCCCTTTTGTATGCTAGGCGTACGTAAGTGTATACTTAGCGTACTATGGAGGAAGGATCGCGACAGAATATTGAGTATGCGGGGCGTACATGTAGGTACGCGGGGCGTACATGACAGAGGACCAAAACCCTAAAACCCACACTTGAGACCTATTTATTCATCCTTAAGCCACTTGGACCAAACCCTACTAATCCTCTAGAGTCTCATTTCGTCCCTTTACCTCATTTTTCCTTTGAGAGTGTGATTTTGGAGCATATAAGTGTGTTGGAGGCCATTTTGGAGCTTATTCAAGAAGAAGAAGTTAGTGAGCAAGTTTGGTGTGACATTGGGCTTCAAGAGCCTACATCTAGTTCACCTTGAGGAGATTCTGGAGGTATAAAGTCTTAATCTTGCCATCTTATTCATTAGATCAAGTTAGGGTTTTCTATATTGTCCCTTTCGTTGGTTCTTGGATCTTCTCTTGAGATTTGAGCAACTCCAGAGACTAAGATGGTTAGATCTAAGCTTTGTGAGTATGCTAGATGCATAAAAGTGCTAGCTTGAAGGTTATCTAGACTCCATGCATGAGTTTGAAGCTTTATATGAAGTCTTAATATGAAGAATGAAGTTTTGAAGTCCCTTATAGCATGTAAGGGCATAAAGTTGCCAACTTTATGCCCGAGGACATCTTAATGAGCTCAGATCTGATATTGGACATTAGAATATCAAGTATTAGGCACTTAATGGATGTGGTGCTTAATCTGCTTGTACGCTGGGTGTAATCTAGCGTACGCAGCACATACAACCAAGGACTCAGTACGTTAAGCATACTGAAGGGGTACGCTTGGTGTACGCACCCCAGTTGGTTTTGGGCTTCGTATGGGCTTGTAAATAGTTTGGGCCTTAATCAGTTTAGGCCTATTCATATTTTGGGTTGGTGGTCCTATTAATCTGTTTTGGGCCATGGTTGTTTTGGTTGGGCCTTAATGGGCCATGTGGCCCATTAATAGCTTTAGACATGGACTTTGAGCCCATTAGCAAAGGAAAGACTCTTGGGCCATTATGAAAGGACTTGGGCTTAGGTAATTAGGTTCTTTAATTAGATTGTATTTAATCCTAATTTTGGGTTAATGGTATTATTGTTCAGCACGGGTGGGTTTGGACTGTTAGGCAAGCAATTTTAGTGTTCAGCAGACTAAGGTGAGTCTCCTCACCATAGCAATGGGTCGAAGGCACCAAGGCCGACACATTATTTTCTATGTGGTATTCTAGTTGATTATGTGGTATGCTAGGTGTATTTGTGATACTTGCATGGAAGACCTCGGGGGGTTCCCGAGGCAATTGGATATAAGACCATGTGGGGGGTTCCCATGACATTCTACGCTAAGACCATATGGGGGTTCCCATGGCACCTGGTGTAAGACCTAGCAGGGTTTCCATGGCGTCCTTAGTTAAGACCATGTGGGGGTTCCCATTGCACCCGGAGTAAGACCCCGGAGGGTTTCCAGGGCATCCATATATGTTTGTATGCATGGCTTATGTAGCTTATATGGATGATATGGTTTATATGATTATGTGGATTGTGTGGGATATGTTATGGGGAACTCGCTAAGCGTTAGCTTATAGTTTGTTGGTTGTTTGAGGTACTTCGGGATCTAAGGGCAAGAGCCCAATGTGATGGCGCGGCATGCACTCTCTGACGTTTTGTTTGGGGACACTCTGATTTCATGAATAATTTATCTGATGTTATGGATTTTTGAAAACAATTGTGATTGGAATTTTCTAATTAATGAGCATGATTTAGTACTTTTAATGAAAAAATTTATTTGAAAATTTGGGTTGTTACACTTGCTTTTTCAGACCCCTTTCTCATGTTCTATACAAACATCGTCTACTTAAGCCTGCAACCTACTTTGTTTTACATGGAAGTTCTGTAAGTACAAAAAAGGGAAACATAAGAAACATTTTCTATTTTTGGTTGTTGTTGGGAGTGCTATGTAGTGGTAGATAGGGTGAAGAAAAGTTGTGAATGTTGTCTCTTTAGTATTGATGTCTAACATACTCATTGGTCTGAAAATTGTAGGTGATTCGGTTATAATATTTGGTTATTCAATTGTTTAGATCACATATAAAAATGGTGAAGGGAGTTGCATGTCAACTGGTATGTCTTCCTTTTGGGATTTATTAAAATCGAATTAGTTTGTCTCTATTAAGCACACATATATATATATATATATATATATATATATATATATATATATATATATATATATAAACAGTGAAACATTTTCTTTTTGATGGTAGGCCCTCATTACAATCCTTATGGAAAGGAACATGGTGCTCCAGAAGATGAGGTTCGCCATGTTGGCCATCTTGGGAATGTTACATTAGGTGAAGATGGTATAATACTGTAAAGTCTGTAGGATGTTTGAATTTCAAAGTATCTATCACCAAACATTATATGACTCAAGTGTTTCCTTCTTAAAGCTTTTAGCTATGAATTTTATTAAAATTACTCATCTCAAAAGATCTACTATGGACTTCTTATGTTTTTGTGAGCAACTCAGGTACTGCAACTTCACCATTGTTCATAAGAAGGTTGGTTCCTCACACGAGTTCATGTACCAAATGTTGTTATACATTAAATTGTACAAAATCTATGTAACACTCTAAATTTTCAAATAAAATTTTCATTTTTAATTCCACACAAAACACAGTTTAACAACTCTCATACTTAATTTATAAATGTTTCCAAACACAATCATAAAAAGTGTTTATCACATATCCCAAAATCATCAAAACATAAATCCACAAGCTGGTGTGTACAATCATGTCGACGCCTTCTCATGATCTTGAGATGTACCCGAAACACATTTCACACAACACTATAAGCAAAATCTTAGTGAGTTTCCCAAAATACCACACACAAATAATTAGCCTCTCATGGCTATATCTCGATAAGGACCCTCCGGTCATGTGTCTCAGTGAAGACCCTCCGATCTCACGGCTCGGGTTGGACCCTCCGGTCTCACAACTCAGTTGGACCCTCTAGTCTTATCTCAATAAAAGCACAGAATAATATATAGCATAAATCACAAAGACAAAATGCATAATATCACATATCTCAGTATAAGCATATATGACCCTCCGGTTGCACAGTAATTATCACTAAGGTAAGTATAGTGAGGAGACTCACCTCGTAAGTAAAGCAAGTATGTCTCGTACTCAAAACGTCAGTCTAAACTCTGCCTACATATATCACAATCATCACTGATTAACAATTTGCATTAACAACTCCAAAGATGTTAAGCTAACTTCCCTACTAAATCTCCGAAAGGGTGAAAGACCATTTTACCCCTCCATGGTCTCCAAAGTCCACAACTTGACCAAACCCTAAAAGTCAACGGAAGTCAACACTCAAGTCAACAGTCCATGTTGACTCAACTCTTTGAGTGCATTTATGCCACTCGTTGAGTTCCTTCTATTCTAAGAAAACCAGGAAGATTCGAGTCAACTCGCCGAGTCTTCTCGCCCACTCGACGAGTTTGTACAGTGTCCAGAATATTGGGGGAAAACTCTAACCAACTCGTTGAGTTCCTTCAGACCTCTGTCTCATTCAGATGCTTTTAAGCAAGACTAAGGCCCCAAACTCTAGATCTAGTCTTATAGGGCTGAGATACCACATAAAGCTGTAAGCTTTACGTCCATGCATGGCATTTAGGGGTTAACATTGCCAAAACAAGGCTCAACAAGGGGTTTAAGGCATGTAGATTGGCCAAAGCTTGACAAAGCTTGATTCTTTAGGCTTAAAGGGCCTAATAGTGTCCAGATTTGAAGTCTTAGCGTCAAAGCATGCACAAAACCAATAATGACTCAAGAAGAAGCTAGAATTGGCCATAAACTCTCTAATGGAGAGATATAACAAACAAGTGATCAAGGTAATAGCTTTTTACCTTCAGGTGACTTCTACAACTGAATGGATGCCAGATCTAGAGACTTCTTCCTGTCCCAAGCCCTTTACTCTTCAAGTTTCTTCAAGGGATGCAGCAACAAAACACAGTCTTAGCCTTACACATTCTTAAAATGGAGGATAGCTCGATTAGGGTTTGTCTATGGGTGATAAGGTGATGAGGGAGGTGGGGTAAAGGATTTAAGGTCCTTTAAATAGGGTGAAAACCCTTAAAATTACGGTTTTCCACTCAGCTCCAACTCATCGAGTTCGGTCCACCAACTCATCGACTTGGCTCTAAAATCACGCGGCCAATCTTAGTCTCTACTCGACGAGTTGGGGCCTCCAACTCGTCGAGTTGCCCTATCAATATGAATATAATAAAGATTTAAATTTATACCTGGGAGTCGGGATGTTACAATTCTTCCACACTAGAATCAGACTTCGCCCTCGAAATCATTCTCTGGAAACAACTCTGGGTACTGCTCATGCATCTCAGACTTCGGCTCCCAAGTCCACTCGGATCCCTTATGATGCTGCCACTGAACTTTAACCAAGGGCACCTCCTTATTTATCAAGGTCTACACCTACGTATCCAAAATCACCACCTCAATCTCAATGTAGTTCAGGAGATCATCAACCTGTATGTCCTCTAAAGGGACCACTGTCGTCTCGTTGGCTACACACTTCCTCAACTGTGATACATGGTAGGTTTCATGAATATGGCTCAAATCTGTAGGCAGCTCTAACCAATAATCTACCTTACCTACTCGAGTAATCACTCTAAAAGGACCAATGTATCTAGGGACCAGCTTGCCCCATTTCCTAAATCGAATCACCCTTTTCCATGGGGATACCTTCAGGAGGACAAAATCGCCGACCTAGAACTCTAGCTCGAAACGTCTTTGATCTGCGTAACTCTTTTGATGACTTTGGGCCATCAGCAACCTCTTTCTAACCTGCTAGATCTGCTCTGTCATCTTGAGCACTATCTCAGTGCTCCTCATCACTCTCTGCCCGACCTCCGCCCAATAGATGGGAGTCCGACACCTCCTCCCATAGAAAAGCTCAAAGGGAGGCATCCCAATACTGGATTGATGGTTGTTGTTGTATGAAAACTCATCCAAGGGCAGGTAGGAGTCCCAACTCCCATCGAAATCCATAACACATGCGTGTAGCATGTCCTCGAGCGTCTGAATTATCTGCTCGCTCTGCTCATCTGTATGTGGGTGGTATGCGGTGCTGAAATGTAGCCGGTTACGTAACTCATGAAATTTCTCCTAGAATCTGGAAGTAAAACGCACATCATGATCTGACACTATCAATGTTGGCACTCTGTTCTATGCCACCACCTCTCGAACGTAGACCTAGGCTAATATCTCCGCAAATGAGTTCTCACTTATAGCCAGGAAGTTAGCACTCTTTGTCATCCGATCTACAATCACCCATATCATGTTGGCACCCCTCGCAGTCCTCCATAATTTTGTAATAAAATCCACGGAGATCTGTTTCCACTTCCACAAGGGAATCTCCAAAGGTTGCAACTGGGCATGGGGACGATGGTGCTTTGCCTTGACTTGACGACATGTCAAACATCTCTCTTCATACATGGCCACCAATAATCCTTTTTCAAGTCCAAATACATCTTGGTGGCCCAGGGTGGATTGAAAATCTCGATCTATGGGCCTCCTCCATCAAAATCCGTTGGGCCCCACCCGTATATGGCACACATATATGCCCATGGAGAGTCATAAGCCCCGATTATCAGTCTCAAACTCAGAAATCTGCTCGATCACCCGCTCCCTCTTACGGTTCTCTGTCCTCATGTCCACCTCTTGGGCCTCTCGGATGGTATCAAAGATTGGAGCCATCACCGTCATCCTCATGCACACGTCTCGGATCGGAGCACTCACTGCTCTGCGACTCAGGGCATCGACTACCACATTAGCCTTTCCAGGATGATACAAAATCTCACATTCATAGTCTTTCACTACATCCAACCACCTCATCTGTCTCATATTCAGGTTGGGCTGATCCATAAGGTATCTCAGGCTCTTATGGTCTGTGTATATGTGTTACATTGGACACCATAAAGATAGTGGTGCCAAATCTTGAGGGCGAATACTGTTGGATTAGTGTCTAAGTCCATAACTATAATTGGTATGTACTTGACCCGAGAGTAGCATAGTCCATTTGGGTTGCATATCACCAGGACAATTTGTTAGGATGGACTTTTGAGAAGAGGTTATTTTTGATTTGTTAATATATTATAAGTTCTAATATATTAATATGAAATCATATTATTTAATTAGTATTGATCAAGAATTAGTTTGGAATTAATTTTGTGATCAAAACAGACTAATTAAATAAATGGGGATTGATTTGGTAAATCATTCATTCTTATAAAGTGGGCTTGTGATCCATAGTTCTTTCTGTTGGGCTAAACCCATGTGGTGAACCATGGTTACTCCATGGAGGTTAAAAACCATGGAGCCTAAGGAATGTGGAAAGTCATGCACATTAGGGTTTGCATGGTGTAACCCTAATTAAGCCACACTATATAAGAAGCCCCTTAGCCTCCAAAATGGTGCACTAGTTCTTGAAAGATCATTGAGCCGATTCTGGTGTGAGGATATTCTCTTAAAAGTCATCCTTTGTCCAAAGGTGTGTTGTGATTCCATTTGAGGCATTCATACTATTGGTGCTAAGTTCTTAAAGGCCAAAACTACAAGCTACAACAAAGAGGTAATTCTCTAATTCATTTTTATGATGTTTATGTCATTTGTATGCTAGTTGTAAGCTTAATGATTTGGAAACAATATTGCATGTATAATTAGAGAAAACATAGATCCAAAGCATCTAGGGTTGCATGTACACCATAGGAGTGTTAGGATGCTCAAAACCCTTCAGTGGTATCAGAACCTAGGGTTGTGTTCCATTATACATGATGCTACTTGTTTTCAAAGCTAAAAAAAAATCAATTTTCTGCTTTCTGGACAGTGGACTCGCCGAGTCCTATGGGGAACTCGCCGAGTCCCCTCACAAAACTGACCAACTCGCCCAGCCAGTTCATGCACTCGACGAGTTGGTGCTCCAGAATGTAGATTTTTGAGTTCTAATGCTGGAATTGGACTAGGATCATTACCCTAAACTGTTTTTGAACTTATAGACCTATTTTTGATGTGGTAGTGATCATGCTTATCCAATTTAAAAGATAATTGTCAAAGTTTAATGTTTTGTATTAGTTTATATGGTTAGGCTAATTACATGAAATTTGTTTGATATGAATTGGCTTGTTCTTATGAGTTTAATTAGATCATAGGCAAATTGTTTGATTTTTCTTGTTAGAACTTTTGATTTAATTGTTTTGATGAAATCCATAACCTGTCCTCAAGTTATGGATAGTGACGAGTCTCCTTTTTAAATGTCATCTTAAGTGGTTTTAAGTCTTCCATAATTTGCCCTCAAGTTATGGAACTTGAAGAGTCTTTTACATAAATGTTTTTATGAACTCCATAACTTGTCCTCAAGTTATGGAATGTCAAGAGTATTTTCATAAAACCTATATTAAACTCATAAGTTATAGAAACCAAAAGTTTTTGAATAGTTCAAAACTTGCCCTCAAGTTTTGGAATTTGTAAATGCAAAGTCTTACTTTGAAACATTTAGTTCCAAACCCTAGAATTTTAAAAGTTTAAAATTCAACCCTTATACTATTATAATATTATAGGTTTAATATATATATATATATATATATATATATATATATATATATATATATATATATATATATATATATGTGTGTGTGTGTGTGTATAAGAGTAAAGTCAGTCTTATCGTTAGTAGGCCCATTCACGAAGCCAGTCTTTAAGAGGGGGGGGGGGGTATAAGGTTAATGCCTATAAAATGACAGTTTAATGGGTGTCCACTCTCACCCACCGCTTCCTTGACTGGTGGAGGGTTGTTAGCCGAACGGGTTTAACAGGACATTTTAATTTTCATTATAAGTGTAATGATAATTATAACGTAACTAAACTTTTATTAATTTCTCAATCTTAGTTACTTTAGGAAAAATGTGATTTTGGTGCTAACCCATGAAATTGCACTTTGCACCTTGTTAAGTCGTTAGTGGAGCGTGTGTGGTTAACCGACACACTAACTTGGACTAACAGTGCGTGGAAAAGGGTAGCTTGATGTTAATCATAGATCAATGAAGCGTGTGTGGTTAACGGCCACAATGATTAGGTGGTTATAACATTAAGTGTACCAAGCTAATTTGCATGGTTATTCACACCTTGTTTGTGATCCTCGACATCCCAGTCACAAACTTGAAGGGCACAATCGAGATTTAAACATGCCATTGAATTGTTCAATGAATCTCAAAGGATCTAGGAGTTTCAATCCATTTAAAACATAATGATAAATTTCATTTTCATGGTGGGAATTGGTAAATCGTCATTTACTACCTTCAAATATTTTGCATTCGGATTACGACATCCCTCTTCCGAATTGTAAAATATTGTGTTGGGTCCTAGCCTTAATATTTCATTTGGGTGTTATATTAAGGAGTTAAATCAACTAAGCTTGAATTTCTCCCATTATAGATGTCTAGTTCAGACAACTATGGTCTTCCCGAATCTTTTGAAAAACTTTCTTTATAAAGATGATTTTCCATAAGGCGATCAAGGTGAAAGATTAATCCCTTCTTCATGCTGTAGTGGAATTTCACTTCCTCCTCCACCTCCAATTATTCTCCCTAACCTACAATTTCAAGGTCACTCAAAGCCCTATTGGCAGGAAGGAAAGTCTGTATGCACTCACGTCTTGGAGATGCAGTTACATATTGACAAGCTGGGAGAGTTGGGTGTCGAAGTCTTGGGGAAGTTGGCTGTTGACTGGGTTCTTCAATCACTTCCTAAGTCATATAGCGGGTTCCCTTAAGGACTACTATATGGGAGATCACGTCATGACCCTTATTGATCTAACATATTTGCTTGTTGCTACTGAATCAGAAATGGTTTGGTGCACTGGTAAGACAAAAATTGATTGGAAGATCTACTCCCCAAACTTCCATGGACAGTGACAATGGTAACATTGAAAGTCCAGAAAAGCTTTCTCTTCCCAACGAAAAGGGATCGGCCATGGTCAAGTCATTTGACCAAATGGTAAAGAGAAAGGCTAAGTCTGAGATAGTCCTATGTACCATTCCCAAAGAGTCCATATGTTTCTATTGCCAAGAGAAGGGGCGTTGGAAGCGAAGCTGCCCTGACTACCTAAAATATCTAAGAGAAGGTAGAATAAACAAGGTTTGACTCTGCTTCAGGTGAGTCTACTATCTGACTCTATTAAGTTCCTAATTGTTGATTCTTAATACATGATGTGACAAGGTTGCATTTTGATGTTTTGTAGGATCATGCAAAAGGAAGGAAGTTTAAAGGAAAAGTATGTTGAATCTGGTCGCGAGGATGGATTTCAATCGCATGGTTCCAGGATCGGATTTTTGAGCTGCTGCTTAAGAGTTATGATAGATTGCTTAGAAGTTTGTAATAACATAGTTTTCATTTGCAATTTCATTGTAAGGAAAAGTTTTTCCGTATTTTATAAATAAATAAAACTTTGTTTTTTTATTGTATCTCCTTGCAATGACATTTGTGAAAATTGATGTTTGTATGCTTCTATGTTAGCAATATGAATTTGATTCTTTCGTTTGTGGTAGTGTCAAAATTTACCAAATAAGGAAAGATTCTCATCATCCAAGTTTCAGTTGGATAAAACTTGGAATCATGTAACTTGTAGTGTGTGATGAATGGGAACCTTCATCTTTGGTAAATTAAGACTAATTCCTTGTTCACATGTATATGTGAGTCAAGTGAAGGACTTGGGGATCGGGTACATTGGGTGTACGCTGGTCAGGTCCAACACAAAGAACGATAAGACTATTCATCATGATTTACTAAAGTTTAGTAAATATGGTTATGCTTACAAGTTTAAGTATAATTCTGAATCATTGGAAAAGTTTCAATGTATGGCAGAACGAATAAGAAAAATCAAATTAGGCAGAAAGATAAAAGTTTCTCCAATCTGAATAGATGGGAGAGTACTTTAGTATCATGTTTTATGATCATATTAATGATTATGGAAAACCATATCACAATTGACCCTCTAAGGATATCTTAGTGCATTTGTATGGCTAAGAAGAGGAATCGTGAATTGTTGGAATGGTTAAATGAAAAAGGTAAATCATACTTCGTTCCAAAATCAGTTCTTAGAGTCATACTCCAAGATTGTAACTTGAGTGACATGGTCTTAAGAAAGGTTTATAACACTCATCAAATGTGGAGTAAAATGTTTTCTACTCTTGTACATTTGAAATTGGTAAGTTGTGATGTTTTGGATAAGGAAAAAGACCAACTAAGACTAATTGTGTGACGTGTTTATCTTGATAAGAATCCGCACTAACTCTTGAATATTTGGTTGTCAAGGAATGATTCTTGAAAAGTGAATCTTATATGTCAAGAGGTCAGTGGGAGTCTTAAAGATCTTGAAAGTTTCAAGAACTAATCAATAGTAAAACTATTGTTAATCACTAGCACATGACTTGAGGTTTGTAACCTATCGTGTTGACATATTCTTGTTTCTGTGCCCATTCCAGTTAAAGTTGACTATACATGTGAGTTCTACGAGTTCTCAACTATTTTCATAACAACTAGGAAGCAATGGTAGGCCCTTGTGCTGCCAAGTGGCGAGAAATTAAGATTAAACAAGTTCAGTCCATATGGGTTTGGATTTGTCACTAACCTTGTCTTCTGATTATGGTTATGACAAATTCAAATGGATAGGAACACATACACCATAAAATCTAAAGTGTCATAAGGTTTCTCTCCAACTCAAGAAAGTGATTGTGAGAAAATGCTTTCACCAGGTAGATTTTAAGGAGATAATAATTGTGATATTTGCATTCTCAAATTTGATTATGATTACGACATCCCTCTTCATAATTCGAATTGTAAGATATGGCAAAGGTCTAAAACATTTCAGATTTATGGCTGTAAGTTCTAAAAATTGTTTAGACACACATGTGAGCTATTTAAGGAAATGTGTATGTTCTTGAGAAGCCTAGGATGAGGTCTTATCGAAGCGTCTCGTATCAGAAATCTGAACTTTGGTAAGAAAGTCAATAAGTATTGATTTCTAGAAGCCCGGTTGATTTCTGGGTACATGTCAAAGCTAGTGGGAACATAAGTGTTATGCTGGTAAGTTAATAATTATTATGCTAGTGGGAGCATAATTATTATGGTAAGTGTTGCAAGTTAGCAATGTTAATTATAGAAAACAAAAGTTTCAATTTTGCAAAGATGCAGGGTTTAAAAAGCCTTCTTGCTATAATTAAGGGAGAGGAAATTAAACTTCATTTCAATATCTAAAAGCTTAGATTGAGTTTTTAATCACATTTATATATATATATATATATATATATATATATATATATATATATATATATATATATATATATATATATATATATATATATATGAATGTTATGTTGGAATGGTTCAAAATAAGGAAATTCTATATATGGAAATGTTAATTGCGTTGTCAAAATTTGGTTATGATTATGACATCCTTCTTCATAATCAAAATTATGAGAACATGGCAAATAAAAATATTATAGCAAAAGACTGATCAAGTATCATGTCATTATGTTAGACATTATAAATCGCATCCCATACGCTTCGGGTATAGGATCGATTGCATATGCTATAATATTCTCATGTTCTAATTTTCCAAATGCCTAGGGCATTAATAGGGAAAAGGAATAGAACCGGATATGACTAAAGTGGAACAACTGTTAAAGACAATCTAAGGTTCGCCAAGGATTGGTCGCTTAAGGACAGTTGGAAGTATAGTAATGGATGGACTGTATCGACATTATTATGAATAGACAGGAGTCTATTAATAATGAGTTGTCGTATGGCAAGATATTGAATGTTTCTATATTGGGAGTTGGAAATTAAGAATATATGAAAAAGTTAGAAACTTTTATGCAAAAAGGATGTTCAAAGGAATGTACTTTGAATTTGAGACTTCACTTCCTTGGAGTTTCTTTGTAATCAATCTCCAATGGAAAGTTTTGTAATATCGTTGGTCAAGTCTCTGTGACTTTTGGTACCATGACATTACAAAGGCTGGATTGCATGATAGTTTAGCAGTGACAAGAATTTGGAATTCTTACACTTGCAATAAATATTTGGAATTGTGAAATGAGCATCATTGAAATGTTTTTCAATTGATCTATTTCACAAAGTTAGGACCATATAAAAACATAGTGTGCATGCTTGGAGCATGGCATAGCTATTGTTTTAATTCAAGTATTAAGTTGATAAATTAAAATAGTATACCATGAATAATGAGTAATCAATATGGCACTCAAAAGTTTTGGTGCCATATAGAATTAATATTATTCTTGTGTTTCACTTTGCATGTTTTGACTTCCCAAATAACTAGGTTATTCAAACCATCCACAGTCGATCATACTTTGGAAGCAGGTATTGAGGCAAGCCTGTCATGAATAGGTCTGTAGAGGTGTTTTAGTCATAGCACAGGTTTGCTACAGTGTTCAGGAGTACTCCTAGAATAAGATTCGATTATTGGATTCAACCCACACTCATCTGAATCACTTCATGGATTTTATCACGAGTGATTGTGAGACGATAATATCTTATATTCTTGAAACGGAGACACGTGAGTTGTGGTTGCGAGTCAGTTTCACATTGACATATCTAAACGCACCAGTAACTTGGTTGTTATAAAACATATTATTGTGTGTAATTTGATAAGTAAGTACAAGCAAGCATTTGGGTTGAAGTTTATCCGTTCTTTTTACCCCATGTGGATAAAAGCGATATTTGTGTGCCCCTCGATGATTTAGTGATGACACCCCTAAGTGCTTGGCCAAGCCTGGACTGAATTGATTTGTTCAATTAGTCGGTCGTCATAAATTGGAAATCAGGAAACAACAGATGGACAGAGAGAATGATTATAATCCATGTCTTTAACATCCCGAAATTCAGGTATATCTATTTAACCCCTTTTTTTTTTAAGTAGTCAAGATTAGCCCCCCTAAAAGAGAAAGTGTTACTAGTGAGTACGCTGGGCGTACTGATAAGGTACGCTGCGCGTACTCATGGGCCTGTTATGGACGTGGACTCCACCCGGTACGCTGGGCGTAGCGGGCCCAGGCTTAAAACCCTAAATGAGATTTGTGCATTATATAAGGAATGCTATGGCCTTATCCTCAGCCACTGTTTTAGAGAGTGAAACCCTAAGTGAGAGCTACCCTTCGTTCTTAACCCTTGTGTGTGTTTTGGAGCTTAAAAGTCCCTTGGTGTGTTAGTGAAGAAGAAGAGAGGACCATTTTGGAAGCTAGTCTTGGAGTGCAAGTTTTGGATCTGAGCTTTGCAAAGGTGGGAGCATTATTTGGAGGTAAAAAGCTTCAAACTTTCCTTCTTTTCTGTTTGTGTTTTGTTTGGGGATGTTTTAGGGTTTTTTTCCCCAAGTTGATAACTTTATGTGTTAATAAGCTCCTAGGACCCGAGATATGTCCCATGTTAGCTTATTTTGGGTTGCTATGTCATAAAAATCTAGTCTTGGTCATTAAGAGCTGACCATGCTTGAGTTATGGGCTTCTAAAGGTTGGAAATGGAATGATTTGCGTATTGGTGACTTCTACAGCCATGCAAAGGCTTAAGTCACCAACTTTATGGAGTAAGTGGCTATATAATAGTCAAATCTAGAAGTTGAATGTGTTTCTTAACCGTTTAAGACCCAAAATCAAAAGGAGTATGAGACTGGGGCGTAATCCCAGTATGCGCAGCATAGGGGGTCGCATTCCCCGATTCTATGAGTACGAGCCGCGTAACCCGGAGGGTTGACTTTTGTTGACTTTTAGGGTTTAGCCAATGTTTGTACCTTTGAGCCATGGGAGGGGTAAAATGGTCTTTTACCCTTCTGAGAGAACCTAGTGGGAGTTTAGCCTAGCCTTTGAGAGTCTTATTGATTAGAGTAATTATTCTATGTGATTAGGCGGAGGCTAGACCAGTATTTCCGAGTTCGAGATTTACCGAGTTACCCGAGGTGAGTCTTCTCACTATACTTTACCTAGAGTGGTAATTAATGTGATACATTTCATTATTCTATGTGATTCATGCTATGTATGTTCAGAGTTAAAGAGTTAGGACCAGAGGGTCCACAGAGTTAGGACCAGGGGGTCCACAAAGTTAGGGCCAGAAGGTCCACAGAGTTATAACCTCGAGTGGCTTATATGTGTTGTGTGTGGTATTTTGGGAAACTCACTAAGCATTTGTGCTTATCGTGTTATGTTTTATGTGTTTCAGGTACCAGTGAGGATCGCAGGAAGGCGTTGGCATGATTAGTACACACTTCTGGAGTTTTTATGTATTGAGATATTGGGATGTGTTTTAGTTGGATAATATGTGAAACATTGATTTGAGAATTTCTTATGAATGAAATTATGTTTTTAAAATGAAAAATTGTTTCGAAAATTTATGTCATTTCAATGTCTCAGTCCAATTAATATCTAGAATGGAGGAATATATGGTCCCTTATCTAATGGATACTTCATTGACTAGGTCAGAGTTCGATAACGACTTTTAAGAGCTACGATTGCTAGTCGGGTTGTGGAGTCGTACTTTCAATAATAGTTATTAGTCTTATCCAAGTGGGAGACTGTTGGATTAGTGTCTAAGTCCATAACTATAATTGGTATATACATGATCCGAGAGTAGCATGGTCCATTTGGGTTGCATATCACCAGGACAATTTGATAGGATGTACTTTTGAGAAGAGGTTATTTTTGATTTGTTAATATATTATAAGTTCTAATATATTAATATGAAATCATATTACTTAATTAGTATTGATCAAGAATTAGTTTGGAATTAATTTTGTGATCAAAACAGACTAATTAAATAAATGGGGATTGATTTGGTAAATCATTCATTCTTATAAAGTCGGCTTGTGATCCATAGTTCTTTCTGTTGGGCTAAACCCATGTGGTGAACCATGTATACTCCATGGAGGTTAAAACCCATGGAGCCTAAGGAATGTGGAAAGTTATGCACATTAGGGTTTGCATGGTGTAACCCTAATTAAGCCACACTATATAAGAAGCCCCTTAGCCTCCAACATGGTGCACTAATTCTTGAAAGATCATTGAGCCGATTCTGGTGTGAGGATATTCTCTTAAAAGTCATCCTTTTTCCAAAGGTGTGTTGTGATTCCATTTGAGGCATTCATACTATTGGTGCTAAGTTCTTAAAGGCCAAAACTACAAGCTACAACAAAGTGGTAATTCTATAATTCATTTCTATGATGTTTATGTCATTTGTATGCTAGTTAAAGGCTTAATGATTTGGAAACAATATTGCATGTATAATTAGAGAAAACATAGATCCAAAGCATCTAAGGTTGCATGTACACCATAGGAGTGTTAGGATGCTCAAAACCCTTAAAATACCACCGCCCCCGACTCCAAATCATAGGTGTGATATCTCATTTCGTGAGGCTTTAACTACCTCGATAGATATGCTATCACGTGACCCCTTCTGCATCAACACGACACTCAATCCGGATATGGATGCATCTCAATAGACTACGAAGTCCTCTACTCCCTCTGGAAGGGCTAGCACTGGAGCTTCACACAATCTCTAGCGAAGAGTCTTGGAGAAATATCTAATAAACCCTTCTTGGTCAATTTGGTGAGAGGAACAACAATCTTGGAGAAATCTCTGATAAACCTCCGTTAGTAGACTGCCATACCCATAATACTCCTGATCTCGGATGGGGACCTCGGTACCTCCTACTTCATAACTTCCTCAACCTTGGCCAGGTCGACCAAAATCCCATTATGTTTAATGAGGTGTCCTGGAAATTGGACCTCTCGTAACCATAAATTACACTTGGAGAATTTGGCATAAAGCCTCTCCATCCTCAACACTCCAAGAATCTCCCGAAGATGCTCCTCGTGCTGTTCCCTAGACCTCGAGTACACCAAAATATTATCGATGAACAGGATCACCGACCAATTCCACATGGGCCTACATACCTGGTTCATGAAGTCCATGAACGCTATCGGTGCGTTGGTGAGCCCGAAAGGCATCACCACAAACTCATAATGCCCATAATGAGTCCAAAAGGCAGTCATCTGGATATCCTCCTCGCCGACCCTCATATGATGATACCAGATCTCAAATCAGTCTTGGAAAACCAAGATGCTCCCTGCAGCTGATCAAACAAATCATCGATCCTCGGTAGTGGATAACGGTTCTTGACATTCAACTTGTTCAACACCTGGTAGTCGATGTACATCCGGTGTGAACCATCCTTTTTCTTGACAAAAAGGATCGGCGCTCCCCATGTCGACCTACTCGGTCTAATGAAACACTTCCTTAACATCTCCTGGAGCTGCAAGGATAACTCCTGCATCTCTGGCGGCGCAAGACGATATGGTGCCTTGGCAATAGGCGCCGCCCCCGGAATTAGATCGATCCGGAACTTCACCTGTCTCTCAGGAGGCACACCCGACAATTCCTCGGGGAAAACATCCGGGAACTCACATACCACTGGAACATTGAAAACAAAAATCGGCCTCTCAGTGACAACCCACGTATCCACCACATACGTAAAAAAAACCCATGCATCCCTGCTATAGACTCTGACTTTCCCTGACGGTAGAGCAGAACGCTGATCTCGATCTAGTACCCTCGCCATAGACCATAAGCATTCCCCAACTAGGGTCTCGTATCGTCACCATCTGATGCTCGCAGTCAATCACAGCTCCAAACCGGCTCAACCAATCCATGCCTACTATGACACAGACATCTCCCATCGCTATCGGCACTAGATCTATCGTACACTCAACACCGAAGATCTCCAAAACACATCCTTGGAATATATCAGTGGAAAAAACTACATGCTCTTCGGCTATAGAAACCCTCAGTGGTCGACTCAAAACCTCGCGTCTAACACTAATGCGACAACCAAAGGATAAAGACACGAAGGATTGACTCAACTCGTCGAGTTCCTTATGTTCTCAGAAAATTGGGAAATTCGTGCCAACTTGCCGAGTTATCTTGCCAACTCGTCGAGTTGGCTCACCAACTCATCGAGTTCCTTCAGACCTTTCTCTCATTTAGACGCTTTTAAGCAAGACTAAGGCACCAAACTCTAGATCTAGCCTTCTAGGGCTGAGATACCACGTAAAGCTGCAAGCTTTACGTACATGCATGGAATTTAGGGGCTAACTTTTCCAAAACAAGGCTCAACAAGGGGTTTAAGGCATGAAGATTGGCAAAAGCTTGATAAAGCTTGAGTCTTTAGGCCTAAAAGGCCTAATAGTGTCCAGATCTGAAGTCTTAGCTTCAAAGCATGCTCAAAACCAATAATGACTCAAGATGAAGCTAGAAATGGCCATAAACTCTATAATGGAGAGATCTAACAAACAAGTGATCAAGGCAATATCTTTTTACCTTCAGGTGACTGCTGCAACTGAATGGATGCCGAATCTAAAGACTCCTTCTTGTCCCAAGTGCTTTACTCTTCAAGTTTCTTCAAGGAATGCACCAACAACACACACTCTTAGCCTTACACACTCTCAAAATGGAGGATAGCTCGATTAAGGTTTGTCTATGGGTGATAAGGAGATGAGGGAGGCGGGGTAAAGGACTTAAGGTCCTTTAAATAGGGTACAAACCCTAAAAATTAGGATTTTCACATTCAGCTCCGAATCGTTGAGTTTGGTCCACCAACTCGTTGAGTTGGCTCTAAAATCATGCGGCCAATCTCAGTCTCTACTCGACGAGTCGGGGCCTCTAACTCGTCGAGTTGCCTTATCAATATGAATATAATAAACATTTAAATTTATACCTAGGAGTCGGGATGTTACAATCTAACTTATTTATTTGATTTATGTAGATTCCACTAATCAGGAAACATCAAATGGAGTAACTGGTAATGAGGTCATAGACATTCCGAATGAACCCATTTATATTTTCTTTGGTTGTATGAATTATATGAAAACGATTTGCTATTTGAAAAGTTTGAATGATGTCTGAGTGCAGGTAAACATCGGGTAGCAAGTGGTGCTTACAGGTTTGGCTCTCAGTTTCTGGATGCCCTTTTTTGTATTATATGCCTAAAAAAATCAGTTGTTTTATTAAATTTTTATGTTATACAACATTATAATTGTTAATCTAACAATTTATTTCCTGTTTTGGGTTGTTCTGAAGGGAGTTCTGACCCCGAGTCAACCAAGTATCCCACATGGTATACAATGCATTTACTTTTGTTTATAGTCAATAATCCAAACCATAAGTGTTTTAAGTTTCTTCAAACTATATTACTAAATCATATTATTTGTCAATGATAAACTTAAAAAACCTTTAAATTATCATCCTTCATCAATGAAAGTACTTACTGATACCCACATATTCGAAACCTAACCAAAACTTTTGTATTTATTAAATATTTTTGTTATTGTCAACTTTATTTTCCAATTATAGTTTGGTGTGAAAGAATTAAGTAAGGAATGGAATGAAAAGAAACTATTTGTTTGCCCGTTGGAAACTTGGAATGGAATTGGCCATTCTATTCCTTTCATTTTGTAAATTTCTTTCCTTTCCAGGGTATGTGTTCTTTATCAAAGCCAATGAGGATTTGATGATGAAGCAAATTCCTTACTAATGTACAAAAACTTGCCTGCTGTGAGATAGGGTGGTGGTGTAGAACTTGAGCTTATAGCAATAACAACTGGTTTGTACCTAACAATTTTAATTATAACAATATAACATATGCTATTACCATAGTTACTAAATTCTTTATTTTTTACAATTTAAGCATTGTGCAAACTCTGAGGATGTAGCCATTTTTATTCGTGTTGATAAGTTAACATTATTATTATAACTAATAGCATAAATCGATTAGTTTAAATTTATAACAAGATGACGATAGAGGAGACTAAACGCAACATACGCAATTTGTTATGTGTTGGTACAAATTGATGGGTTTTGAGCATAACAACAATCCTATGGTGCACATGTAAACCCTAAAACTTTGGATCTAGGTTTCTCTATTATACATGCATAGTATCCAAAGCTTACAAACCCTAGATATAGCATACAAAAACTGAAAATAACAACTAAAAAAAGCTTAGATGATTACCTTTCACAAGTAGCAAGAATCTTCAATTTCAAGAGCTTAGTATCATAATTGTAATACCTCTAATGGATTATAAACACCAAGGCAAGAAGATGATCTTGAAGACAGGGAATGGAAGCTCCAAATTCGGCTCTAGAACTCTTGGGAATAAGTGGTAGCCGATTTTGGGTGCCCTAGGGTCCTTTATATGGGTGTGCTGCTAGGGTTTCAGTCAAAACCCTAATTGGATAGCTTAGGCCTTAAGAAGTCCAAAGAACCTTCTGGAATAAGGCCATGGACGAAATCATAGTGGGCTTCCACTCTAATTTCCGTCCCCCTTATATCCATAAGGATCTACAACTTAAATCCAATTATCTTATAATTGGCAATACCAATCCCCTTTGTTTAATTAATCTCTTTTAGCCACAAAATTAATTCTTGACCAATATTAATTAAGCAATATGATTTCTCTTTTAATATATTATTCTTATAATATATTAATAAACCATAATATCCTTTCTCTCCATTAATCATCCATTCAAGTTGCTTTGGTGAAGGCAACCTAAAAGGACCATGCTACAACCGAGTCAAGTACATACCAAATATAGTTATGGACTTAGACACTAATCCAACAAAAATTTGATCCGTAACAAATGCATTGTATATGGTGGTGGGGCAACTGAAATTTCATGCTCAATTGCAGTAGAAGTTGTTGCTGATAAATATCCATGTGTCGAACATGTAACATCCCAAATTTCAAGGCCAAAAATTTCATTTAAAGTTATTAATTATGAAAACCATTTGTCTAAGAACCAACATAACATCAGTCATAGCAAACTAGAGTATCAGTAATCAATACATATCATGATAAATAATATTAGAGTACAAAATCCCAAGAATGTCATATGTGGAAAATAGTGTGTGTGATGCGCTGTTACCGGGTCAGCTCCTTTCCCCTGGAAGAAGAAGGACCTGAAACAAAAACTGTAAACCGTAAGCACGAAGCTTAGTGAGTTCCCCCATCACACCACATACCATAAAAGAACATAATGTTGGGCATACCAGGGTGCCCGACCTACCCCTTCCAGGCATATCTGGGTGCCAGACCTACCCAGTTGTGCATACCGGGGTGCTCAACCTACCCCTTGTCAGACATACCGGGGTGTCCGACCTACCCCTCCGGTCTATTTCAATCGGTAACCGGGGACTATTTCACCCTTACTACTACTAACATGTATAAAAGAGCAGTCCTAGCACATAAAGCATACCAGATCATGGCATTCCAAACAATTATCACAAAGACAATCATCTCATACAACATCTCCTACTAATGGGAAAACATTGTGGCCTTAGACCCACTTTTACTGGAAGGTAACTCACCTCAATGACGTGAAGTGTCTGAACTATCCTTGATGTTGGGATTGAATCCTCCTAAATCCTACACATAACAACCTTCCTTAATTACCATTTTATACTCCTAACCCTCTCCAGGGTCAACTCAAGATAAAGTTAAGGTCAAGGTCAACACCTTGGTCAAAGAAAACTTTTGGTTGACTCAACTGGCCGAGTTGGTCTACCAACTCATCGAGTTCCTTAATCCACAAAATACTTAAACTTCGATCCTTCTCGTCAAGTCTTTCAAGAGCTCTTGTGGTTTTCTTTCTTACAGAATCGGGACCTTTTGCTCATGACTCGCCGAGCTCATCCTTGAACTCGCCGAGTCCTTCTTCATACAAGATGAAGTGTTTTAGTCCTTGAATCGCCGAGTTCTTCCTTGAACTCATTGAGTTCATCTTCATATTGTGGGGACATTGCCTTGAACTCGCCGAGTTCCATGATCTTCAAGTCCAAAAATGAGCCCAACTTGTCGAGTCCTCTTCAAAACTCAACAACTTGTTCAATATCAAAAAGATTTGAGAAGATGCGACCCAACTCGCCGAGTCATACGAGCGACTCGTCGAGTCCCTCAATGTCCAAATCCATGCAGCCAATTCCAATCGGGCTTAACACATCTAAAACGTAGATTTGACCTCCTAGGGTCCATATTACACGTAATGTTAAAAACTTTACGTACATACAAGGTGTTATGATCCAAAAACACAATTTCCAAGTCTAACATGAAGTCTAGGATAAAGGGAAAGGTTAAATCATAATAAATTCATGAACTTTATGGCTATAGGGACTGAAAGGGATTTGGATATGAAGTTACAACTTCAGATCACACTCCATACTCAAAACGGTTCACAAATTTGTTAAAAGATGGCCCTAAACTCAAATATAGAGAGATTTAGCAATAAGAAAGTCAAGGAAGCAACTTTATACCTTAAAGGGACTGGAAATGTAGCTTGAACCTTGGATCTACTGCTTCCTTGGACCTTCTAGCTTCTTCTTCTTCTCCCTCTAGCTTCAAAATCACACAAACACTCTCACAGATGACTCACACACTCAACAAAGCTCAAGGGACACAAGTTAGGGCGTTCTGGACTAAGGGAGGCAGTGGGGGCTGCATTGGAGGCGAGTTAATGCGTTTAAATAGGGTGCAAACCCTAAAATTAGGGTTTCACCCTGACAGCTCTACTCGTCGAGTCGAGGATCTCGACTCACCGAGTATATGACTTAAGCCCCGCGACCAAAACCCATTCGACTCGACGAGTAGGGCCTCCAACTCGTCGAGTTCCTTGATAAACATAAATGACTTTTATTTAAAATACATACCATGAATCTGGGCATTACAGAACATGTAATATTCCTTTTAATTTGCAGGAAATGCAATTATTACAGTTTTGGTTCCTATAGTTTTTAATTTCCATGTATTACATTTTTTCCTATAGTTTTTAATTTAGGAAATTGAATCCTATATTTTTTTGGCATTAATTACGGTTTATCCCTCTAATTGTTAGTGAGCTCCAACAAGACAACATGTCATACTTGGATTGCCTTTAGAGCACAATACAACCTTTTATACTGCTCAATTTTTGAATACAAAAGCTTTTTATATTCTTGGGTATACTCATATTGTTGTCTATCTCGCTTAAACATCATTGCTTTATAACGTGATATGTTTAAAGTTTCCATGCCTATTTTCCTTTTTGGTTAAAATGCATGAGATAACAATGCATTTTCATTGATTTCTTTATAATAGCATCCTACTTTTCTTTCTTTCTATTACAATAATGTACTTTGATAAATATACCCAATTTGTATTATCTAAATACACACTAGGGGTGAGCATTTGGACTGAACCGGACCGGACCGGCTCTTGGACCGGACCGATTATGGATAATATTGTGGACCGTGGACCGGACCGGATGAGTCGTGTCCGTGTCCGTGTCCGGGTCCGGGTCCAGGTCCGGGTTTTCCGGTTCTTGGACCCGTTTGGACCGGTACAACTTTAATTGCATAGAGTACAAATCGTTAAAATATGTTTTTGGGTTTGATAGAACTCATTAAAACGAATATGTTATTGGATTTGCTACGATATAACTTGTAAAAATGATTACGTTTCCGTTTCATGCATAGAGTACAAGTCGTTAGAATATGTTTTTGGGTTTGATAGAACTCGTTAAAACGAATATGTTATTGGATTTGATACGATATAACTTGTAAAAATGATTACGTTTCCGTTTCATGCATAACTAATCTACCTTGATGTTAGAATATTATAACTTGCAAAATTAATTTTCCAAATAAAAGCAACTAACATATAAATCAAGTTCACCATGATCCCTTTCATATGATTTATCTTTCAAAGATACATAAAATTCATAATTATAGTCTAAAATAATAGTTAAAAAGTTGAAATATTTCAATTTTGATAGCTTAACTTTGAAGGATTGTAACTCACTGAATATAATACCAAAATCAACAAAATTATAGTCTAAATTCATCTACAAATTGTAAACTAAATGTTGGAAGAAAACGCAGGTCAATTTGACTTAAAACGAATGAGTTATGATTGTTTAAAAAGTTTCACAGATTACAAAATTTTAAAAATCTTGCTAAAAAACTGAATTTTTTTAGTTTTGATAGCTCAACTTTGAAAGACTGTAACTCATTGAATATAATACCAAAATCAACAAAATTATAGTCTAAATTCATCTACAAACTTTAAATTAAACTTTGAAAAAAACCGTGTGTCAATCCGACTTAAAACGAATGAGTTATGGCTATTTAAAAATTTTCATAAATTACAAAGTTTTAAAAATGTTGCTGAAAAACTGAAAATTTTCAGCTTTGATAGCTCAATTTTGAAAGACTGTAACTCATTGAATATAATACCAAAATCAACAAAATTATAGTCTAAATTCATCTACAAACTGTAAATTAAACATTGGAAAAAACCGCGTGTCAATCCGACTTAAAACGAATGTGTTATGGTTGTTTAAAAAAATTCACAACTTACAATTTTTTTTTAAACCAGGTCCAACCGATTCTAAACCCAGTAAAAACCGGACCGGACCGGGAAAAAAACCGAATCGGACCGGGATGGATTCCTAGAACCGAGAACCGGCCCGGGGGTCAAAAAAACGGTCCGGTCCGATCCACCGGTCCAAATGCTCACCCCTAATACACACCATTTCTCACTGGCGTCATAAGAAAAAGATCTAAAGTAGAATGCTATAATTTCGATAAAGTTTCCAAAGTGCAATGCCTTAATAAGAATAGAAAATCAAAATTACAACGATATGAAAGTACATTGCTATTTCTAGCATACACGAATATATGAAAGTAGATTGCACATTTCAGTATTGGGTAGATTTTTAAACTACAACTAGAGAAGTGTCCCCCGCTTTGTGGGAGTTGGAAGCCTTCAATATTAAATCTAAAGAATTCTTGACTATTTTAATTATTATTTAAAAACAAAGTTGAAATGCATGACAGAAAATACAAACAATGTGTCACGTTTTGTACCTCCATGGCATCTAACAAACAATGGTGTGTTACAATGATTATCTAAAACTTCTCAACATGGGCATACCATTGCCTTCGCATGGTTACCTTTTTTGTAAATCCTGATTGTTGGTACAATTCTAACATTCTCAACACTTGCAATTTCAAGGCTTTTTTTCAATATCAACCTTTCATAAAAAAAGAACAATTAATTAACAAATGTACATACTTCCCTATTATAAAATTTTTTATAAGCCCGTCATTTTTTTTTTCCTTTTTGGGTGTTTGAATATAGTATAGAAAATGTATAAACATAGTTATAATTATACCTTAAAAAAAATTATAGACGGATATTTGGAAAATCATGTATCAAGAAAAAGAGATATTTGTCCTATGAAATATTTGAGGTCCAAAGAGTGAGATCATCGTTATTCAGTTGCAAAATCGGAGTGTTGTCCTTGTAAGATTCTTCCTATAGGCTATGGTCATCCAGTTTAGATATGGCTTCATCAAATGCTTGGTTGGCCATGTGGCATGCTCTGATCAGTTTACAAATAATTTGTTAAATAAAGAAGAAATATTGATTCAAGCGTATACAGGAAGCCGAAGAATTTCGATGGAAGTAACTCATAAATGACAGACATAACCTTTATCAAATGGCACTTGTAGTGCATAATAGAATAACAAAATACCTTCAAATAAAGCCTTCAGAAAAGTCATTTGACAATAGGTTTAGAAGCCAAAGAATGAATTCTGCCTATTATGAGATGCCTAAAAAGTGAAAATCAAAAGAAAAAAAGTATGAGACCAAAGGAAATTTTGTCATTAATTTTAATAATTTATTTAAAAAAAATATATAGAAGTCGGACAGAGAGATTTGTTTTAAATAACTTCAACATAACACTGTCTACTTTGATTCTAAAGAAAGCCAATTACAAGAAAACAATAATGAACATTAAATCGAGGGGAATACCTTGTTATAACATCACATATCTTCTCCTATGAATTTTCTCTTATAATAGCACATATGACAACAACATAAAAAGAGTTGTACAACTGTTAAAGAAGAAAATGTGATAGAATCCTTATAAAAATAAACCAACAAAAATAACTTTTTATATCAAGAACAACATTAAGGAATCTGAAATTTTCTAAATCTATACAAACTAAATTTTTTGTTAATACATTAAAGTCTAAAAAATGTATCAATTATGGTCGTTGTCATTACTTGACTGGACTTGAAGTATGAGATATTGAGTAAATAAGGCTCACAACGGCATTGTAGATGCATTTCTGTTCAGACATTCTATCCAGTAATGCATTTAGTGACTGCCTCATAAAATAACTAAAAAGTAAAAAAGCCAGGCAATTTATGTAAACTTCAGAACATACATCAATTCAATTATCAGAAGTTGAAAATTAATAGAACCTGGGCAACAGATTGAACTTACTATGTCTACTATATCATCATATCTATATTTGCTCCTAATTAATGGTATTTCATAAGTTCCAATTCAATTCCATTTTGTATTGAAACCAAGCCTAGTAATTTCAACTTTTGGTTCTCTGTTAGACTTAAACAGAAAAGTCAAAGTTGTTAAAATCTTCCTTAATCAAATTACAAGCTACAGATTCTCCTACGACTCTACCTTGTACGTAAGACATTATTTATTATTCGAATAATTTTTAACATCCATTTACTAATTTCCAAACTTATTTCAAGCATTCAACTCAAAAGCAATAAGCACGTTTCTTTTTTACTTTTCTTTTTATGAATTTGAACTAGGTTTGGAAAATACCTTTCAAATTTTGCTCTAAATTTGTTTTCTTTTGTATGTGACACCCTCGATAACAGCATCTATTTAGAACCAGTGTTTTAAAAACCGGTTTAAACCGGCTGGCTGAACCGGTTGGACCGGGAATCGGGGAATAGAACGGTTCAACTATCACCGATTTTATACCAATTTTTGAACCGGATTGAACCAGCCGGTTTTTTTAAAAAAACGGTTGAACCGGTCAAAATAAATCAGTTGAACCGGTTAAACTAAATAAAAATACATGGAAAAAAACTATTTTCAATAATAAACTTTGGTGGATTTTTTCACATATATTTAGATTTTTCTCAATAAAAACATATGTTAAATGATATGATGTTTTTTTTGATGCACTTGTATTAATCTAAAACTATATTTTGTTTCGGTATTATACTTTATTTTATTTTTGACGTATGCGAATTGATGTAAAACTTATAGTTATGTGTTGTAGGGATGAGCAAAAGGATCGAACCGGCCGGAACCGGGAACCGGCTTCGGCCAAAATCAAGAACCGAACCGGCCCGGCGGTTCTACCGGTTCCGGTTCTACCGGTTCCCGGTTCCTACCGGTTCTTGTCGTGTCTTCATCGTGTCTTCAAATGTTGGAACCGGTCCTTGAAAAATAGCATCATACGGTTCCGGTTTTTGCCGGTTCTACCGGTTCCGGTTATATCGGTTCCGGTTCCTACCGGTTCCCGGTTCCAAAAATCCACAAAAATAACGTCCCGGTCCCGGCTCGACCGGTTCCATCGGGTTCCGGTTCCGGTTCCGGCCGGTTCCCCGGTCCATATGCTCATCCCTAATGTGTTGTTTTAATGTATTTAGATTGATTTACAACTTATTTTTATGCATATTTTTAATTTTGAACTTGTAGACGTCAAATTCATGATTTATGTATGTATGTATGTGTAGAAAAATAAGAAAAAATGATAAAAATTATAGAAACCGGTTGACCCGGCGGTCGAACCGGTTAAAACCGGTTGAACCGAAAACCGGTCGCCATACCGGTTCAACTAAAAAACCGGTTTTTAAAACATTGTTTAGAACCATACCTATTTGTAAAGTTATCAAATGAAGTTGATATGGAAACTCCACGCCCCATTTTCCCAAAAAAATCTTTTCTTTTTCAAGCATTTTATTAAATGCCTAGTGTGCTTGAGTTTAGAAAATGTGAGAAATGTATGAAAGAATGTTAACCTACCAATATTTTGAAACACAATGATCAATGCAGTTGCTAGAATACACAAATCAAAGAAAACCGAAGGTGGTGAAATCAGAAGAAACAAATTCGACTTTTGCCCTAAATTTAACACCTCCTTTCAATCGAACCACCGATCTAGACAATTGAAGCACTCAGAGATAACGGCTCCTAGATGAGCAAGAAGGAATGAAAAAAGGAGGAATCGATGTGGAGTAAGTAGAAAAACAAAGAAGAAACAAACTGGACGGAATAGCGATGTTGATGAAGCTTCGTCGACTGTCATGGAGAAGAAGAAATCGAAAGCGAATCGAGAATGAAATGCATGTTTCGTTCGATGGAGGTAGACGCAAAGGCGGTTGTGGAATAAAGGAGCAGCAGATGAACCGGTGGAGGAAGAAGCAAAAAGTTCAAGAAGGTGGAAACAGTGGGATAAGAGAGCGGATTAAAAAAATAAGGAAAAAAATTGACCAATAATATTAAAGTACTAAACTTAAAATTTATATATATATATATATATATATATATATATATATATATATATATATATATATATATATATATATATAATGCTGAATAACACTAAAGTACTGAACTTAAAATTAATCTATATATAATGCTGTAATCGGATGAAAACTGATTGATTTGTTCGGTTTTATAACATATTATTTTATGTGTGTTTCTTACAGTGCTTGCAAAACAGATAGTGGGGAGTTGATGATTTGTGAAGGCTGGAGTAAAGTTAACACATGCTTTATCTGGAAGTCTGTAATGTAGTAAGATAAACGAAAATAACTTCAATATATCGGTACCAGAAAAATTAACAGAAGTTTAACAGCCTGAATTTTATAGAAAATTTTAACTTTTATTCATATAAAAATCAACCACAATTGTTTCCAAAATTATCTCATTACATAGCCATAGTGTTTCAAAAGATCATAGTATCAAAAACTAGATGCATAAATATTGGAGAATGCATGCCACACCATCAAACCGGACCTTAGCCTTTAGAGCCAAAAGTACCTGAAACATCCACCAAAACTGTAAGCACACACTTAGTAAGTTTCCCAAAACACGCAAACATAAAATCACATAATATCATGCACACATACATATAAGTTTGCTATGGACTCCCTCCATGGTCTTTATTGGAATGCCATGGGCTACCCCACAGTCTTATATCCCCGAGCCATGAGCTCCTCCCATGGTCTACACAGAAGTCCACATGTAAATCAAATAGAAAACAATTACATATTCCGATACAAATCATCTCATAACCATTAATGGGCCAACCTTGGTGCCTTTGACCCATGAGTGTAGTGAGAAGACTTACCTAGAATACTAAACGATAGCTAACTAGATCCCGGCTCCAGATATCAGCTCTACCTAACCCCTAAACAGAAAGAATTCCTTAAATACAACTAAAAATGCCCCAAAACCCCTTATAAGTCAAACTTGGTCAAAGATTAAAGTCAAAGTCAAAGTCAATAGTCCGAGTTGACCCAACACGCTGAGTTGTCCTTCAACTCGTCGCGTTTCTCCTTTAATTGCATAGATCGGGAAAACTATTATCAACTCGTCGAGTTCACTAATGAACTCGTCGAGTTAGCAAGAAATCCAACAACTTAATGTATTAAGCTGTTTCCATCGAATCTAGGAACTTTACCCTTAGGAACCGCCACAATGAGTCAAACCCGAACCCTAGACCCATTAGAGTGAGGCTTGACCCATTAAGCCCTTAAACTACTAATACATAGTCCAAAAATACAGATCTGGCATTCAAAGCCTGGAAAATCACGTAAAGTTTCCAACTTTATGTCCATGCATGCTAAAAAGAAACCCTGGGGCTTAAGATAGGCTAATAAATAACTTATTGCATGAATGAGACCTAGAACTTAGTAAAGCTTGCAACTTTAAGCAAAAAGAGGCCATAAGATGATCAGATATAACATAATAACCCCTGGAACACTCAACTTCTTGGTCAACCCAACCATGAGCCTAAAATCAAGATAAACCCCAAAACAAAGAGATCTAAATGATAACAAAGCAAGGTATAAACTTGATACCTCCAAGAGACTGCAACAAGTGCGGGGATTCTGGATCTAAGTCTTCCATCCAAGCTTTACACCTCCAACATCCAAGCTTCTTCAAAAGAGCACAAAAGATCAACACTCAGGGCCCTTCACAAGCTCACACACTCACAAAAGAAGATGATACACGCTATTTAGGGTTTCTGGACAGAGGAGGTTGGTATGGAGGCCAGCCAAGGGACTTAAAGCCTTTAAATAGGGTGTAACACCCTAAAAATTAGGGTATCCTTCCCAGCCGCCAACTCGCCGAGTTGGGACACCCTGACTTGCCGAGTTGGTTCATTAAATTCCACGGCCAAAACCTATCGACATGCCGAGTTGAAGCTTCCAATTCACCGAGTCTCAAAGGAAAATATAAACAATTAGAGAATTAAACTTATGTCGGAACCAAACGTTACAAGAAACATACATTTAAAAAAAAATACTCTCCATAAGACGCGGAGCGTGGGTGTACCCCTAGTTACAATAAACAAACTCATGAAAATAGACGATATGAACATTTAAATGTTTCAACTTTGACAAGCTAAAAACTAGGGATGAGCATAGGCGGCTACCCGCCCTAATTGTCAGGAACTGGAACCGGAACCGGAACCAGAACCGGCGGTTTTTGGAATGTTGGAACCGGAACCGGAACCGGTTCCGGTACCGGGTACCCGGTTGTTTTTTGGCTTTTCATAATTATCTTATTAAAAGGTAGTTACGAACTAATAAACCAATTTCTAAAATCTATAAACATTGATCATTGACAATTATATACGTAAATGTTTTACAACTTATAAACTGAGAAAGAAATAACGATTGAAAATTGATGAAAGTAAACCATTAAACTAGATAATTAACATACAATAATATATTTGTATACACTGAAGTGTATAACTTTATATGTTTCATAAAAGTGCATATATCATGCATCTGTATACAACAATTTAATGATAAATTAAAAAACTCAAGTCGTCATTTCAATAGCTACTATAATACCCTACACAGTACACACACCCAAAAGTATATATATATATATATATATATATATATATATATATATATATATATATATATATATATATATATATACACACTAGCCGTTTACCCGCGCAAAGCGGCGGACAACAAATAGTTTGTTTCGACAATTAATTTCTTTTCGATGGAGAATGATTATTTTCAATTCAATCATTAGTTTGTTTTAGAAAACATGTCATATTAAAAATAAAGAAAATTTATGAAATGACCAAATTATAGGGTGTTGAGTATTTATTTGAATGAAAAAAGATCTGGTCAAAACCTTGGAAGAGAAGATTTATAGGAATTTGTTTAAATTTTAATATTATTTTATTAGTGATTAGTTGTATAATTAGCTTAATGATTTGGACGTCTTAAAAAAATATTATTATTTTATTCAATCTATTTTTAGAAATAGTGGGATTTGTTTTATAAGATAGTAAAGATATATATATATATATATATATATATATATATATATATATATATATATATATATATATATATATATATATATATATCGGTTCCAGCGGGTAGCGGTTCCAAAAAAATAAGAACCAAAACCAGGCGGTTCCGGTTTTGGAACCGTCGGTTCTAAGGCAGTTCCGGTTCCGAAAGCGGGTAACCGGTTCCGTTGCTCACCCCTACTAAAAACCTTTGGTGAAAAATCAAGTTAGCAATTTGCGTTACACTTTTTTTTTCATCGCAATACAACAATGTGTGATAAGATGTCCTCTATTTGAATTGTAAAAACAACTTTTTTGAAATCTAGAAATGCAAAACTAATAAAGAGAAAAACACTCATGTTTTATGGTGGAAAATAATTTCAAAAATTAATGTATTTCAAAAATCCTATTGATAAAATTTTAAGATTAATGGTCACTTTTGTGACTGATGAAAAGAAAAAGATTTTTTTTAAATTTTTTTATTATTTTTTTGAAAAGGCATTTTTTATGGTTTACCAATAACATATAATCACTTTATTATTTCATATAAATTTTTAATCGTTAAGTAACAAGGATTCTCTTTTGTAGGACAATATTTAATATTTTTTGTGTTAGTTACTATAACATAAGAAGGTGCAAATGATAAATCTAATACATTAAAAGATAAAAAATACCACAGATTAGTAACAATAAATATCCAAAATTTCATGGCCAAGAATAAAATTCTTAAGGAGAAAAAAAATCAACTTTCTTCCATATGTCATATTGTCATACTAGGCCTGACAATCGTGTCGTGTTCGGGTTGGCGGGTCGAAATATGTCAACCCAAACACGATCCATTTAAATATACAGATTACGAGTTGGCAGGTTTGGAACATAAACTCATATATGACCCACTAACCCATTTATTTATACGGGTTCACAAGTTGGCGGGTTCGTGGGTCAGATTTGGGTTCATGGGTCCGAAGTTTAGATATTTAAGTCTTAAACATCCAAATGAAAATTAAAAATATTCATAGAAACATGTTGCAAATGGTCTATGAATAAATGGTATATATTATGTAATACTTATTAAATATTAATACTTGATACATAAATACATTTAAAAATAAAATAATTTTTTATTAAGAATGTAAACGGGTTGACGGGTCAACCCGTTAATTTTTTGAAAAACCTATATATGACCCGTTTAATAAACGAGTTGGTGGGTTGGCGGGTTAGCAGGTTTGTGGATTGAAAAACTCAACCCAAACTCATTTATTTCGGGTCGTGTCGGGTGGTCCAGCCCTATGTCATACCAATGACCAAGTTATCCATGCACATTATATATGTACTTTGCGACTCCCACTGCCATGCCTTTTATAAAAAAAACATTAACATTCAAACACTTCCTAACATCCAATTTATAATTTTCAATCAAAAAAATTCTCATCTTTTTCAGCAAGAAAAAACATCAAATCATAAGTCTCCTCGCTCATGATAAATGATGACTTGATTTTACCACAATGTTTAAAATATAGCGTGATCTTCAACGTAACCTTTTGTTTATCAATCCCGATGTGTGCACAAATTAAGTAGACAAATTCGCTATAGTGTGTTTTACGCCGAACTGGAATTGTAAAAGTCGAAATTAAATTTTGCGACTTTATCACTCCGTTAAGATGATCAGGTACAATACTTCCACCGTAATAGAAAGTCGTAAGAAAAGGACGACGTGAAGCCATACCAATCGATATCTGTATTCAATCTGCAAAGTATATGATATAACCTTATATATATAGAGAGAGAGCAAACTAATAGTTGAACCTTATGGAATAGGTATATTCAACTGTTTTCCCTTTCAAAATCGAGATATATTGATATAAGATAAACAAAAAGGCATACGTTATACGTACCTTGCTTGTTATAAACTTTTCGATTGCAATAACGAAAATATGATGTATAAGCTTATTTTATATAGCAAAATCTGGCAGTGATATGAGATGACGGAGATAAAAGCAAAAAAATTAGATTTTTTAGGATCTTCAGATACGTTTGGCGTATTTATTTGATTGCTACACAGAATAGAGTTTTTAAGATCTAAATATATGGGATATTTTTATTATCAGAAAATTGGGTTGTTGAGCGTAGCCCTTGAAAAGCGTACGTACAATTCGGTAACACACGATTGCATGATCTTAAGCGAGGGGGAAACGTTACAGGATTAGCATCAAGGAACTCTTCGGGGGTGAAATAAGTAAATTTAATAGTTTTCATTTAAGTTAAAATTAATATAATAATAAACAAATATAATCCTAAGTATTTTATATATATAGGTAAATAAACTACTATTATATTTACTCTTTTCAATATTTAAATATTATACATACCTAATAAGTTTTCAAAATATCATATCGCTCAAATCTTATTTACTTTAATATTTTTTTATAATCATTTGTTATAATCTAAAATCACTATATATAATTTTAAAAATTCCAGAATAAGCATAATACCCCTCTTCCATTCTATCTCTTTTAATCTATTATCCTTTCTAATAAACAAAATCTCAAATTGTCACTTGTCATTTTTTAAACCCGATATTGCCCAATATTTTTTATAATCATTTATTATAATTTAAAATCACTATATATAATTAAAAAAATTCAGCATACGCATAATACCCTTCTTCTATTTAGTCACTTGTAATATATTCTATTTTCTTCTAATAATAAACGAAACCTTAAATTGCCACTTGTCATGTTTTTAAACCCTCAATTTGCCACGTATCCTTTTACTATGAAGTTATTTTTTGTCTTCCCGTTCAAAAAATTTCTATTCAAACAATTTGATTTGATAATTTTCTATTCTTTTACTCAAATCCTCTGTTTCCAACATAAAATTAAAAAATCTACCATTCTCCTTCTTTAATGTTACTCTCTCTCTCTCTCTCTCTCTCTCTCTCTCTCCAAAAATGAAGATTTCTTCCGCCACCAAGTTGCCAACATCATCCACTCTGCTACTGCGCAAGAGATAGAAACGAAATCACCTTCCAGCCGATGCCACCATCTCTGACACCGAATCTGACAATGTTGGTGTTTCGATAGACGGTCTAGTCTTCTTGCGGACGCCTTGTCAAAGACCTCTACCATTTGAAGGTTTGATATATATCTTGAAGATGATATCTTTTATTATTTTGTTGCACATGGGGAGTTTAGAATAGAAAATCATGTGATTCACTATTTAAATGAAACCGATATGAATGAAAGAGTTAAAAAAAATATATTAATAGCGGGACAGATAAGCAAAAATACACTTAAAATTCTTACAATTGTACCTAACTTGGTCTTATATCTTGAAATATTTCACAATTGTATCATCACTAATACTTTTTAAAACATTTTTTACTATATAACACTAAATTAACATTCAAAAATTGATCATCTATTTTGTTGCGTACATTAATCTTTACGAGATTCGTTGCTGAAAATGTGTGTTCCATATTCGTCGTAACAAGTAAGATCAATGCAAGTTAAAAAAAAAAAAATAAACCTTAAAAAAATTAAGAATTATTAGTTTCTTACAATTTACAATGTATTATTCACAAACAACAGTCAAATAATCAAGTGCAAATAAATAAAGAATTAAGAACCATTAATCTGTTGTAATCTACAAATAAGTATCAATTATCAAATATTCATAGTATGAAAGTTTCTATCACTTGTATCAATGTTTTTAACTTTCGATAGTTGACAGCAACAATCACAAATAATTAATTGCAAATAAATAAAGAATTAAGATTAATAACTATTAATCTATTAATCACAAATAATCAATTGCAAATAAATAAGTTGACGCCGATAGTTTTTTTTCTTCCTTTTTTTTCTTTATTTACTTATATGTTGCATTGGGTTATTAAAATAAAACGTGAGCTTTAAAAAATCTGAATTCGTATATTGTTGCCAAACATACTAAATACAAGATAAGTCATTTTAAATATTAAAGGTAGTTTCTAAATCTCAAATTCTTCTCCTTATTCTAATTCTAATTCTAATTTTAATAAAAAAATAATTTTAATCTTCTTTTGACATGTGTCATCCTATTAGGTCTCTTAATAATACATATTTTATTATTCTTTTGACATGTGTCACCATATTAGGCCTCCTAATTAATGCATACCACTTGTCAACCTATTAATTCTCTATTTCAAATTTCAAATTTTAAATTTACCACTCTAATTAAATTAAACTAATAACATTGGAATAAAATTAATAAATTATAAGATGATATAATTTCACGTATTTATTTAAATTAACGATTATAATTTTATATAACTAAAAAATATCTCTTAATTAAATATATTTAAAACAATTGATTAATAATTTTGAATTCTTATTATAAAAGTTTAATTAATTTTATAACCATGGTTCCACGGGTTATAAAATAGTGATTTTTATATATAAGTTATTGCAAAAAAGAAAATTTTAGGTGGGTCAAGTGACCCACCTTGTGTAAGTGTAGACTCGTCCATGTTGATGCCCTATAATTGATTTGTTATTGATCCATGCCATAGGTTTTCTTATCTACGGTTTTAATTACAAAGCCAACTTTTTATTTTTGACAGAAATATTTAGGTATACTATACATATGTTTTTGATGTTTGTATGCTATAATACTTTAGGATCAGAAATAACAACCTTATTCGACTTATGGTGTATATAAGTGTTTTATTATTTAATGTCCAATGATGATGATTAGGTGTTTCTTGACACGAAGTGCTTTATTTATTTTCACACCAACTGCTTGTTAATGGCTATGTGAATTTGCATTGCTTGATGGCTCATGACTCATGTAATTGATAGGTAAAATCAAATTTTAATGCAATTTTAGCTTGAATGTGAGTCTCCTATACCCTTTTATTAATTTAATGCAATTTTAGCTTTGACTGAAATTGCAACAATAAAATATGTATCATTTATGGGTTTCTTTTGTGTGATTGATATATAAATCATTCTTTTTAAATTGCAACAAAAGTTCAATAACTATGGTTTCTTTGATGTAGAGGAAGAGAGCCGAGAGCTCTCTTGTAATGTTGACAAATGAAATTGTTGTCTTTTTCTTGTAATTTGGTTGATCGACATTTTAATTTGTTGTTATTATGGAGTTAATTTTCATTCTTTATGTTTTTTTTATATGTTTCTTCAATTTTATACTTGTTTTGAATAAAATATCTGAGAAGTTGGTTCCATGGCATTCTTCATTTTAATTAATTGTAACTTGAAAAAATAAATTGTTATAACCTTGGTTTGTTTTATGCCTTAGGGAGCATCCGTTTGTGAAGGTTAAATGTTAGAGTCAAAGCTCCATGGAACCTATCTTCATTTTTTGTCTGTTTAGAGTGGAATATCTGTTATACATTTTAGATTATGATTTGCATTGAGAATAATATGGGTCCTTTAGTTGACCGGTCATGCTTTCTTTTTATGAGTTAAGTGCAACGTGACATTAGTAAATGAGAAAGTTAAATGTCACACAATAAAAAAAAAAATCACTACAAAATTTTCTAATGTTATTATTTACAACAAATGACCTCAACTCTACTTTGTGAACTAATACCAAGAATTATCTCATATTTTGTGCCACCGAACTCCTGCTTTTGGTAAGAACAACAAGACAACCTTATAAGACCGTGTCACTCTTACTAGAGGCGAAGTGGGTTCTTGATGTTTCATAATTGTAAAATGGTATTTTGCATAGAGGCGGCAAAATGGGCAGGATTTTTAGCCCTTAGAGGGGCAGCTTCAACGCATTTATGTTCTAATGGGTCATTTGTATCTTATTGCTACCATTTCAAATAGATTAAACAAATTTTTTAGCTTTTATACGTTAAAAGGATCATTATTTCATTAAAACAACATGTCTCCTAGCTTCTTAGAAGTCTCACTAATCTATCTTTTTATTTGGTGATAGCTTTAGAACTGATAATAAGCCATTTAAACTCACAATTATTTAATTTGTTACTTTTTTTTTTCATTTCAATATTTAGCAAAAATAATTCATGATTAATTACAATCGAGAATCCAATGTTTTTTTATAGTTATTAATTATTTTTTGTCTATATAAAATTTTAATCATACCAACTGTGGTTTCCACGGGTTATAACCTAGTTTCTACAAATATGTGAATTTAGAAACACCAAATTGGAAACAAATTCGGCTAAGGCCTTGACGTTGGTGCTATACACATTAACGGAAAGACGACCCATGCCGATATTTCATAGTTTAGTATCAAGTTTGCATACTATGTGCTCTTTTATTTCTCGAAAAGGTGTTTCGAGGATTTCTGATATTTGTGGAGCAGTAACATTTCTCGTAATCATTGTCTGGAAAAGGGTTTCAAAGATCGAGTAATAGAGCCATAATTTTACTGTTACGTCTGTTCTAGGTATCATTTGATTTTCTAAGTAATTTAGGGTTTTAGACTGGAACTCGACAAGTTGGGGAGCTCCAACTCGTCGAGTAGAAATTGTTTTTGGACGTGGGACATAGGATCTACTCGACGAGTTGGAAGGCCCAACTCGACGAGTAGACGTTGTAAAGAGAAACCATAATTTTCAGGGATTTGTACCTTATTTAAAGAACTTAAGGCTCATTTGTAGCCTCTTTCATCGTTCTTACAGCCCAGAGAAACCCTAGTTCGAGCCTTATACCTTCTTGAGTGTGAGAGAGAGCTTTGGAGAGTGATTTTGGTGTGGTTGGGAAGGATTTTGAAGCTTGAAGAAGAAGGAGTTAAGAGAGAAGTAGTAGATCCGACATCTAATCTGTATTGGCAACCATCTTGAGGTATAAAGTCGCTATATTGACCTTTAGTTGCTTAGATCTCATTTTATGGAAGTAAATGGTCACTTTTGGTGCATAATGGTGTTATTTTTGGATTGGATCTTATTATGAGGATAGGGTTTCAGATCTGGACATCTCTAGACCTCTATGGACATAAAGTTGCTCACTTTGTCTACCCTTAGCCTTCCCCCATGCCCTAAACTTTATATAAACCTTAGTTTTGAGTGTTTTAGCATCTTAAGGCCTTACATGCACATAAAGTTGGCAACTTCACGTGGAAACTACACCCTAGGGGGCTGGATCTGTAGTTTGGAGTCTTGAATTCCACTAGAAAGGACTAAACATGAAAAGGACCGAAGGGACTCGACGAGTTGCTTAGCCAACTCGATGAGTCGGGCAGGGTTCATCGGTTTTCGAGATCTTGAGTGATCTCGGTGAGCTAGTTAGGGGTTTCGGTCTAGAGATTTTGGCTTAGAGTTTTTGGCCCTTGGACACTAAAGAACTCGATGAGTTACTTGGGTAACTCGCCGAGTTGACTCGGGATTTCAGTTTTATGGACCTTGAAGGAAATCAACGAGTTGCTAGATGCACTCGACAAGTTGGGGTCAACATGGATTGTTAACCTTGATTGTTGACATTAACTTTGACCAGGGTTGACCAATTTTGACCGTGAGGGAATTTATGGTATTACGGGATTTGACTAGTTAATCACATGTTGGTTATAGGCAGTTGAGTTGGAGCTGCACGTTGGGACTTATCTGATCTTAGCAGTTCAACATTTTTGAGAGGTGAGTCTTCTCACCATACCAATGGGTCTAAGGCACAAAGGCCGACCCATTTTACGATATGTGGATTGTTGATTAATTATGCAGTATGTTAGTATGACTCTTGCATGGAAGACCCCGGGGGGTTCCCATGGCAGTAGATTGAGACCATGTGGGGGTTCCCATGGCATTAGTGTAAGACATGGGAGGGTTTCCATGACATTCTAGTATATTTGCATGTTTAGCTTGTATAATATTTGTTGGTAGTAAAGACCATGTGGGGGTTCCTATGACAGGTAGCTAAGACCACGTGGGGGTTCCAGTGGCACTAGGTGTAAGACCTTGGAGGGTTTCCATGGCATCCTTATATGTAGTATGCATGGATTATATGTTTTATGTATCTTTTATAGCTAATATGGATTATGTGGATTGTGTGGGGTATGTTCTAGGGAACTTACTAAGCATTAGCTTACAATTTGTTGATTGTTTCAGGTACTTCTGAGCCTAAGGGCAAGGGCAAGGCTTGATGCGCGACATGCACTCTCTCAGGAGTTTTATGGGACACTATGATATTTGAAATAAAAATGTTGATATTATGAATTCGAAAACAATTGTTCTTGTGATTTTGTGGTTTATTGGAAATGTTTTGATTATTTAAAAATGAAAATTTTCTTTTGAAAAATCAGGTCGTTACATTTACTATTGGGGATTGTTAGCATCAAGCACACATTACATAGGTAGTTGAAAAATCAAAACTTGATATACCTAAGTACACATGCAACCTAAGATCTATGTTTTACTATTGTAACATCCTACTTTGAAAAACGACATAGAAAGAAATTACTAACCTCTTTTTGACTTCCTTGTGATCTCGTATGTGCCAACTTAGTTGCAAAATGAAGGATCCAAAGGAGAACCACTCTAATAAAATCACACCCACACTCCAAATAACAAAAGGAAGAAACTATAAATTAGGATTTATTCGAAAATCACAAACCCTATGAGAGAGGATGTGATTTTTATCCAAGGAGAGAGAAATATATTAGTCTGAACGAATTCTATGAGGTAAACAACTCCTCTAGGGTTTAATCCTATCAGTCTATTTATAGGTGTAAATAGAATTTTAGATGGATACAAACTCTGGGGTTTATCCTTTCCTTAATTCAAACATGACATATCTCTATCTAGGGCTATACAAAACCAACCATAGCCTCTCTAGGAGGTTTTGGAATATTCCAATTAATCCTTATGATTAATTACTATTTAACCTCTTTAATTAATTAAATCCTTTTAATTAATTTACCAAAATAATTTCTAATTAATTTATTATTTCCTTAATAAATTAACACATTATTAATATTCTTTTCCTTATGTTATTTGGGTCATGAGACCAACCTAAAAGGACACTACTGTTATTAGAAATATTATCAAAATAGTTAATGACATTGGACACCATTTCCAATAGTCTCCTACTTATACAGGTTGTCAACTTTTTGCGATCAAAATATTTCACTAACAACTAACAGAGAACAGTCATTTATGCAACTACCAAACTCTTATTAGAATTCGGTCCTTAGACAAGTGATCATTTTACACCTTTGTTCTAGATATCTCTATGAATAAGAGTTATGGATATGAGGCAATCTCAATGTTCAACATACGGTTTCCCGATTAACAATTTCTAATAATTCATTTGACAACTAAATCAAACACATCAATTTTGTTAGGGTTCAGCCAAGGACTTCAGATGCCAGTAGCAAATCATCGAGGGGCCCATAGATATTGCTTACTAGTTACGAGAAGGAATAAATAAACTTTGACTACATAGTTTTTCCTTCTCGTCTAATGATAAATGGAAATACCATTTATGACTACCAGTTACAGATAACGTTGGAGCACACCAATGCACAACATATTTTGCAATGAAAACCCCATATGTATCCAATTTTGAAGAATAAAATATATTGTCGCGTAGAATTACTTGTGACTAGATTCCATGAAGTAATATCTAAATGCAGGTTGTTCCACTACTTAAAATTTCTATTTCAAGTACCCATACAACAATGGTGTAATCCCAAATACAATGCCTAAAAACACTTTGGTCAATCAAACAATACTCAAGAATGTCTTTAATACCAACATTTACTCCCGAGAATGCGACTGACTATGGCGTTTTGAAAGTAATTAAATATTCTGGAAGGTTCAAAACATGAAAAAGTGAAACATAGTATTTGAATTACAAGATTTCGATAGAAAATATACTCTTTATTAAGACTCTTTGAGATAAACATCAAAAAGTGTTACAATTCAAATTGTAATTCGTTTCATAATAACTCAGATTAACAACTAAACTATTACATCAAACCACTATCTAGTCTCATGCCAATAGTCATAGCATGACAATCATTTTTCTTTCTTGATAGTGGCTTCGTAAATGGATCAACATGATTCTCCTAAGATGATACCCAACTTACGATGATATCACCATCTTCTACACGATGTCAAAAATAGTGATACTTCATCTAAGTATTTCTCGAATTACCATGGTCCTTGGGTTCTTTAGCCAAAGCGAGTACTCCCTTGTTATCACAAAAGATATCTAATGTTTCTTTGATGCTTGGTACGACTCCAAGATCATCGATGAAGTTCTTTAACCATGTAGCATCCTTTGCAGCTTCACTATTTGCTACGTACCCATACTCGCATGTCGAATTTGTCACTATCTTCTGTTTGGAAATTTTCCATGTAACCACCCCTCCATTAAGAAAGAACACCAATCTTGATTGTAAGCACCATTTGTCTCTATCAATTTGGAAACTTGAATCAGTGTAACCTGTCACTCTTAATTCTTTTTTTTTTCCACCATATACCAAGAACATGTCCTTAGTCCTTTTTAGATACTTGAGGATATTCTTTAGGGCCGTCCCATGACTATCACCAGGATTCTCTTGATATCGACTCACCATGTTAAGAACATATAAGATATCAGGTATAGTACGTGTCATGGAATACATATTCGATCCTATAGCAAAAGCATATGGGACTCGACTAATTCTTTCTAGTTCTTGTTTAATTTTAGGTGATTGATCTTTACTCAATCTTATGCCATGTTGCATGGGTAGATACTCGTTCTTATAATCTTGCATTTTGAACCTTTTCAAAACCTTATCTAAGTATGTACTTTGGCTTAGTCTGATTAAATGTTTATACAATCTTTAGATCCCAATGTCTAATATATAAGTCGCCTCTCCTAGATCCTTCTAGGAAGACCACATTACTTCCACTAGTTTTGACGTATACACAAGACTCATCCTTACTTTTAGAAAAGCCAAAATCTTTGACATTTTCATGAAAGAAAAGATTCCAACTACATGAAGCTTGTTTGAGTCCATAAATGGACCTATCAAGCTTGAAAAATCTATTAGGATACTTTGGATCAATGAAGCCCTCAAGTTGTGTCTTTTATACATCTTTTGCCAAATTCCCATTAACAAAGAAGTGTTCACATCTATGCCATATTTCATAATCATAGAAAGCAGTTATAGCAAGTAATAAATTAATATATCTAATCTTGGCTACTGGTGAGAAGTTTTCCTCATAATCAATTCCTTGAGTTTGAGTATAACCCTTAGCAGCCAACCTAGCTTTACAAGTGTGTACATTCCCATCCAAGTCAGTCTTCTTCTTGAGGATCCACTTGCATCTAACAGTTTTGATGCTAGGTGTCGGATCAACCAAATGCTAGACTTGGGTATCATACATTGATTGAATTTCACTTTCCATGCCTTCCTTCCATTTAGTAGCTTTAATGCCTGCCATCGCTTCCTTGAAGCTAGATGGTTCATCTATATCTACTAGTGTGCGATCACTGATCAATACTTTTCCTTCAATTTCAATATGGAAACCATAAAAATCAGGATGGAATCGAACCCTATCAGATCTATGAAGTGCATGAGTTGGAATCATGTTATTTTGCTTATCAGGTAGATCAAACTCTTGTTGAGTGTCAGTTTCAATTCTTGGTCCTTCTTCGTTTGACTCTTGAATTACTTCAAGATCAATTGGGCTCCCACTAGCTTCTTTGGACATGAGATCCATCTCGAGGAAGAAGACCCTTCAAGCAACAAATACTTTGAGATCCAGATTAGTAGAACCATCTAAAGCCTTAGAGATAATAAATGATGAATGAAACCTAACTTGATATGGTTTACTCTCTACTCAATGGAAATTATCTTCCTATATTCTTTTGGGGTTATGACTTAATCACTATCATTTGTATCTTGAATACAAACACCAAATAATAAGTAGATAAAACAATTCATAATATGTAGTATGGAAAGACTCCATCCATATCTTACTTAATGTTTTGAGGTTTTGAAGCCTATGTTATATTAAAGCTTCTAGAGCAATTTTTTGTAGATACATATTTGTAGAATATTCAAAAAGGTTGATTAGATTATTTTATACAAAACCACCAAGAATAAGTTATCTTATTCCTATGAAAGTTGAGTTATCATAAAGCAAGCTTTTAATGACAAATTGAGTGGGAGGCACATCGAACTTGAAGCAGCTCAAGAACCATAGCCTGATGTAGAAAAGGTTGGAATTAGTTTCAACAAGGAATTGTTAAACATAAATAATAGATATTCATAAACACAATTTTTTTCGTATGTATGGTAGAAATCATCTATAACATGAGAAATATGGAATCTCTCATTGATGAGTTCTTTTTAATGGTTTTTGGAAAATCCATCAACTATCGAAATGCTACATCAGATCTTGCATATGATAAATGACTTAGAGTCATGAACAATGACATGTAATCCATGTATAATAATCAAGCATGAGATTGATTAATATCTCCCTATAGCAAGGCTCGAAGGAGTAAGTAATTCTTTTAAATACAATTCATACATGGAGATCTATACACATTTAGAAAGGCTGATAAAGGCTTTAATCATAATCATGCCAATGACTATGATCAAACCTTTTCTCAAGTAGCTATGATTAGATAAAAAATGATATTATTTACGATAGCTACATATTCTGATTATGGGATATGGTAGATAGATTTTAGTAAAAGTTATTTTTCTTAATCATGTAACATCCAAAAATTTTCAAACCAATTTAAACTTTTCGAAAACAACCCAATTCCATTAGTTATTACAAAAAGGTTTCCAAATAGTTTATTATAGAGTATCCCAGAAACAACATCATAAAAGTGAGGAGCGGTACGATCACGCTTTTGCCTTTCCACGATCTCCTGATGTACCTGAAACAATAAACTGATACTGTAAGCCCGAAAGCTTAATGAGTTACCCCCAAAATACCCATACACATACAACCATACACATACAACAATGAACAACATACTATGGGTCCAATCAACCATCGGGTTGGAATACCCCTGGCCCTCAACCATCGGGTTGGAATGCCAACATACTACGAGTCCAATCATCCTTAGGATGGAATACTCCCGGCCCACAACCATCGGGTTGGAATGCCCACACTCCTACACATATAATAACTACTATGGGTCCAATCATCCACCAGGATGGAATACCTCAGGCCCTCAACCATCGGGTTTGAATGCCCACACTCCTACGCATACAATAACTACTATGGGTCCAATCATCCATCAGGATGGAATACCCCAGGCCCTCAACCATCGGGTTGGAATGCAAGCATACTACAAGTCCAATCATCCTCGGGATGGAATACTCCCGGCCCACAACCATCAGGTTGGATTGCCCACACACTATCAAACAAACATGTGCGCCTATATCAGATAATCATATAACAGTCTACCAAGACAACATACTAGGGCTCTATCATCCTCGGGATGGAATACCCTCCACTACCAATCAATCATGTGCACATATAACATGTAATCTCCTACCAACATACAGACAGTCAGACCTAACTATAGGTCACTAAGCATAACCACATCTGATCTACTAGGATACTGATCTAACCGATCGTACTAGCATGTAGCCATCCTATCTACCAGGATACCGAGCTATCATATCACAATAGTAACTATCTCAAATAACAATTCAAAGGGACGGCCTTGGTGCCTTAGACCCTTGAGTATAGTGAGGATAACTCACCTTGAAATGCTGAACTGAAGAGATAAGATCAAATCCTCCGATCACCGCCATGAAACCACGACCTAACACTTTGATGAAACCATATCTATAAGTGCCCAATTTACCAGAATACCCTTGGAAGTCAAACTGGTCAACTTCTTGGTCAAAGTTATCCTTCTTGATTGACCCTACTCGCCGATTCACCCCATGACTCATCGAGTTCATCAATCCCCGAGTCCTAACCTGTCCAACTCACTGAGTCACCGTCCAACTCACTGATCATCGTAACCAGATGGGTTAGGGTTTGCGACCCAACTCATCGAGTCCAAGAACAGACTCGCCGAGTTCACTTAAGTCATCCCCAATCAGACGATTTCAGTCCATCTCACTGCTTCCAACTCTCAGATCTGGACTCCTTAGGCTAGATTTACACGTAAAATTTCCAACTTTACGTGCATGCAAGGTTGTATTTGCTCAACACAAGCTAGAGAGAAGGTCCAAAACAAGAATACTCACATACATGCTAAAGGACTAATAATTTATGCTTCCATGGACTCAAACAAGTCTAGATCTGAAGTTGCAACCCCAGATCTAGACCCAAAACTCGAAATGGATCCTAACTATGCTAAATAGCCCTAAATCATCATCCATGAATAGATCTAGAAGGGAAAAGCTCAAGGTAACGACTTGTTACCTCAGAAGTGTGCCCAAGATGAAGTAGATTCTGGATCTACACGAACTCCTTGATGCTAGGCTCTTGATCTACAAGCCTCCTTTACTAGAAACACCTTCCAAAGCTTCAAAACTCTCTCCAATGGCTCAGACAAGAGATTAGGGTTTCTTGAATCTCAAGGGGTAACAAGGAGGCTGGGGTGAGGACTTAAGGTCCTTTAAATAGGGTGCAAACCCTAAAATTAGGGTTTTCTCTTCCCAGCACCGGCTCGTCGAGTCCCGCCACCGACTCGGCGAGTTGGTCACTTAAGATGTGGCCAAAAACCCGCTCCGACTCAATGAGTCAAGATACCTACTCACCGAGTCAACTCCTTTATTTCGTATAAGACCCCGAACTCATACTTCTGAAACTTAGGATGTTACAAATCATGAGAAATTACATTCGACTATGCAAGGACTTTTCGCCTTTGACCTGGAAAGTGTTTCTAAGATGAAATACTTAAGAAAGACAAGAAATATTTTTGGAATGTAAAATATATATGGATATAGATATAGGTAAATGTTAAAGTTTTTATGCTTTATGCATAAGTTGATAATATCTTGAAAGAGATCAAGATACATGATTCCTTTAGTGGACTCTTAGCATTGCCAAATGACACCATTTTGAGTCTGCCTCAAAAGGACTTAGCACATAGGTTTGAGATAGATAAACTGATTTATATTCTATGATAAATGAATTTATCATTGATGCCATATTATGCACAAGACTAGATATATGATATGATAGGGTTTCTAGGTTACAATAAAAAAAATTTGCACAACGGATTTTATATAAACACTTATGGGTACATGTAGCTAGGAGTGTTCGTTTGGATGGATCGGTTTGATCCGATCCAATCAAGTAAATCCAAATTGGTTTCGGTTTTCAAAACATGGATCCGAATTGTCCAAACTAAATTCAAATCCAATCCGATCCGATCCAACTACAATTCGGTTGGATCGGTTTTTATAATTCGGTTTTCAAAACCGAAATATTTTAAAACAACATATAATTATAATATTACCCAACTTTACACAAGAAGCAAAAACAAATATTTTGTTTTGATTTGAAATTTATAAACAACTAATAAGAAGATATATTATAGTTAAATATTTTATAGATACAAAACTTTTGAGAGAAAATGTATATTAATGGTTTTTTTATCGAGTGAAACGTTTTGAACATATTTGAAAAAATAAATTACAAAATAAATAAATAACTATAGATATATATTATAACTAGATAAATATAAATGTTATTCGGTTTTTTTGGACTATTCGGTTCTTATTTTATAAACCAAAACCAATCCGAAATCCAAAATAATAATTTGGTTTTGTTGAAAACCAATCCAAAAATCCGAATATCTGAACCAAATAGTCCAATCCAAATTGTCCAATTGGATAATTCGGTTTTATCCGAATAGTGAACAGCCCTACATGTAGCCTACACCATTATGACATTTTCTCTAGTTATAGAAACATATTTATGAAACAAACTTCTAACCTATTGTAATTGAACATTAAAAGTTAGAATACATATCTTTTGCAAAATTCGAATAATGCAAACAGTCCTCTTGATTTCTTCTTTGGAAAGCAGGCACCAATAATGGGGATGCATGGTTCACATCCAAAACCCTAGAAACCTAGAATCGAAATATATGAGAGAGGAGGAGAGGAAGAACTGATTTCTCTATGTAGAGTATGTAGGGATCAATTTTGACTGGGGTTATGGCCCTATTTATAGTAGATAGAAACCTTGATTTGAGTAATAAAATAATAGTAGTTTATCCTAATTTAAAATTTTTCCTTATCTATAATTGGAGGCTCCTAGAATATATCTAGAACCTCCTCAAAACCGTCTAGGGCATGAGAGGTTCTATAATTGATTCATTTTCTAAACTATTGAACAATTGCAATTCAACTCTTGCACCCTTAATTAATTCTAACTAGAGGGAGGACCCATGCTACGCATAGGTCAGTAGTTTTTTTTTTTTTTTTTTTTTTTTACATTTTTAGTAAATTTGCTTGGAATTCATAGTTCTTTACATTAAAGAGAAAACTAGTACAAAAGATGAGCAAAAGTGTGCGTTACTACAATGAATATGAAGAAAAAGACACTGACATCGACAAATTCAATAGATATTGATATCCTAGCAAACTTGATGCATTCATGCATTTGTTGTTCAAAAAAAAAGCTTGTACTAAGAAAATGTTATGATATCATAATTCCAAACAAATAGAGTTCATAATGGTTATCAACAGCCATAAAGAACCTCACAATTATCATCTCGCTCTCATGGAATTGCCATTTGGAAACAAAAAACCATAAAAATATGATACATGCATGAACGCACAAATGAGGAGAATCATTCCCACCAAATTTCATAAAAAAAAAAAAAAAAAAAATTTAAAAGTGACATAAATGTAAAAAGTAGGGCATATAGATTTTTATGATATTTACGTTTTCGTTGGCTTGTGCTTGTAAATTGCTATATGCAAATATTGTGAATATTTTATAAGGTAACCTAGCCAAAATAATGCAAAATTTTGCAAATAAATTGTGTTTTTAGCTCTTGAAACAAAGTAGATACATTGAAATTAAAACAAAATTTATTTGCAAAAATTTTCATTATGTTGGTTGGATTACAATTTTTAAATAACATGTTACTTTTATTTTTAGAACAAAAAGTACATGCTACTTTCATTATTTCAACTTTATTGATCCATGATTTAGTTTGTTTCTACCAAATAAGTTAAAAGAAACAACCCATTCGGTAAATTACTAAAAAGAATACATTTTTGTAAGGACATCAATGTCTATTGTATCATTCCGTTCATAAACCTATAAGAGAAACAAAAAGATATATAGTTCACATTAGCAAATGAATATTAATAAACATGATGTTATTTGGTGGAACCTCAATGTTTAAAAAAATTTAGTGCCTTGAACACATGATGGACGATTGGAATACCGTGAGGCTAAAGAAAATAAAAAAAGGAAGGAAAAAAGGGACATGATGTAACGCCCCGATTATCGAATACCAATTTATGGTTATAAATTCTCATGAATTCAAGATCTACTCGATGATATGGTTGCCTGACTCGTCGAGTAGCAGCGGGTTTGGGTCACGTGTTTAAGTAACCAACTCGCCGAGTCAGAAGAGTGACTCGACGAATTAGAGTTGTAGGGTGAAACCCTAATTTCTGGGGTTTGACACCCTATGTAAGGGATCATTAGCCTCCCTTAGTTCCTTTGCAGCCTCTTGAGAGTCCAGAAACCCTAATTCGTGTGTGTGCTCCATATTAGTGTAAATTTCAAGCTTGGAAAGAAGACATTGATGCAAGAAGCTTGAAGATCAAGAAGTTGGAGGCAAAAACGTTTGTGGGTCTGAAGTCTGTCTCAGTTAGCTTCATTTGAGGTATCAATTCATGATTTTGGCCTCATTCCTTTCTAGATCTATTTGGATGAAGTTTAGGGATTCTTGGCTTGGTTATGAAGCTATTCTTCGGTATGAGCTCAGATCTAAAGTTGTAACTTCAGATCTGAACCCTCTTTGATTTGTAAGTCCATAAAGCTATCAGCATTGACAAGTATGAACCCCTCCTTAAGTGTAAAACCCCATTTCAAGCTTGGTTTTGGCATTTTGAGTCATTAGAGCCTTGCATGCACGTAAATTTTGCAACTTTACGTGATAAGCCTGCCTTGGGAAGTTGGATCTGTAGTATGGAGCCTTGGCAAGGCTTAAAAAGCATCTGTATGGATGAAGGACTAAAGGGACTCGGTGAGTCACATGGTAGACTCGAAGAGTCATATGAAGATGGTCATGAACTCGACGGGTTGGATGAACAAATCGACGAGTCCGATGAAGATTGCCTTGGGCTCGGCGAGCGGCATGGTGACTCGGCGAGTTGACAAGTTATGAAAGGAACTCGGCGAGTAGCTGAGGGTACTCGACGAGTTGAGGTCAACATGGACTGTTGACCTTGATAGTTGACTTTGACTTTGACCAAGGGTTGACCATTTTGACTTTTGAGGATAATTGGTAAGCGGATATTTATGAATTGGATCATTGATGGTTATAGGTGTTGGAGTTTGGAGCAGTGTTTCGGGAGCGTGATTTTGTGGTTCAGTCCGGCATTACAAGGTGAGTTATCCTCACTATATATTGTATCGGGATTATGGCATGATATGTTTATTGATTACATCCTGGTAGTTAGGATGATGGTATGCTTATGCTTAGTGATCTGGTTAGGAAAGCGCCCTGGTTATAGGATAATGCTATGTTAGTGACCGGTTAGGTCTATATCCCGGTTATTGGGATGTTGCTATGATTAGTGATATGTTAGATCGGTTTGACTGTTATATATATACATGCTAGTGTTATATGATATCTATGTGCACATGATTGTCCTGGTTATAGGATGATGCTATGTTAGTGACCGGCTAGGTCTGTATCCCGTTTATTGGGATGTTGCTATGATTAGTGATCTGTTAGATCGGTTTGACTGTTATATGATATGAGCTAGAGTATGATATTCATGTACAAATGTTTGTTTGGTTGGGGGTTGGGTTGATGCTGTCACACCCCAAAACCAGAACGGCGGAAACGTTCTGGGGTGGATGACGTCATGTCAAGTATCACAACATATGCAGTATAGTAATCAAAGTACAACAACCATTGCATTAATAGTAACAATTTTACATCGGTTACATGTTATAGTAATATCAAAGTAATTACAGAGCATAACATAGAAGCAGCTCGGTACTAGACTGTCTTCACACAAAAGCTCCTGGGATGTACCTGTCTATCGCTAACCTGAGAATACAAGTTATTTTGAAAGCGAGTATCAGCATTTTATAATGCTGGTGAGTCCATAAGTATTTAGTGTCATTTGTATAAATACGCATTTTTATTCAAAATAACTTTATGAAAAGTAGTAGTTTAGAATCTACGGTGTACTAGCGTCCTTTCCAGAAAATCCTATATTTTCTAAATGAAAGCAGTCTTCTACCAAGACTCGACAGAGTTATGTTTTAAAGAGTAATTTTCCCTTAAATACTATCATTACCAAAATACAGTATTTGACTTTAAAGAAAGTAGGAGAATATCACTAGTAAAAATACTAGGGGAAAATAACATATGCCTCAGCAGAAATACTACTGACTAAGGCAAAAGAAATCATAGACTCCAGGAGAGTATCGAATGAATGATACGGCTGGCTCAGTCTAACAAAAGGAAACACAGACCCTAGACGGTATCAAATGTACGATACGGCTAGCAAGGTCTAAAACAAAGAATACAGAGACCCCAGAAAATATCAAATGAACGATACAGCTAGCAAGGTCTAAAACAAAGAAACACAGACCCCAGACAGTATCAAATGAACGATACAACTAGCAAGGTCTAAAACAAATAGTAATCCTAAGTAGGTTGTTTCAAAAATACAGTTTTAATTCTCGTTACCTTAAGGCCATGAATTATAAGGTAAACATGTTGATACTCGTAACCATACTAATTGACACTAGAGTACTTGACGCCCTGCAAGCATCAGAATAATTGTGACATTTGTCACCCCTTGGCTTGGTAGGCCGAGAACTGTAGCTAGCAATCAAGGTGCGGGAGTGTCAGTCCCGTATAGATGTATACACACAATGCCCGCTCTCCCTCCAAGAGACTCTGGTTACCAACTTGACGACAGGGAGATCCGTGTCTTGAAGATGCATCTCGTATTTTGAATTCTATTGTAAGTACTGGAATAACGATATAGACTCACGAATGAACTAACTCCTTTGGAATTCTCTGAACTAGAAAGAGTGGTTAGATTCTCCTAATTATTCCTATAATAGTTACTAATGTCTCTGATCTATGAATGACGAATGGAAGGATGCCCTTGCTACCCAAGGGAAATGAACTGGTCGATGGAAACCTTTATGTCTATATATGTATACATAATATATAACTAATGTTTAAACGACCTTCGGACAGATAGCCGATACCCACCAGACCACATCCCAATGAGGAAAAGGAAATAGGACGAACTAGCCTTCCTAAATCTTTTAAACATTATTTATATAACTATACAAATACAGGCATGCATTTAACGAAAGATATATGAATGATGAATGGAAGGATGCCCTTGCTACCCAAGGGAAATAAACTGGTCGATGGAAACCTTTATGTCTATATATGTATACATAATATATAACTAATGTTTAAACGACCTTCGGACGGATAGCCGATACCCACCAGACCACATCCCAACGAGGAAAAGGAAATAGGGTGAACTAGCCTTCCTAAATCTTTTAAACATTATTTATATAATTATACAAATACATGCATGCAACAAAAACATAGAAGAAAACTCTGATGAAAACCTTGGAAAACCTTTACACATAAGAAAATTTACGACTTGATGTCAGTTGGTAAAACAAGTTTGAAAATCTTTGGAATCCTTTGAAAAACCTTTCATAACAACTTTGAAAATGATTTTTATAAAACAGATTAAGTGAAGAAAACCTTTAACAAGAGTTGAAAGTGAGATTGGAAAATCTTAAGCTGGATAAAACAGTATAACATGCGTAAATCCATTTTGCTATACAGTTATCTATCACATGTGATTTATATAATACTGTATAGATCAACTTGTATTCCCCCACTATAAAAGCAGTTAAAATCATTAAAAGGTTCATTCAGGGGTATGAACTCACCTGTTGTAAGTGGATCGGATGGAGGTGCCGGTTGGGTGCTCGGTGCCAAGTAAAGACTTCAACACACTTAGTGACCTATTAACATATGATGACATATGTTTACATACAATTAGTGATTATAATACTAATTAAACACGTATAAGCATCCTAATGTGTGGAAAACACTTTGGTCAAGTGCTAGGAGGCTATTGGGTTGCAATAAGAGAGTGTATGGCCTAGTTAGGGAGTTTACTCTTCAAGAGTAAACCCTTTACGGATTTTTCGGCCCTAAGACCATATCCCCATGAGTTAACAATCGTAAACTCATGGGCGGTGTGTTATTGGATTCTAAAAGGTCTTATATCACTTGTAGAATTAGGCTAGGTTCAAATCTAGGGCATATGAAAGGGTTAAGGCTCCAAATGGACCACTTAAGGGAGTTCACGGCTATAAACCTAGAGTTTACAGTTGTAAACTATCACTTGGTCATTTCCTTCATGAATTAAGGTCTTAAATGATAGAGTATAAAGTTCTATGCATTTTTCCAAGTCAACTGGGGAAGTTAGGGCATCATTTGGCCTCATTTTGGGAGTTTACGGCCCATGGACCAATCCTTGGGGGGTTTACGGCCGTAAACTCCTAGGTCCTTGGTTTCTTTGATGTTTAAATCCCCTACTTCATTTGTGGTTCATTCTAGACATTTTCCCAGGCCATAGGAGGTGTTTAAGGGCAAGTTTAACACCTTAAAAGGTGTTCACGGCCCATGAAGAGGGGTTTATGGTCCAAGAGTGTTCTTAGGCCGTAAACTCATGTTTACTCTCCAAAATGCAAGGTTTTGTTGTTCTAAGCTCGTATGTGTAAGTCCACAAGTCATATGTAAGCCCTAGGAGTGATTTAGAAGGGTTTTGGGGCTTCAAAACCCGACTTATGGGTGTTTACGGTCCAAGAGTGTTCTTGGGCCGTAAACACATGATTTGGCCCATATTGGATGTCTTAAACACGATTGTGCATGTTAAATGAGCTAAACAACAAGTTAGGGTAGATCACTTACTAGTTTGGGGCTCGAAATGGGCGGTTTTTGGATCGAAAGCAACTTGTAGAGAGAGAGAGAAAGTGAAAAGGGTGTAAATGAGGTTAACTCTCCCTTATATAGGGGTTTGAGTTTGTGGCTCGATGTAAATCTACCCGATACTGACGTTAAGCGGGGCTTTTGGTCGCACTCGATTAAATAGTCGTAATTTGACCTGGTTGTAACTAATACTTTTTCAAGGGAATATTGAGGGTGTTTCTAATTTGTTCCAACCCTTACAAACTCATAATAAAGGTCCCAAATTAATTAACCTAATCCAAAAAGGTTAACGGACAATTTAAATAAAGCGAGTTTTATTAACGGAAGAAGAGGTTAAAATGACGGGATAAATTTAGGGTTGTCACAGATGCGGTCCTTCTTTGTGCTGTAGGCCAACATACCCGGTGAGCAGTCCGGATAGGCTATAGGCCCTATGAGGCGGTCCAGTCATGACGAAGGCTCGGGAGCAGTCCATATAGGCTGTAGGCCTTGCGAGGCGGTCCAGTTAGGCTGAAGGCTCATGATGCATGTTGTTCTGTATTTGTTGATATGGTATGAGTATGGTTAGATGAGGTTGGTATTTTGGGGGTAACTCACTAAACTTTCAGGGTTACTGTTTTAGTTTATTGTTTCAGGTTCAACGGATGGTCGCGGGTAGGCGAAGGCGTGACTATACACTTCCTCGATTTACGATTATGATTTCTGGGAACTCTGATGTATAAACTATTTTGAAAACAAATTGTAATAATTGAATGGTTTCAATTGATTTAAAAAGTTTTAAATTTGCTCAAATTTATGGGTGTTACAATTTGGTATCAGAGCCTTGGTTTGAGTGAATTGGAGTACACTTGTGTGAATCCAGTCTCAAATCAAAGAAAGATTTTCAAAATGATTTTAAATGGTTTTCAAAATTAGTGAAAGAGGATGCGAAGTGTACGATCAGCTAGAGCCAGTAAGTAGACCCCAAAATACCATATGGTTATTTGATATGGTGATATGTCAGAACAACATGCTCGTACTAGGCTAGGGATCTTCAGGAATTGCATGATAGAATTGCCTGATTACATGATGCCTGTTAGCCTAGGGTTTTCCTTATATGAGACTGACATCATTACTGTAGTTACTTGTGTATGCATCACAACTGTATATAATTAAGATCTTATAGCTTGAGAATGTTTGATTTGGCCTTATGTTTTGTTCTTATTGATTAAGGCTTAGGGTGTGATTGGATATTCGAAAGTCTATAGGGTCCAGCGTTATGTATGGCTAGCATACACTAATGTTGCAGGGGTTGGTGGAAGTTTCATGGATGGGTGGGTAGTGAGAGGCCAGGAGGCCAGTTATGAGATATTTAGCATTCCTCTAGGAGTAAGGATTTATCGCTCGCTATGTATATGTATATGGTAGGGTGTTGTGGTGATACTTGAGACAAATATGGGTAGGTGTGGAAGGTAGTATGGGCCCATACTACTAAAAGCACAAGACCATACACGTATCAAGGAAGTCACATACCCTAGGGTTGGGTTGGGAGTCAGTTCCCAATTATGGTATAGAATATTCGAGACGTCTTGACACCGGATCCAGGTTAGGATCGGGAGCGGGCAACCAAGATAGGCCAACATTTTCAGGGGATCGTGTAAGTGAGATCATCTGGGAGTAGGTGATCAAGATTGTCCAGGGGCAGTTTCTGGAGATGTCGGGTCTATTAAGACCACTATGATTGAGTATTTCAATGAGCGCTATGCAGCCATTACCGAGACGGTTGCTGCGACAGCTTAAACAGCTGTAACAACGACAAGGGGAGGAGCTGGTCAAGCTTCCTAGTTCTGGGACATATTATGTTGAGCAGAGGGCTGCGGTTATTTGGGATCGGGAAGATGATTTGTACTCGTTATTTTTCCATGGGTTGAGCGGGAGAGGCTAGCACGTGGGTTTCTAGATTTGAGGCTCGGGGGTTTTGCTCGAGGCTGAAATGAGTCGCGGGAACTCTAGAATGGAGTGATGATTATGTTCAGCTAGGGTTTTGCTGCTGGAAGGGGAATGGTTTATTGAGGGAATGGATGGTGGTTTTTTAGCGAAAGGATTGTGCCCTCTCAGTTTTTCGAGCTCGAAGGCGTGAGGAGACTTGTGACCCCAGGATCAGGTTGTATTCCAGCTCGGGGTCAGTTGGTTGCAGGAATAGGTAAAATTATTTCAGCGCCGGTGAGCACAGGACGGTCGACATGGCATAAGCATTTGTGAGGTCCGATTTGCCTTGGATCTATTGTATCGGACGGAAAGGATTGATTGTGCGATCTACTGCACTTTTGGGATTGTAGACTATGTCTCAGGAGTGGTTTGTAGCCCGGTTTAGGGCAGAGGTTGTTTCAGCTACTGCAGTTCAGCTGTGGGCGTTTGAGCTGGTAAGTGAGTCAGGGTGCGAACCCTAAAGAGAATGATTTCTAGAGCCCGAGAGCGGGAAGCTTTTTAGAACACCTTTGGAAAAGGGGTATTATATGGAAGGCCTGCGGATAGGGTCCCACAGAAGGGTTATTCAGCATTGTCAGGATTCAGTGGTTAGCAACCGTTAGTGATTTACGGACTAAAGCGCCAATGGAAGGGGTTCGTTGCCGAGGTATTAGTTGGAGAATTTATCTTTTGGTATTCAAAACATGAGTGTGGGGTCATTCAAGCATTAGTGGCTGACGGTTTCACTGGGATTCAGGAAGTGTTCATCTAGTTCTTAGAAGTGTGTGATCAATTGGGACTAACTAGAAATGGAGCACTAGTGGGAGAGAGTTGGTTGTCATTGGATCGATCATTGGGAAGTGAGATGGATTGAGAATCCTCCAATTTTCATGTATTATGAAGGCTTAGTCGAATCTAAGTGGGGGAGTGTTACCCCGAGATGCGGAAGTCGGAGAGGTTTTGAAACGGGGATAAGTTTCACAACCCGATAGGGAAAATGGAGGCCCTAGTGGCTGCTTAGTTTGAGGGTTGTGTTGATTGGGGGTTTGGCAAAACTCCCCATCATAAGAACACGTCTTCAGGGTGCTTGATAGCAGAAGTTGGAGAACCATGTTGGAGTTCTAGTCAAGAATCGAGTTCAGTTCGAGTATTTGGCTGAGGGCGTGCTCGACTCTGAGGGTTTTTGGATTGATAGATTGAGGGTTTTGTTAGCTGTCAGGGCTTAGCAGTGCATTCAGCATGGGAGTGTAGGTTATTTAACGTATGTGGTGGACACGTGGGTCAGGGAACAGACCATGGATTTTCGAGAGGGTGGGCGATCGACATGAGGCCTAGGGTTAGGATGGGGATATAGTCCACAAAGTAGATCTGAAGTTCGAAGCCCCAAGTGGGTGAGAACAGGATGCATGGAAGAGAGCATCAGGAGGGGGGTCCAGAGAGATGCTCAACAGTTTAGAGCGGTCCAAATAGATTGAAGTCCTGGTAGGGCGGTCCAGTCATGTTGAAGACTCTGTATATGTTTGTAGATCTATGTTCGAGTATTGAATAGGATGCTATGCTATAGTAATCAATAGGTATGTTCCAAGTACTGAACATGCTGCTAGAGTAGGCTGAGGAATCCGATGTATTTTGGTTGATAGAAAGTTGTTATTAGTGGTCGGACTGAGCTCAAAGGATCTTGGTGATCTCATTAGTTCGGAGTGTCTCCGAGGTTTTATCTTTTGGGATCGGGTAATACTTCAGCTGGGGACTGAGAGTGGATCCGAATGGGTATTCGTCAGTTTTGGGAAGGTTTAGGATTGGAATATCCTGTCATTCAGGTTCTGGAAACCGGGTTAGATCTTTCTCATGATCGTCTATGGAATTTGGATAGGGTTGAGGCGGTCCTGCTTTATGCAGTAGGCCAAGATACCCGGTGCGGGCCGACGGTAAGTCGTAGGCACGGAGGCTCGAGGGGAGCTGGGGTTGAGATGATAGGCCAACAGACTCTGAGAATTTCAACTCGATAGTTAAATTGATTAGACATGTTGGTATTCTAAACCGAAGGAGGTGATATGGGTTAGATATGAGTGCCGTACTGGTTGGCTGGTAGTGGTAGGTATGTTGATGATGGTTTGAATTATTGTGATGTGTCTTGGGTTGGTTTCATCTGTGATGGATCCATAACTTGTCTGAAGTAAGGAGAAGATGGGTCACTAAAGACCAGGTAGGATGTGAGGCTGACGTGGGTCATGTAATATTCATTATGTTGGCAGGAGTTGGTGGCAGGGCGTGGAAGCAGGTCCAACTAGTTGGTTTCTTTTCGGGAAGACTTTTGGGACTGCTGTTTGTGTGTGTGTGTGTGTGTTTTGGTTCAGTAATCGGTGAGTTGTCCGATGTTCAGGTTGTGGGCAGACAAGTTGGGACCAAGGAGGTTTCGACTTCGCTTGAGAAACGTCATATGGTAGCAGGAAGAGTTGAAGTGGGTTTATGACTTGGGATTCATGTGTGGTAGTAGTTTTTGTATTGTTATGTTGTTCGTTGATGAGAGGAGCGTCAATTAGGCCCTTCGAGTGGTGGAGGAAAGTGGATATTTGCAGGGCCGGAGTGTTGGGTAACTGAAGTGACGACAGTAGTGTTGATCGGTCATCGGGAGTATTCCAGTCATGAGCTGAGGGACGGGGAGGGCATACCAGACTCATGTTGTGGGCTCAGAGGCAATCCAGATGTATGTTGAGGACCACATAAGGGTATTCCAGTCATAGGTTGTGGGCATAGAGATTGTTTTGGTGATGTCTGTTATTGGAGCGCGTTCGGATTGGATCTTTGGTTATGAGTAGACCCGAGTTATGTTCATGGAGGTATTCCAATCTAGGGTATTCCATCCTGAGGATGACCGGACCCTATGATTGACTGGATCTGATATGTTTGGTATTCCAACCCGAGGGTTGATTGGGCCAAACATGTGAGGGATACAAGGGTATTCCATCCTAGGGATGATTGGAGTCGTTGTAGGCTCGCCTGGTATTTCAGCCCGAGGCTGATTGGGCCATGCATGAGTGTTCATATTCATTAGTAGATTGATTATGTATGATATTCTAAGAGCTGAAGGATGCATTATCATGTCAGCAAAAAGGGTTCGCTCCAGGAAAAAGGGAAAGTTGGATTTCTGATACTTTGGATCATCAGGATTTTGTCAAGTTGGTAAAGTGGCATGAAGGATAGACCTTATGAAAAGATTCGATTGGGAATTACATCACCTTTTACGATTCACACTTGCGAAAGTGTGTCATGGATCGGGAGGCGGTAGTATCATTGGATGACATTCAGGTCGGTGAGCGCCTGGATAATGTGGAGAGGCCTATGGCCATATTGGAGAGAGGGGTGAAGGTTCTCCGAGTGGACGTGGGAGCCGGAGGCAGAGTGCGGGAGCACTATCCAAGGATGTTCACAGCAGTAGACTTCGAGGGCGAAGTCTAGTTCAAGTGGGGGAGAATTGTAACGCCCTGATTCTCGAATACCAATTTATGGTTATAAATTCTCATGAATTCAAGATCTACTCGATGAGTTAGTTGCCTGACTCGTCGAGTAGCAGCGGGTTTGGGCCACGTGTTTAAGTGACCAACTCCCCGAGTCGGAAGAGTGTATAACATCCATAAATTTTACGCCAAATTTAAACTTTTTCAATCACAAATAAAACCCAATAGTATTGTTTACAAGAAAATGTTTTCAAATCATTATTCAATCAGAGTGTCCCAAGAGCCAGATCATAAGTATGAGGAGCAGTACGGTCACGCCTTCGCCTTGCCATGATCTCCTGAAGTACCTGAAACAATAACTGAAAACTATAAGCCTGAGGGCTTAGTGAGCTACCCCCAAAATACCAATACCACACTGATAATACCATATCAGTAACAATCATCCAATCAACATGCATACTGGGCCATCGGCGTAAATGGACCGCTCTACAGGGCCTACAGTCTAACTGAATCTATACCGAGCCTTCGGCATGACTGGACCGCCACGTGGGCCTACAGTCTCCCCGGACCGCTCATAGGGTATGTTGGCCTTCAGCACAAAGCAGGACCGCCTCAACCCAACCAACGAGCAAATAATCATGTGCGCGTAACTAACATATACTGGCCTATACAAACATCAAATATATCTATCTTGCTGATCATCAATCATAGCAAATCTCTTATAACTAGAGCACCGACCTAGCAGGCCACTAACATACCAATCCCTAAGGATCATAAAAGTATAGCATACTGTCTATCCTTATTCCGATCTATCAGATCATAACTACATATATCATATCATAACCATAACAACTAAAGAGTCGGCCTTGTTGCCTTAGACTCTTTTGATATAGTGAGGATAACTCAACTTGCATATGTCAACTCGGTAGATAAACTCCCACTCTCGGATCACTTGCCAAAAACTCCACCAACTATTACCATAATACGAATGTACCCATAAGTCCTCAACCTTACCAGGTACACCATAAACCAACTAGTCAACCCTTGGTCAAAGTCAAAGTCATCAGTCAAGGTCAATAGTCCATGTTGACCCTAACTCGTCGAGTACCCTCAGCTACTCGCGGAGTTCCTTGAAGTACTTGCCCACTCGCCGAGTCACCGTGGTGACTCGTCGAGTTCCTTAGGTTTACGATCGAAACTCTACAGCTCCTCGTAGAGTGTCCTTCATGCAACTCGACAGATACGCATGCATACACAACTTGGGGAAATCTCATCCGACTCGCCGAGTTGTTCATACAACTCGTTGAGTCTAATGCAATCTCCAACAGACTTGCCGAGTGGTTCATCCAACTCGTCGAGTTCATGCCTATCTTGATATGACTCGCCGAGTCGACCATGCAACTCGCCGAGTCCCTTCAGTCCTTTGTGCCATAAAAACTCATTTGATCCATGCAACAACTCTAAACTACAGATCCAAGCTTCTAAGGCATGCTTTTCACGTAAAATTGCAAACTTTACGTGCATGCATATCTATAAAGGCTCCAAATGTCCAATCCAAACCCGAAATGGGGTTTCCTACCCAAAGGAGGTTTCATTCACGTCTAAACCAGAAACTTTATGACTCTAGGACTTAAGAAGGGTCCAGATCTGAAGTTACAACTTCAGATCTAGTCCACAGTCCACCTTGTCAACTCAAAGATCCATAAAAGCCCTAAAAGAGGTCTAGAAGAAAAATGAGGTAAAGGTGACGACTTGATACCTCCAGATGATGCTATCTGAGGTAGACTTCTGATTTCCCACACCTCCTTGCCCCTAGCCTTTTTTCCTCCAAGCTCTTCCTCCCAAAAGATCTCCTCTCCAAAGCTTTAAACACACAAGAATGAAACACCACACGAACTAGGGTTTCCAGAGCTCTCAATGCACTACAAAGAGGCCAAAGGAGGCTTATGCTTCCTTAAATAGGGTGCAAAACCCCGGGATTTAGGGTATCATCTTCCAGCTCCTACTCGTCGAGTCCTTTCATGGACTCGGCGAGTAGGTCACTAAACATGCGATCCCACCCCGCTGCCAGTCGACGAGTAGGGCAACCAACTCGTCGAGTAGGACTTAAAACCAAAGAAGTTCTTATTTAAACCAATACCTGAGAATCGGGGCATTACAATTCTCCATCACTTAAACTAGACTTCGCCCTCGAAGTCCTCTGGAATAAACAATGTCGAGTAGTGCTCTCGGATCTTCGCCTCCAGCTCCCATGTCCACTCGGATCCCATCCGATGTTCCCACTGCACCTTCACCAAAGGTATTTCCTTGTTCCATAAAATCTTCTTCTTCCTCTCCAAAATGGCCACAGACCTCTCCACGTAATTCAGGCGCTCATCGACCTAAATATCACCTAGCGATACTACTGCCTCCTGGTCCATGATGCACTTTCGCAATTGCGAAACATGGAACGTGCTGTGGATTCGACTAAGCTCCTCTGGAAGCTCTAGCCTATAAGCCACTTTGCCAACCCTTGCAATGATCCTGAATGACCCAATATAACGGGGGCCCAATTTTCCCCTCTTCCAGAAGCAGATCACACCCTTCCAAGGCGAGACCTTCAGAAGTACCATGTCGCCCACCTGAAATTCCAACTCAGATCGGCATCGGTCGGCATAACTTTTTTGTTGACTCTAAGCGGTCTGTAATTGATGTCTAATCTGATGTATCTTTTTGGTAGTTTGAAAAACCACCTTTGTCCGACTCATCACCCTGTGCCCAATCTCACCCTAGCAGATTGGGGTTCTACACCTCCGCCCTTACAACAGCTCAAAAGGCGGAGCGCCAATACTGGAGTGATAGCTGTTGTTGTAAGCGAACTCTACAAGCGGTAGGTGGGAATCCCAACTCCCACCGAAGTCAATGACGCACACCCTCAACATATCCTCTAGGGTCTGAATGGTCCGCTCACTCTGCCCATCAGTCTGCGGATGGAACGCCATACTAAAGTGCAGCCGTGTACCCAGTTCCTCATGGAACTTCTGCTAGAAGCGGGAAGTAAACCTGACATATCGATCAGAGACAATGGAGACTGGGACCCCATGGCGAGAGAAAATCTCGCTGACGTACATGTCTGCCAATTTCTCAGCCGGCGAACTCTCCCATATGGCCAAGAAATGGACACTCTTGGTCAATCGATCCACGATGACCCATATAGCATCGAACCCCTTTGCCGTTCTCGGCAAATTCGTAATGAAGTCCATCGTGATCTGCTCCCATTTCCACATGGGAATCTCCAGAGGCTGCAGCTTACCATGCGGCCTCTGATGCTCGGTCTTGACCATCCTACAGGTCAAGCACCTCTCCACATACCATGCGATTTCTCGCTTCATACCAGGCCACCAATAACTCAAACTCAAATCTCGGTACATCTTGGTGGCCCCCGGGCGAATGGAAAAGTGAGACTTATGAGCGTCCTCCATCACTGTCTGGCGGACCCCTCCGGACATCGGAACCCAAACCCGACCATATCGAGTCAATAATCCACGGATACCCTGAACAAACCGGGCACTCTCGGCCTTAATCCTCTCTAACTTCCAATTTTCCGATCTCATACCCTCAACCTGAGCATCCTTAATCAAGCTCACAAGCGGGGAATCCACCGCTATCCTTATACAACTTGTTGGGGTAGAAGACCCAGCTGACTTGCGGCTCAAAGCATCCGTAACCACATTCGCTTTACCAGGATGGTAAAGCATCTCACAATCATAGTCCTTGACCACATCCAGCCACCTGCGTTGCCTCATGTTCAGGTTCGGCTGATCCATGATGTGTCTCAAACTCTTGTGATTCGTATATATAGTGCAACGGACCCCGTACAGATAACGCCTCCAAATCATGAGAGCGAAAACCACCGCTCCCAACTCAAGATCGTGTATAGGGTATCTCGTCTCATGCGGCTTCAGCTGCCACGATGCATAAGGTATCACTCGTCCCCTCTGCATGAGGACTGCCCCCAAGCCCGATATGGATACATCACAAAATACTACAAAATCCTCGACTCCCTCTGGGAGTGTCAACACTGGTGCCTCACATAAACACCATCGGAGGGTCTCAAATGCTCTCTGCTGCTCAGGGCCCCACTAGAAATCCACCCTCTTCCTCATTAAACGAGTGAGGAGTACTGCAATTTTGGAGAAATCTCGATTGAATCTCCGGTAGTACCCTGCTAAACCCAAGAAACTCCTGATGTCTGAGGGAGATTTTGGAATCTCCTACTGCATAACCGCCTCCACCTTGGCCGGATCGACAAAAATTGTCTCCTGGTTAATGATATGTCCGAGGAACTGGACCTATCATAACCAAAACTCACACTTCAAGAACTTGGCATACATCCGTTCTCGTCGAAGAACCTCCAGCAGCTCCCTGAGATGCTCCTCGTGTGGCTCTTAGGTCCTGGAATACACCAAGATATCATCTATGAACACAATGACCGAGCGATCGAGCATCGGTCTACAGACTCAGTTCATCAAATCCATGAACACTTCTGGCTCGTTGGTGAGCCCAAACGGCATCACCATGAACTCGTAATGAGCATAACAAGTCCGAAACGCAGTCTTCTCCACATCTTCCTCCCTCACCCTGACCTGGTGATATCCAGATCTCAAATCGATCTTGGAGAACTAAGATGCACCCTGCAGCTGATCGAAAAGATCATCTATCCTCGGGAGTAGATAACGGTTCTTCACTGTTAACTTGTTCAACTCCCTATAGTCAATGCACATCCTGTGCGCACCGTCCTTCTTCCTGACGAAGAGGATCGGTGCTCCCCAGGGTGAACTACTCGGACGAATAAACTGCTTACCCAGCAGCTCCTGAAAATGAGATGAAAAATCTTGCATCTCATGCGGTGCCAGACAGTACGACGCCTTGGCGATAGGGGCCGCACCCAGCACTAGGTCAATCCTAAACTCAACGTGCCTCTCTAGAGGCACTCCGGGTAACTCCTCCGGAAACACGTCAGCAAACTCCCTAACCACCGGGACCTCTGAGACTGAGGGCTGCTCCCTATCCCGCGTATCCACCACATACGCTAAATAACCGACACACCCATGCTGAATATACTGCCGAGCCCTGGCTGCCGAACAAAACCCTGATCCGATCCTTGTGCCCTCTCCATATACCACCAGTTCTCCCCCACTTGGGGTTCGAACCACCACTTGTTGTCCCTCACAGTCGATCATGGCGCCGAATCGACTGAGCCAATCCATCCCTACTATCACACATACTTCCCTCATGGGAATGGGAATCAAGTCTATCAGGAAGGATACCCCGAAAATCTCCAACTCGATCCCTGGTAGACCGAAGAAGCAGAAACCTCATGCTCGTTGGCAATCGAAACTCACAACGGACACTCAAGCTCATCCACCGGCACATTGAACCCTCTACTAAAAGCCGGAGATACAAACGATTGACTCACCCCCGAGTCGAATAATACCAAAGCAGACAAAGAATTTACTAAAAACGTACCTAAACATAGGTACAACCAATAAGCATAACACAGATATAATAACTAAAACAGAAAGAAAAAATAGAAACATACCAGCAACGACATTCGGTGCTGCCTTGGCCTCCTCGGCCGTAAGCTGGAAGGCGCGCCCCTGAGCCTTCGGAGGCTCCACCTTGACTGGCCTCCCATCCCCAATACTCAAAGTAGTCGATGCGAAACCCTGCGCCGACTTGGCGGCGAGCTGCGGACAGTTGGTCTTCACATGACCAACCTGATGACAATGGAAACAAATCCTCATATCTGTTGGAGGGGCGAACTGGCGAGAGTCCCTGGCATAATGCCCCTCTTTGCCACATTTGTGGCAACCACCTCCCGCTCGAAAACCCCAGAATGACCCCGGCCACACTTCCTATAAGTACAACTCTGCTGACCCCCGGTCCGAGCATCAGCGGTCTTAGACCGCTTAGGTGCCGACTGAGACTGTGTCGGAACCTGACGTTGCTCCTTCAACTGCATCTCAATCTCTAACTCACGCCACCTCGCGGCTTCCTGAAGATCCAGGAGGGTATCACAACGTTGCGTAGCCACAAACTGACGAATATTCATCTTGAGCATACTCAGATAACGAGTCATCTAAGACTGATCTGAAGCAAACTTCGGGTAGAACATAGCCCTCTCCGTGAACATACGAGTAATCTCCATCACAGACTCCCCATCCTACCTCAATGTCAAAAACTCCTAAGCCAGCCGCTCCCGCTCAACACGTGGAACATAGCGTGTGCGAAACATATCCCGGAACTGCTCCCAAGTAACAGCAGCTCGCTGGTCATCAGTGTACGACCCTGTCGTCAATCTCCACCAGTCCTTTGCCCCGAGCCTTAGCAGGTTCAGGGCACACCTGACCTTCTAGTCAGCCAGACATGAGCACGTGAAGAAACAACCCTCCATGTCAGATAACCACCTCATAGCCCTAATGACATCCTGTGTACCATCAAACGTCGGGGGCTTTGTTTTATCGAAGTCCCGGTACTGGAAAGCCCTGCCGGCTCCTCCTCCAACCCCTGCCGTGGTTACCGTCGATGTGGCTGCAGCGGTTGCTGTCTCTGCTAGAGCTGCATATCGCTCATCAAAATACTCGACCATCGTTGTCTTAATCGACCCAAACATCTCCGGCAGCTGCGCTCAAAAAGCCGCATCGACCTCATCGTGTAGAATCTCCCGGATCCTGGCATCTAACTCCTCTGCCCCTATCTGTACCACGGGCTCAGGTGCTACCGGGACCTCTGACCCTCCATCTCCCGACCCTGACCCTGATCTGGATCCCGATCCTAATCCGGACCCAACAGCAAAGCGTCTCGTCACCACCATACTGAAAGATATACTCAAGACATCAGATAAACAACATAATATCGGGAGACCAAAACCCACAAACCCTAGGGGTTGTGACTTCCTTGATACGCGTATGAGTCCTGTGCTTTTAGTAGTACGGGCCCATACTACCTTCCACACCTACCCATATTTGTCTCATGTATCACCACAACACCCTAACCCTATCATCAACATAATATGCGCTTAACCCTCACTCCTAGGGGAACATTGCCTATCTTGCAACTGATCTCATAGCTCCTCTCCACTCACACATCCATAAACATTTCATCAACCCCTGAAGTGCTAGTGCATGCTAGTCGCACATAACACTGGACCCAATAGACTTTCGAATATCCAATCCAATCCGAAGACCGAATCCAACATTCTCAGGCTATAAGATCTTGATTACGCACAACCGTGATGCATACACTTACAACAACAGTAATGATTTCAATTCCATATGCAAGAAACCCTAGGCTAGTAGGCATCATATAATCAGGCAAGTCTATCATACGATCCCTAAGATCCCTAGCCTAGCACTAGCATGTTGTTCTAACATATCATAATATCAAATAACTGTATGGTATTTTGGGGTTTACTTACAGGCTCCGGCTGATCGTACCCTCTACATCCTCGATCCTTTATTTTGAAAACCATTTTTTTAAAAATTTATTTTCCAAAAATTCCCTTGATTTGAGACTGGATTCAGACGAGTGTTCCTCCAATTCACTCAAACCAAGGCTCTGATACCAATTTATAACGTCCATAAATTTTACGCCAAATTTAAACTTTTTCAATCACAAATAAAACCCAATAGACTGGCATATACAAACATCAAATATATCTATCTTACTGATCATCAATCATAGCAAATCTCTTATAACTAGAGCACTGACCTAGCAGGACACTAACATACCAATCCCTAAGGATCATAAAAGCATAGCATATTGTCTATCCTTATTCCGATCTATCAGATCATAACCGCATATATCATATCATAACCATAACAACTAAAGAGCCGACCTTGTTGCCTTAGACTCTTTTGATATAGTAAGGATAACTCACCCTGCAGATGTCGACTCGGTAGATAAACTCCCACTCTCGGATCACTTGACAAAGACTCCACCACCTATTACCATAATATGAATGTACCCATAAGTCCTCAACCTTACCAGGTACACCATAAACCAACTAGTCAACCCTTGGTCAAAGTCAAAGTCCTCAGTCAAGGTCAATAGTCCATGTTGACCCTAACTCGTCGAGTACCCTCGGCTACTCGTGGAGTTCCTTGAAGTACTTGCCCACTCATCGAGTCATCGGGGTGACTCGTCGAGTTCCTTCGGTTTACGATCGAAACTCTATGGCCCCTCGTCGAGTGTCCTTCATGCAACTCGACGGATACGCATGCATACACAACTTGGGGAGATCTCATCCGACTCGCCGAGTTGTTCATACAACTCGTTGAGTCTAATGCAATCTCCAACGGAGTCACCGAGTTGTTCATCCAACTCATCGAGTTCATGCCTATCTTCATATGACTTGCCGAGTCAACCATGCGACTCGATGAGTCCCTTTAGTCCTTTTTTGCCATACAGACTCATTTGAGCCATGCAGTGGCTCCAAACTATAGATCCAAGCTTCTAAGGCATGCTTTTCACGTAAATTTGCAAACTTTACATGCATGCATAGCTATAAAGGCTCCAAATGTCCAATCCAAACCCGAATTGGGGTTTCCTACCCAAAGGAGGTTTCATTCACGTCCAAACCAAAAACTTTATGACTCTAGGACTTAAGAAGGGTCCAGATCTGAAGTTACAACTTCAGATCTAGTCCATAGTCCACCTTATCAACTCAAAGATCCATAAAAGCCCTAGATATCAACCAAAAGAGGTCTAGAAGAAAAATGAGGTAAATATGACGACTTGATACCTCCAGATGATGCTATCTAAGGTAGACTTCTGATTTCCCATGCCTCCTTGCCCCTAGCCTTTTGTCCTCCAAGTTGTTCCTCCGAAAAGATCTCCCCTCCAAAGCTTTAAACACTCAAGAATGAAACACCACACAAATTAGGGTTTTCAGAGCTCTCAATGGACTGCAAAGAGGCCAAAGGAGGCTTACGCTTCCTTAAACAGGATGCAAAACCCCGGGATTTAGGGTTTCATCTGCCAGCTCCTACTCGTAGAGTCCTTTCACGGACTAGGCGAGTAGGTCATTAAACACGCAATATCACGCCGCTGCTACTCGACGAGTAGGGCAACCAAATCGTCGAGTAGGACTTAAAACCACAGAAGTTCTTATTTAAACAAATACCTGAGAATCGAGGCGTTACAGAGTGACTCAATGAGTTGGAGCTGGAGGGTGAAACCCTAAATTCCGGGTTTTGGTACCCTATTTAAGGGATCATTAGCCTCCCTTATTTCCTTTGCAGCCTCTTGAGAGTCCAGAAACCCTAATTCGTGTGTGTGCTCCATATTAGTGTAAATTTCAAGCTTGGAAAGAAGACCTTGATGCAAGAAGCTTGAAGATCAAGAAGTTGGAGGCAAGAACGTTTGTGGGTCTGAAGTCTATCTCAGCTAGCTTCATTTGAGGTATCAATTCATGATTTTGGCCTCATTCCTTTCTAGATCTCTTTGGATGAAGTTTAGGGATTCTTGGCTTGGTTATGAAGCTATTCTTGGGTATGAGATCAAATCTAAAGTTGTAACTTCATATCTGAACCCTCTTTGATTTGTAAGTCCATAAAGCTATCAGCATTGGCAAGTATGAACCCCTCCTTAAGTGTAAAATCCCATTTCAAGCTTGGTGTTGGCATTTTGAGTCATTAGAGCCTTGCATGCACGTAATGTTTGTAACTTTACGTGATAAGCCTGCCTTGGGAAGTTGGATCTGTAGTATGGAGCCTTAGCATGGCTTAAAAAGCATCTGTATGGATGAAGGACTGCAGGGACTCGGCGAGTCGCATGGTAGACTCGGCGAGTCATATGAAGATGGTCATGAACTCGACGAGTTGGATGAACAACTCGGCGAGTCCGATGAAGATTGCCTTGGGCTCGGCGAGTGGCATGGTGACTTGGCGAGTTGGCAAGTTATGCAAGGAACTCGGTGAGTAGCTGAGGGTACTCGAAGAGTTGAGGTCAACATGGACTGTTGACCTTGATAGTTGACTTTGACTTTGACCAAGGGTTGACCGTTTTGACTTTTGAGGATAATTGGTAAGCGGGTATTTATGAATTGGATCATTAATGGTTATAGGTGTTGGAGTTTGGAGCAGTGTTTCGGGAGCGTGATTTTGTGGTTCAGTCCGGCATTGCAAGGTGAGTTATCCTCACTATATCAATAGGGTCTAAGGCACCAAGGCCAATGTTATTTGTAAAACGAACTAGTTTTAATCCTAACAAACTCAAATGAAAACAAACACACGCAGGCAGTGTACCTATCGATAGTAGTTTAGTTTAAGCAAGTAGGGTATCGAACACAGGGAACGGTAACAATCAAATTAAGTACTAGTATTACCTAATTAAAAACAATTAATAAAAGAGTGGGCTTTTTCTCTAGTTTTGCAAGACTAGAAACTTAATCAAGTACTTTAAAACTCAAACAAACACAATTAACAACTAAGAAGAACAAGAAAGGACAACTAGATTCAATGATAAAAAAAGACTTCTGTTTAGATTCGATTCACTTATTCCTATGGTTGATTTCGTGGCAAGTGAAATGAATTAATATGTCAATGTTTACCGATTCCTAATGTGATTGGGTTCATGTTCATTATTACCAATCCTTTAGTAGACAAGTTAATTCAAACAGTGATCAAGTGAATATATTAATAAGTTTCCTAGTGTTTAGTTCGTATCAAGCAAGACTTATAACAATAGTTAACCAAATTTGTTCACTTCAATCAACTCATGTATGGTGTTCACCACACATGCTCACACATTGATTTACATATTTTATAGTTAACCCTAGTTTCATATTCACTATTCCTAGGCATACAATCTTATATTCATAAAACTATATGAATCAAGTAATCAAGAAGATATTCATGCAACTCAATCACTTATTTGTTAACTAAAAACATTTATCATCGATACATAAGGATCTTTAATAAGCTTAACAAGATGAATAACCAAATTAATATCAATTCAACCACTCAATCAAACCATATTCATAAGATTATCTCATCCAAACAGAAGTAAAAAGCTTTTAGCTCATATCTACAGCAAGTAATAACCTAAAATCAAAATCTAATGATTCAAAACAAAGATTAAGAAAAGAAGAATGATTATTTGCCTTTGATTCTCTTCTAAATTGCCTCTTGGGTTGTAATCTCGAAAACTAAAGCTTCAAGAACCCTTCTGGTCTTCAATAATCGCAGCTAGCCTCCAGAAAAAGTTAGGGTTCGAATGAGAAATGTTTCTATATATAAATTCTGAAAACAGGGCCAACTCGACGAGTTTTCACCAAAAACTCGTCGAGTTTTTTTGATAATCCGCGTATACAGCGTGTACGGCAAGGCATCTTCGAATCTGGAATATTCTGACCAACTCTTCGAGTTTGTGCTAAAAACTCGTCGAGTTTCTCTTGGAATCAACATTTTCTCAAAACATGAAAGTCGTCCTAAATTGTGTCTAGTTTTCAGAACATTTTGAATCTCGTAAATTGATGTTACGGTTCATGAGATATGCCCAAAACACCGACGAGGGGTCAAGCTGTCCAGCAACATCATTTTTTCTTCAGAATCCAAGATCCAAGCTTTCAATCGACAATTCCGCTTCCTTTTCCTTACGAGCATGTATTTATTGCTAAAAATGAAATATTTAAGCTAATTAAGCACCTTTTTTTCATTAAATGAGATAAAATCAACATAAATTATTAAGATAATGCATGCATTTTATAACTAAATATGCCCATATCAGCCAACCCTTTATATATATTGTATCGGGATTATGGCATGATATGTTTATTGATTACATCTTGTTAGTTACGTTGATGGTATGCTTATGCTTGGTGATCTGGTTAGGACAGCATCCTAGTTATAGGATAATGCTATGTTAGTGACCGGTTAGGTTTGTATCCCGGTTATTGGGATGTTGCTATGATTAGTGATCTGTTAGATCAGTTTGACTGTTATATATACATGCTAGTGTTATATGATATCTATGTGCACATGATTGTCCTGGTTATACGATGATGCTATGTTAGTGACCGGTTAGGTCTGTATCCCGGTTATTGGGATGTTGCTATGATTAGTGATATGTTAGATCGGTTTGACTGTTATATGATGTGAGCTAAAGTATGATATTCATGTACAAATGTTTGTTTGGTTGGGGGTTGGGTTGATGTGGTCCTGTTTTGTGTTGTAGGCCAACATACCCGGTGAGCGGTCTGGATAGGCTGTAGGCCCTGTGAGGCGGTCCAGTCATACCGAAGGCTCGGGAGCAGTTCATATAGGTTGTAGGCCCTGCGAGGCGGTCCAGTCAGGCTGAAGGCTCATTATGCATGTTGTTCTGTATTTGTTGATATGGTATGATTATGTTTATATGAGGTTGGTATTTTGGGGGTAATTCACTAAGCTTTCGAGCTTACAGTTTCAGTTTATTGTTTCAGGTTCAGCGGATGGTCGTAGGTAGACGAAGGCATGACCGTACACTTCCTCGATTTACGATTATGATTTCTGGGAACTCTGGTGTATAAACTATTTTGAAACCAAATTGTAATAATTGAATGGTTTCAAATGATTCAAAAAGTTTTAAATTTGCTTGAATTTTATAAGTGTGACACATGACATCTTTATTTACTGTAGAGTTTAGTCAATTCGTAAGATCGCCAACCATCCACTATTTCATTTAATATACATTAAGAAAATACAGTGTAGATAATTATAAGACATAACCTAGTACCAAAATTCATTTCCATGTTCAATAATTCAAAAGTTCTCTTGAAAGTTAGTAGATTATATATTGAAGGGAAATATGGAAGAAATAGTAATATACTTTAATTTCATTGATTTTTGCAAACCATGAATAAAAACACCAGTATATTGAAAGAAAACATAATACCTTTTTGATGCATTCAAAAAAATAATGCAGCCTTCATTTCCTGAACAACTATAAGTCCTACTTTTAAGAATATAGTTTGAAATTTGAGCAGATTCATACAACAAGAAATAATGATACAATGTAGAAATAGTTAAGAAACAATCATGTTTCATCAGATTTAAATAGTCCCCCAACTTAGATTGATAAATCACTTTTTGACATTTAATTAGATAATTAGAAACTTACATTAAACAAAGCAATGATACATACATTTTATTAGGCACTTTAAGACAAAACATCCTTTTAAAGTCAATATAATGTAGGCTTGTTGCGTTTAAGCTCATATGTCTGTTGTTTAGAAGATATTTCTCTCACCTACAAAATGAAAATTTATTATAAACTACATATAACCTAATATAGGAGTAAAGACTTTTTCTTTTTTTTCTTACATTAAAAAAGATAAGCACCGGATATGGAAACGCCAACCTCAATCAAACGTTAGGTCAGTATCATCATGAAATCATAGATTAAATCATTGTAAAGGCATTAATAAATAATTAGAAGGAAAAAGATGTCAAAGTGGTAACTGGATCATGAAAATGAAAATTAGTTGACACTTTTACCTTGAGCACACTCCATATATGTCGAAATCTGACTTCGTCTGAGGAAATTATGATTTTTTGAAGTATCAACTTAGGAGTATGCAGCCCAAAGTTCGAATATGAGATCGAGTGATTTCTAGCCGAAACAATCTAAACGAGAATCGAAGATCTCGTCGATAGTAGTCCAACGGTAAAAAGACAGACGAAAACGGACGTCGGATGAAAAAGTTATGAATTTCTAACGGAGTTTTCCTGTCCCGGCCTACTAAAAATAATATAATAAAAATAAAGTCAAAATTAGCCGATGGAGTCTAAACGAAAGTTGTAGATCATAGTCTCACCTATGAGTGGATATAAAGAACGTCAAACACGAAGCTCGTATGCGAAAAATACGAATTTTTGAAGTTTGAGAAATGGGAGTACGCCCAACGTACCCGTATACATGGATCGAAATGGGCCACGTCGGCCTAACCCATCACTCGAGTGTCTCGGGTCTGAGACCATGACGCCTCCGGTCTGATCTGAAGAGTACGCCCAGCATACTAGGTGTACGCCCCGTGTACATGTCGACAAGGCATTACGCCCCACGTAATCTTTGAGTAAGCCCAACGTACGTGCGAGGTTCAGCCTCTATAAAAGGCATGCGAGGGTTGCCGATCTTTTTTGCCAAATATCTTTTCTCTTTCTCGTTGTACCTCGTTTTACGTGCAAGAAATACCCCCGAAGCCCCAGTATTAATCCCGAGACCCGAAGCAAGTCCCGAAGCCCCGAAGATCCTAGGAAAAATAGTTTTCGAGCCGAAACTCTGCCCGCGTGAAGCCCGATATTGAAGAAAACATCCCGATTTCAGCGAAGAATATTATTTTAAGAGACGAGGTGCTGTCCGATCATCGTCTTATCATGTGAGTGTATAGTCCCTTTCACAAACACGATTTTAATACAAGTATTGGTTGGATGTATTACATCTATGTTATGAGTGAGTGTGTAGTCACTTTCATCTAACACATAAATATGAAGTATTTGCTATGAAATACGTGCTATGTGTTTATATATTGTTTGTTTATTTGAGAGGAGTGTGGAATGGATGTTTTATATAGTTTTTAAATGAGTTAAACTGTATATGTATTTTATATCTACGAATATGTTGGGTAGGACATGGGTAGATGCAATAGTTGGTGTGTGATAAAAGATGAGTTGGATGATGAGACAAAGAGGTGATATAGATCTTGAGATGAGGGTGACAGGTGAAAAATGAGTGAAACCTTTACCCAAGCGATGGCCCCGTCATTTAGCAGAGTAGGGATGACAACCGCGGACTATTCTAGATAGTCTTGTGGGACACTAGAAAACTCGCAACTTGTAGGTGTTGTGAACTTGATGTTCACCGGTGTACTTTAAAAACCCATTGACATGTATTACGAGAGGTGTCTCGAAAACGATACTGTCAATAAATGAGATAAACTTGTTATTAATATGGGAGTATGGATTAAGACATAGTTAATTGTCCCTAGTCCGAGAGTATGGAATAGGCCCAGTTATTGATCTAGGAGTATGGATCAGATATACCAGATCCAGGAGTATGGATTAGGTAGAGATGTTAATTTTAGATCCGTGAGTATGTAAAGAGATAAATTTTAGATATAAGAGTATAGATCGTGTCATCGTGAGGATCGATGGGGTGAGGTAAGAGTTGCTTATATATGGTGAAATTGTATGAGTTTGCGAATTATAATATATATATATATATATATATATATATATATATATATGATATAATATTATTGGTTGAAAACCCTATATGCTGATCAGGCTCCCAAGCCTGACCCACTCAGTTTTCTTTGTATTATAGGTTATGGCACGAGAGCATAAGTTGGCTGGCATAATGAGAGATTTTGGATTATAGGCCAGTAGTTATAAATAACTGTTGCAAGGTCTATTTTGTTTTGTTTATGCTTCTGGTCTATATCGAACATGACATCCTGAATCTTTTTAATGAAATACATTTCTACGAAAATGCTTTGATAAATTTTTATCATATTTTGGGAACAAATTCCGCAACACTTTTAATCAAAGAATTACTCTGATTTTATAAAACAAAGCATAAACAAATCGGTCTTTTCTGGCCGTGAAAACGGGGATGTCACAGTTGGTATCAGAGCATTCGTTTAAGCGAACTAGGAATTTGTAGGGTTTCTAGACTTAAACTTAGAATTATTAGTGAGATTGTGAGATGAGTGTCTGCCATATTTTAGGCACGAGCACTAGTATGTTTTAGGAAAGATGCCTAAAATGCTTTTATGTGCTAAATGCTATATGTTTTCCATATATGATATTGTTTGTTCGGATCTATGGTCTGTTGCTGACCGGATCTGGAAACCTTATGTGTTTTGGATTCTAAGCGTACGACTATGATATTAGAACTAGCATGCAAACGTTTCGGAGTGATAAGGATGATTTGAAAATATATCGTGAATGAGGATCTAAGTTCTCCTAATTTGGTGTATAGATCGAAATGGCAAGCACGCAAAATGGATTGGGAAACGATAACCCACAGCCTGAGCCACACATGATTGGGAGTTCACCAGAACTAACAGCTGCACCTGAGCCAATCACGATGGTGGGAGTATACTCAATGGTGCGAATGATGTTGGATCATCAGATGGAAGAAATAAGGCGTTTACTTCAACAAAGTAAGGATGAACTTATTGTGCCAGTACGTCAGACACCTACTCTTGAGACAACTATCGGGATTTCTAAGTCGGTCGAAGAAGTGATCAATGGTAGTATCGCCAACAAGGTTGAAGTTAGCAAGAAGAGGAAATTTGAGGGGTCTTCAAGGTCTGACAAGAGCAACATGTTCTCGAAGTCTAGAAAAAGAGGAGGTAAAGAAAAATGGTGTGGTAAATGCAAAAAGAAAAACTCTAGAAAAAGTGGCGAGAAGGTGACATGTTTTAAGTGTGTAAAGCCTGATCATTACGCCGACGAATGTCCATTCAATGAAAAGGTATGGTACGAATGTAATGAGGAAGGGCACTTCAAGCAGGACTGCCCAAAGAGGGAAGAAGCTACAAAGCCAAATGTAACGTTGAAGCATTATGATGGATGCGACGAAGAGGTGACTTGTTACAAATGTGGAAAGACAGGGCATTACGCCAACAAGTGTGTATCCAAAGAGAGGGTGTGCTATGAATGTCGAAAAGAAGGGCATTTATCTAGGGATTGCCCGAAGAAGAATGAAGGAGCAAGACCAAATACACTGCCACAGCCGAGGGCAGGAGCATTTCAAATGATCCTTGACAAAGCAGACAATATTGTGAGGAATCAAGGAGGAGGATTTTATATCCAAAGATTAAGTTATCAAGTAGCAGGGTGAATAGTAACTTATGGTGTAGCCTATTAGAGGCATAGTATAGGGAGAACTTGAACTTTTTTGTAATAGTTTTAAGGAATAATATATACCATGGTTTGTTATTTGATATATTGAATGACACCTATAGGAAGATATCGAAGGTGGTATCTTGCATTTAGTTTATGTCTGATAAAATAACAGTACGTTTAAAGGAGTACGGTATGTCTGAAGTACACCTTCGATTGGCAGGATGATGGAACGATTGGTGTAATTCTTGAAGTTGTCACATCGTCTGAATTTCCATCACTAACCGAGTTGAAGTAGAATTGATGAGTGAAGATGCGCTTGGAAGAAGTCCTAGTAGAGTCTAGGAAAATTTGTATGATTAATTGGACACATTCGTATGTCCTAAATTGTTTTGTGATTTTAGGACTTGGGGATTGTGAGACAATACTTGGGACGAGTATGAGTAGGTGTGAATAGTAGTAGAGATCTATACTACTGGAAGCACATGACTCACGCTTGGATCAGGGAAAGTCACAAGGCTACCAAGAAGCTAGTAATTGATTCCGTTTTATTAAAGTATGTCATTACCCTTGTTTCGGTAATGACTAGTAAAATGGTTGTTATTTCGACCCTAGTGGTCATATCAAATTGAGTCCGACTACGATGAGTGTGTTATGTGATTCGGAGAACCAAGTTCGATGTAGCATCTGACTGAGGTCAGAAGATTGAAATCAATGCGACCGATAGCATCGCGCTCGTTGATAAAGAAGTTTGTAGCTAGAAATGCTACATGCTAAAATGTGATTATATCACATTAGGATATGAAGGAAGGTATATTCTCTATTCTGGAATTTGACTCTAAGAGACTTGAGTCTAAGCATTGCATCATACAATGAGAAATCATTAGAGCATGACCCATCGTTCTGTTACAATAGATAAAGGAAAGTACTTATCCTAAGAAGAAGAAGGATTCCTCAATAAAGATTTATTTTGTAACTCGTAGGTTATGATTGAAAGTCCAACATAGTACGAAGAGCAGGTGCAAGATTGAGCATCGCCTGCGGTCAAGAAGTCCAAGGGTTAGATACGCATTCGAAGAAACATAGAAGTTATAGTTATTACTTAGGATGGAAAGTTAACATATGGAATCATTATACAAGCCCTATTTTCGTTGATGATTTCGGGACGTCATCACCCTAAGGGGGGGATAATTGTAACGCCCATAGATCCAGGCTAGTCAATTTAGAGACGATAAGCATCAAAGTGACTTTTTGATAAAAGATTATTTAGAATAAATAATCTTAACTAGGTTGTAGTTGTCGAGACAAGGATTCCAGATATATAAAGAATGCCGAAATCCGAGTTATAACGAAGAAGTTATGACCTGCCGAAGTTTCGTGACAGAACCGGTACGAAACTGCGTGACGTAGATAGTGAATTTACGATAGAGCGATATTTAGCCTTAGTGGTCTAAACGAAAATTGTAGAATACGTTAAATCGTGAGCGTGCATAGAAAGAACGTCGAAATCTGACTTCGTATGAGGAAGTTATGATTTTTCGAAGTTTCGACTTGGTAGTATGCAGCCCAAAGTACGAATATTAGATCGAGTGATTTCTAGCCGAAACAATCTAAACGAGAATCGAAGATCTCGTTGATAGTACTTCAACGGTAAAAAGATAGACGAAAACAGACATCGGATGAAGAAGTTATAAATTTCTAACGGAGTTTTCCTGTCCCGACCTACTATAAATAATATAATAAGAATAAAATCAAAATTAGCCAACTGATTCTAAACGAAAGTTGTAGATCATAGTCTCACCTACGCGTGGATATAAAGAATGTCAAAAACGGAGCTCGTATGCAAAAAATACGAATTTTTGAAGTTTGAGAAATGGGAGTACGCCCAACGTACCCGTATACATGGATCGAAATAGGCCACGTCGGCCTGACCCATCACTCGAGTGTCTCGGGTTCGAGACCATGATGCCTCTAGTCTAATCTGAAGAGTACGCCCAGCGTACTAGGTGTACGCCCCGCGTACATGTCGACAAGGCATTACGCCCCACGTAATCTTTGAGTAAGCCCAACGTACGTGCGAGGTTCAGCCTCTATAAAAGGCATGCGAGGGTTGCCGATCGTTTTTGCCAAATATCTTTTCTCTCTCCCGTTTTACCTCATTTTACGTGCAAGAAATACCCTCGAAGCCCCAGTATTAATCCGGACACCCGAAGCAAGTCCCGAAGCCCCGAAGATCCTGGGAAAAATAGTTTTCGAGCGAAAACTCTGCCTACATGAAGCCTGATTTTGAAGAAAACATCATGGTTTCAGCGAAGAATATTATTTTAAGAAACGAGGTGCTATCCGATCATCGTCTTATCATGTGAGTTTATAGTCCCTTTCATAAACATGATTTTAATACAAGTATTGGTTGGATGTATTACATCTATGTCATGAGTGAGTGTGTAGTCACATTCATCTAACACATAAATATGAAGTATTTGCTATGAAATATGTGCTATGTATTTATATATTGCTTTTTTTATATGAGAGGAGTGTGGAATGGATGTTTTATATAGTTTTTAAATGAGTTAAACTGTATATATATTTTATATCTACAAATATGTTGGGTAGGACATGGGTAGATGAAATAGTTTGTGTGTGATAAAAGATGAGTTGGATGATGAGACAAAGAGGTGATATAGATCTTGAGATGAGGGTGACAGGTGAAAAATGAGTGAAACCTTTACCCAAGCGATGGCCTCGTCATTTAGCAGAGTAGGGATGACAACCACGAACTATTTTAGACAGTCCAGTGGGACACTAGCAAGCTCGCAACTTGTAGGTGTTGTTAACTTGATGTTCACCGGTGTACTCTAAAAACCCATTTACATGTATTGCGAGAGGGGTCTCGAAAACGATACTGTCAATAAACGAGATAAACTTGTTATTAATATGGGAGTATGGATTAAGACATAGTTAATTGTCCCTAGTCCAAGAGTATGGAATAGGCCCAGTTATTGATCTGGGAGTATGGATCAGATATACCAGATCCGGGAGTATGGATTAGGTAGAGATGATAGTTTTAGATCCGTGAGTATGTAAAGAGATAAATTTTAGATACAAGAGTATAGATCGTGTCGTTGTGAGGATCGACGGGGTGAGGTAAGAGTTGCTTATATATGGTGAAATTGTATGAGTTTGCGAATTATAAAAAATATATATATTCTGGGTTGAAAACCCTATATGCTCACCAGGCTCCCAAGCCTGACCCACTCAGTTTTCTTTGTATTACAGGTTATGGCACGAGGGCATTAGTTGGCTGGCATAACGAGAGATTTTGGATTATAGGTCAGTAGTTATAAATAACTGTTGTAAGATCTATTTTGTTCTGTTTATGCTTTTGGTCTGTATCGAACATGACATCCTGAATCTTTTTAATGAAATACATTTCTACGGAAATGCTTTGATAAATATTTATCATATTTTGGGAAGAAATTCCGCAACACTTTTAATCAAAGAATTGCTCTAATTTTATAAAACAAAGCATAAACAAATTGGTCTTTTCTGGCCGTGAAAATGGGGATGTCACATATATGTTGAATTGATCTTGTTATTAGGCCTTTAAATCCAACAATTTATTTATCTCCTTTAAGTAAAACTTGCCTACGTCTCGGGAGATTTTATGTTTAGAAGCCAAGATCACACCATCATTAAGTGCGTTAGTATATTTAATAAACGCCTCGTGCTCAATGTACTTGAATGGTGGTTTGTGTAAATATGTGTGGAGCCCAAGGTTGTCTCTCCAAAAGAGCCCTTGTTGAGAGGGGGGGGGGACTCCAACATATATAGCCACTTATATTACTATGTCATACCGATGTGGGATACACTAACACTCCCCCTCAGAATCATAGGCTCGATGAGGATAAACAGTGATGTGCTGAGCCACAGGGATGCAGAATGATGGCTCTGATATGATGTAAATATATGTGGAGCCCAAGATTGTCTCTCCAGAAGAGCCCTTGTGGAGAGAAAGGGAACTCCAACATATATAGATGTTAGTGATTAGGGTTTAAGCCCAAGCCCTTTAGGGTTTAGATGAGGTTTAGCCTCACTATTTATCAATGAAGCATTCTATTATCTTACATGGTATCAGAGCTTTAGGTTAAAATCCTATTGCTAACCATAACCTACTACCGCCGCCCTCCACCTCCGACGACATTCTCTTATAGTCGCCGGAGGCTCCTTTATTATGCTTCATATTCCCTTCGTTTGTTTTTTTTTTTGCTCCTCCTAAATAATAAAAAGTCGCCCCGACACTAAACTAGAGCTCTTACCTCGACTTCTTCTACTACCTCGTTTGCTTATTTCTCCTCGTCGGATGGCTCCTGCCTCTAAGCTTTCTGACTTCTCCTTAACTTGCCTTTTCTTCAGATCTATTTTCTAAGTCGGTCGGAATAAGCTCCGTCCGCCGCAGCTCGAGCGATCTTTCTTTCTCGCCGCATCTCGATGCCTTTCTCCGGACTCCTCTGCCGTCAGTAGCATGACCATCCCCGTCGCCGTCGCTCCTCTCTTCTTATACAAAGGAACCACTACTGGCCATCGCTTCTTCTCTTTCCTTATCCGATGAGCAGTTATTGTTAGCCGTCATCATTAGAGCTCTGTCACCGCCGCTGCCACTGTCTTCATTTATGTTATGTTACGTTATGTTTTTGTTTTTCCATTTTAATCTCCCCCTCCCAATCAAATTGCAGGGGATGTTAGTGATTATGGTTTAAGCCCAAGCTCTTTAGGGTTTATATTAGGTGTCTTATGTATCCCTATTTATATGAAGTTTAACCTCACTATTTATCCATGAAACATTTTATTATCTTATAGTTCGCCTACAGTAAAAAAGCCTAGTAATGCTCGTTTAATCCTAACATCATCATGTTTTCGTGTTTGTACACTAGTCTCACAATTTGGTTCATTCTTAAAATTCAATTTGACTTGCTTTTTATCATTTTTATTTCAATTTGGTTCATTCTTAAAATTCAATTTGGCTTGCTTTTTATCATTTTTTTTGTTCTTCGGATTTAATTTGCAATTCTTCAAATGTTTGTTCATATTAGACGTCTTGTTTCGGATTGTATTGGCTTTAAGTATTTTTTTACAATAAATACATTCCATGTTTTTCCTTTTTCCTTTCAATACTATAATCCTCTATAGTTCACACCGGATCGAACGCTACCCAATAAGGAACGGTCTCTTTATTATTATTCTTTGCCCTTTCTTGTTTGCTACTAATAGATTTTGGCACACCTCCTTTCCTTTTCTGTTTATTTGGACTTGGGGATGGCATGTCTTCTAACTTTTCCAAGAGTCGTCACTAATATTATTAATTATTGATGGTATATCACCAATAAAGTCATCTTCATAATCCTATATTTGCAAAAAGTAACAATCAAATCATCTTCATAATATATATCTACAAACAATAAGAAATCGACATAGCGAGACTATACAAACAATTTAACAACACGAAATTGAAAACTTACTTGAGGTACGTCCAATCTTTTATCAACCCAATTAGACCATGTGTAGCAATGGTGAGAATTCTTTTATTGTTGGTTTGGTTCACCATGGTCCACTGTGAGCTGTTTTTTGCATATCTAATTTAGAAAGAGAAAAATATCTTAAGTTAAAACACACGTAGCATGCCAATTAACATACTAAATCACATCAATGTAAGGTTTCTATGGTCCATGTAGTCCCACACGATAGTAGTAATAATAAGATTAAATTAATCATCAACTATTGAGTTGGAACCTTACACTTTATTTCTCATAATCCTGATTTAACCCCAACATATGGTATCGCATTCGAACTCATTATTGCATTAAGTTAATTAGAACATTAGTGCATTAAGTTAATAATTAGAACTCATCGTATCAAAACTCAAAAGAAGATATACGCACCTGAATGGATGAATTGTTTAGTGTAGGATTAGTATCGGTATTTTTTTAGGAAAGGATTAGGATAAAATTTGGAAAGATTTCAAAAATATTGCATGGATATTGATTATTCAAATTCACTTTCTTAAGACCATATGACAACTATGAATGACCATAATAAGCTCTACCAACTACTTCAACATATGAACACAAATCTTCACTTCAATGAGACTTCTCATAATTATATTTCGGGTGTGTTCATTTAAGTTTCGGACTCTTATAACACATTTCATAACCAATAAATTTGATGCTAAATTATTTCATTATCTTTGTAACTTCAGACTTATCCCTAGCCAATCGTCCAATATATCGTTTAATTGTGTTTTTGGATGTCGAGTAAATACAATGAAAAATGAAATTACTTACAGCAATCACATTTACATATTTAGTTATATGATATATCATAAATCATGTATAACAAAGAACTAGTAATTGATTTGATTGATTAATAATAGTAAGATTAGTTAGAACCAAAAACGAAGTACAAGTAGAACACCACTACGATACCAGCTTCTGAAGCATACCTCCTATCTCATCTAAGACCTCGTTTTATGACAACAATAACACTATTACTACGACGAGGCCCAATGGGTTGGTACACATAGTCTAACAGTTGGGCCATCTTCAGCCCATTATAGTCCAAATCTTCTACCTGGGCCGACATGCCATTTCAATAGGCCCAACTTGTCTTGACATCTGAGGTCACAATTTCAGAAATAAAAAAATAAAAAAAAAAGTAATCAGTACATGTTAAGGTTAAGGTTAACTTGATTAAGAAGACTAATCACAAAAATAAAAAAATGTAACATTTTTTTGGACATCTATGCAATATTTACATACGATGATAAAAACAACATGTTACATTAAATGGTTAAAAAAATATGTTGGGTGGATTGATTTTGGTCATTAACAGTTAAAAAATTGACCTAAAACTATCACTTTAAATTATTTATACTTCAGTTACATTTTTTATGTTCTAAAATACAGATTTTTAAATAAGAAAAATACCTGAAAATAAGCTTCAAGTTTCTTTTTGAGAGTTGTATACTCTCTTTTGACATGTTGGTAGGTTCTCTTGCATCTGCATTACGTCCAAATTATTTTATTAATTAATAATTAACAAATAAAATGAAAATAAATAAATAAAAGCTAGAACAGTAATTATTTACCCTTCAGCATTTTGGGCATTGCAGTGAGCCCTAAAGTTGGTGCACTCAGTTTTGACCTTCTTGGCTCCAATGCTAGAGCTACTGCCTTTAAACTGATGCATTAGACTGTCTAATTTATTAAAATCCAAAGGCCTTTTTTCCCTGAAAAAAAAAACAATACCATAATTTAATGTGATTTAATTAAATAATTATAATTAACAAAACATTTTTAAAAAAAAAAAAAAAAAAAACGAGTCCATACAAGGCTTGATCGAGATTGTAGAGAAAACGAGCAGAATCACGATAAAACAACGTGACAACTTCCTCCACGAAATTGGGATTTGAATTGTCTTGCAACTCCTCTAACTGTATAAATTGTTCATCGAGATACCCCTAAAAATAATTGAACTTGAATTAATATATTGGTAATTAATATCATCATAACTGTAATATCTCAACAGGAGATATGAATATATGTAACGTATAAAATATAAATACAACATATATATGATGATGAAATAAAAACCAACCTGGTCGAAAAAGGATTTGCGAATGCTAGCAATCTGTCTATGCATTTGATTTCTTTCCATCAGTAAGTGACAATATATACCAACTTCTAAAACTGCTAATTAAAGAAATGTTCCAAGTGAAGTGAATGCTAAATACGGAATACAATGGGAGGGTTTTATAGGCTCGTGAAGAAATAGACATATCAATTGTCATGTCATGTACAAATAAATTCCATCGACTTTAGCATGATATCAACAACAGATTCTATATTTCAACACTTGTTCTCTCTCTATACGAACCAACAAAAGTTCGCTTATCAAACTTTTTGCATGCGAAATGGAACACGTATTCGATTCTTAGAGGCGAGTGAAGTAATATGGAGCGAAAAGCTAAGGAAAAAGGTTCATTCCATTTCCAAAAACCAATTAATGCAAGAATAATGAATACTTAATTTCACTTCAATGTAATATAAATAAATACAAATTGGCATGGAATATGTACACTTATTCGGTTGGTATTTTGGGAGGAGTGTTTTTCCCAAGTAAGAAATCGACAAATATGGGAATTATGTAAAAAAATGGGTGGCTTTTCGCTTTAGGAAAGCATGTTATCGAGTGGGTGTGCGGGTTCTCGTATCATAAAAAGGTTACTGTTAAACATGCAATGTAGCAAATGATAATAATAGTAAATCTGAACATATCTCCATACTTGAATCTCATTGGAACATTATAATATTATAAACTCAAAAGCTTACTGTGATTAGGGATGTCAAAAAGTACCGTGGGACCCCGATCCCGTGGGAGCCCGTCCCGTATGGGGGCATTTGTTGAAAAAAATCGGGGACGGGGGCGAGGGTAAGGTTATCCCCCGTTTTGATTTTGGGGCGGGGGTTGGTAGTCCCGTCCCGAAACCCCCGTGAGCATCCCGTTAATAAATTATATAAATTGACATATATTAATTATATAAATATAATAAACAATAAAATGATTTTTACATACAAAAATTCTACAAAAAAGATGCTTTTAAGTCGTTTCTAACATGTCAAATTATGTTATAAATATCTATTTGTTACCCAAAAAATAGTTCATTTTAGCCCAAACAAGAACTTCTTTTAGCCTAAATAAGGTAGCCCAAAATCAATCGGGAGCGGGGGCGGGGGTCAGAAGGGGAATTCGGGTGTGGGGGCGGGGGTGTAAAGGATGGAGATTTCGGGGGTGGGGGTGGGGGCGTGGGCAGGGGATGCAATCCCCGTCCCGTTTGCCCCCGTTGACATCCCTAACTGTGATGCCCTATGATAGGTAAAAATATACGACTTTAAAAAAATATTTTTAAAATTAATTAAATCATTTTCAATTACTATACGATATAACCCCTAAGTTTTTTAAATTAATTGAAATTATTTTCAATTAATATATGTTGTAACTTGTAACGACTAAGGGTGGTCAAAAATATCCGCATCCGAACATCCGATCCTAAAAATCCGAAAATCCGATCCGAAAATTCGGATATCCGGTTTTTCGGATTCGGATACGGATATTAAAATGTGAAAATTTTGGATATTTCGGATATCCGAAATCCGAAATATATAATATAAAAAGTTATTAAAAATAGTTTTAATGCATTGAGTTTTTTCATTTGAAATTTAAAAAGACAAATTACTAACATTTTTACTTGGTACGCAAAGTGAGGATGGTATAAATGTTACATTTTTTATGTTGATTTTAGTAATTTGAGTTTGATTTCTCAAGATCTTCAGGTATCACAAGGTAACTTGCATTTAACCGGACCAAATGAAATCTTATTATACCTAACAAATGCACGGAAACGTTCTTGTTCTTGGAGGGTTTATTTTCTTTATTTAAAACTAATGAAATTCGGATATTCGGTTTAATATCCAAATTTGTATCCGAAATTTCGGATATCCGAAATTTCAGATATCCGAAATTTCGGATACGGATTCGGATATCAATAATCAACTATCCGAATTTTCTGATATCCGGTTTTGAAGACCCCTAGTAACCACTATAGGTTTAAAAGGAATCGGCATTCTTTGTAAATGCAAGGGAATCCTCAAAATAAAAAATTAGAGGCAGAAACAAGATACCACTGTCCCTAAAATTTAAGGCTATGTTTCACGTAATAGCTGAAAAGCTAGCTAATGGCTGAAAAGCTAGTTGTTAAATAAAAAGTTAACTAATAGTTGAAAAAACTAGCTGATAAAAAATAACGTTTGATAACCAGCTGAAAGATATAAAATGACATTAAAGAACATTTAAAAGAATGTGTTATATAATTAATTAAGGGGTATATTTGGAAAATTAAAAATAAAAAAAAAAAAACCTTCTGAAAAGCTAGTCTAAATAGCTTTTTAAAAAACCAGCTTATAATCTATTTTTTGGCTTGCCAAACGTAACAACTTAAAAAAGTTCAAAAAATAAGCTAATTTATCAGGTGGCTGTGGCGCGCCAAACATAACCTAAGACTACTCTTATTGATGACCAGTTGTTTTAGTTGGTCACCAACCTCAAGTCGGTTGGCTTCATTTGGACAATTATTGCATTTATTTTTATTATCAAACACACTTTATAATTTAAGAAAATATGTTGTATTTTGTTGAAAATAAAATAACAAAATATACTATAGTTTATAATTTATTTTTCTCTATATATATAGACTATTATTGATATATTTTTTAATATTAAAAATTTAGGTGGGGTTGAATTTTTAATAGGAATAAAATTTTGGATTTAATTGAGTAGTATAGATGAAAGAGATATACATTAATTTTTTTATATATAGTTGAGTTGGTTTTAATTGTAAACAGAAAGAGTCAAATCGATTGAAATGCGTTATATATTAAAACTATATCATAGTCCGCGTTAAACGCGGGAAACACATAAAAAACATATAATCGTCTACATATATTGCATAATGATTATAAAAAAAATATATGTTTATTGGTATTATTAAAATGTGAAGAAAATTTATTAAAAACAATAAATATATATAATCATTGAAGGACCTCTTTGTAGACAATATTTTTTGTTTTATTAGTTGAACGACTTTCCTCATCTCATATAGTTATGATATTGTTATTATAAGCATTTTAATTAGACGTCATTCCATAATAAGGTTACCTAATTTAAACATATATTGACAACCAATATAGTTTTTTCCACTAAATTAAATATTGACAACTATTTCATTTATTCAAATAAAGTTATATAATATAATTTATAGAATGTTAAATGTTATATGAATTTAATTTTAGTATATCATCAATGGAGATTCTTTTCTAAATCATCATTGGTTTATTTTAAATAGATTATGAATATAAGTGTTTGCTTTTATGTTTGTTCTTATTTATTTGGTGTTCGCAAGAACTTTGTATTAGTTTTGGCGCAACTTTGAATAATTTTAGTATATCATCAATGTAATTTGGTATATCTTTCAATTATATGAAATATCAAATAATGACATATCATTACTAATCTGATAATTTAGTTTATATATATTGTATTTTTACTAATCTTAACGGTCTTATTTTTTCTAATAACCGTAATGCTTTTGCTAATTGTATTTTTTACAAATTTCCTAATATCTTATAATTTTTATCTTACTTTATAATTATTCATAACTATGTTATTTTCAAGATTGACTGTCTTAATAGTTTTTTTAGTCTATTCAGTTTGATATTTCATTGTACAACATCATCATTTGTATGTATTTTGAAATTTCACTTTAAAAATGCTTAATGTTTACACCTTGATATTTTTTTTTATAAAACCCGTGTAATAATTATAGAATATATATCTCGTTTTAATTAACATTTATTTCATTCATTAAATTAAATTCCTCATTAAACATATATATTTTTGGAAAGTAATAATTATAATGAGGCAGCATTATCTAAGACGTAAATGTGTGATATACTTTTGGCGAAAAAAAATCAGGATCATTAAAAAAATTTATATAAAGAAAATACAAATTTAAATTTGGTGGTATTACTGGTGAAAATTATTTTGGAGGGAGTTGTATTTTGTAAGGTGTAATAATATTACAAAATTCGAAATATGTATATTTGTTGTGTAAATTTATAAATTTTATTGTTACTGTATAAAGATAAAAAAGTAGGTTGATATTATATACAAAAACATAATAATTTCAATGATATTTTAAAATCATGCCAAAATTAACCAGATTCTTATGACATAAAAATTAAAAAATATCATAATCATTCCTAATATATAAAAGTAACATTTTCATAATTAATGTCAGTTCCCAAGATAGATGAATTTTGTTTTGTTAAAGGTACTCTTTTCTTGTTTATTTGAAAAGTTTAAGAAAAGTAGTTAACTGATTTCATGTAATTTGTGACAAAGAAAATCGAAATATATGAATACATATATTTGATATAGGAACAAAAATATAATCGAAAAAAAAATATAAAAAGCGAAAGAAGGTATTGGCCTTCTAGTGCACAAGAGCGGATGTTTTTTGGTATTAATAATTTCCTAATAAAAATAGATTTTATATTTGTGGTTTACTAATATAAACAAATTTATATTAATGGTTGATATTAATGTCTTGATTCAAATGGTTTGTTAGTAATATGCTTTTAAAACTGACCATATTAAAATCTTCATAAACGTAAATTCAATATTTAAAATATAGAAAACATTTATTGAATTAAATACATTCCATTTCAATGAATGTAAGTTATTGTTTGACGATTGAAAAACATTTATTGGAATTAAATACATTCCATATGGGGAAGATGATGTAAACAATTTGATCTAAGGGTGGAAAAAATAAGATTGAAATACAATCAAGGGTCCAGATTATTTAAGATGATTTCATAAGGTTTCTCTTTTAATAATATTTAGAGATTATTATCATTTTAATTAGACGTTCCTTCTATAATAAGGTTATCAAATTTAAACATATATTAACAACCAATATACCATTTTTTCCACTACATTAAATATTAACAACTATTTCATTTATTCAAATAAAGTTATATAATATAAATTATGAAATGTTAAATGTTATATGGATTTAATTTTAGTATATCATTAATGGAGATTCTTTTCTAAATCATGATTGATTTATTTTAAATTGATTATGAATATAAGTGCTAATTTTTATGTTTGTTCTTATTTATTTGGTATTCGCAAGAACTTTGCATTAGTTTTGGCGTAACTTTTAATAATTTTAGTATATCATCAATGTAATTTGGTATATCTTTCAATTATATGAAATATCAAATAATGACATTTCATTACTATTGTGATAATTTAGTTTATATATTGTATTTTTACTAATATTAACAGTCTTATTTTTTTTCTAATAACTGTAACGTTTTTACTAATTGTACTTTTTACAAATCTTCTAATATCTTATAATTTTTATCTTACTTTATAATTTTTCATAACTATGTTATTTTCAAAATTGACTGTCTTAATAGTTTTTTTTTCAATCTATTCAACTTTATATTTCATTGTACACCATGATCGTTTGTATATATTCTAAAATTTCACTTTAAAAATGCTCAATGTTTACACCTTGATATTAATTTTTTTATAATAAACCTTTGTAATAATTGTGGAATATATATCTGGTTTTAATTAACATTTACTTCCTTCATTAAATCAAATTCCTCATTAAACGGATATATTTTTGGAAAATAATAATTATAATGGGGCTAATTTAAAATATATATATATATATATATATATATATATATATATATAAAAAGAAAATACAAATTCAAATTTGGTGAAATTATGGAGAAATTACAGGCGAAAATTATTTTGGACAGAGTTGTATTTTGTAAGGTATAATAATATTACAAAATTCGAAATATGTATATTTGTTATGTAAATTTATAAATTTTATTGTTATTATATAAAGATAAAAAGTAGGTTGGTATGATATACAAAAAATAATAATTTCAATGATATTTTAAAATCATGCCAAAATTAACTGGATTCTTATGACATAAAAAATTTAAAAAAAAAATCATAATCATCTCTAATATATAAAAGTAATATTTTCGTAATTAATGTCAGTTCCCATGATAGTTAATTTTTGTTTAAAGATACGTAATATCTTTTCCTGTTTATTTGAAAAGATTCAAAAAAAAGTAGTTAACTGATTTCATGTAATTTTTGACAAAGAAAATCAAAATATATGAATACATATATTCGATATAGGAACAAAAAAATAATCGAAAAAAATATAAAAAGCGAAAGAAGGTACTGACCTTCTGGTGCATAAGAGCGAATGTTTGAAGCATATAATGATGATGGAAGTTATAAGCAATAAAAATGATGTTGTAGGAGAATGTTTGAAGAAAAGAAACGATTGAAAATAAGTGTGAGCCACGGATTTAAGGATGAATTGTATATGTATGTGATAATTTGAATATGATTTTTTGGTGTTAATGATTTCCTAATAAAAATAGATTTTATATTAATGGCTTACTAATATAAACGGATTTATATTAATGGTTGATATTAATGCCTTGATTGAAATGGTTTGTTAGTAATACACTTTTAAAATTGACCATATTAAAATCTTCATAACTGGAAAAATTCAAGATTTAAAATATGAAAAACTTTTATTGGAATTAAATACATTCCATTTCAACAAATGTAAGTCATTGTTTTACGACTGGAAAGCATTTATTAGAATTAAATACATTCCACATGAGGAAGATGATGTCAGAAATTTGATCTAAGAGTGGAAAAAATAAGATTGAAATACAATCAAGGGTCCAGATTATTTAAGATAATGCCATAAGGTTTCTCTTTTAATAATATTTAGAGATAATATAAATTATATTACAATGTACAACCCTAACACCACCTCCTTCGATTGTTACAATTTGTTGTATTTTGCATATCATTGATGTTTGTTGTATTTTGCATATCATGTGTAATAACCAATGTTCTAAATAATGTAAGATGTGATTTTGGCAGTAATGTCAAGCCTCAGGCTTTTACGAGCCTTGGCGAGCCATATCATTTGTAAAGCATGACTTAAGGCGGAAATTTTGTATATAATTAATATTTTTATATGTATTTTCTACTATTATTTATTTTTATATACATATATGACTTAAGACGACATTTTGTTAAAGCTTGGCGACAAATACAAGTCTTAAAGTCATGATGAGATTTTTAGAAATTTCGTCATAACTTGAAACCGTCCCCTATTGATTGCCCTTTGCGATTGCAATGCTTTGGCATTGTATTGTTGTTGTCAACTGTCACTAGTCGAGACTACAACGCTTCATCCTTATCAATTATCTTTTTTTTTAAACGACATTATCATTCTATTCGAGTATATGATGTAAGCAAATTGTGCAGTTTTATTAGTATAAATAGGGATAATAATATAAAAATCACTATAGTTAATCATTTTTCTGATTTGATCATCCAAATTTATTTTTATATAAAAATTACGACCACTATGACATGCAAATATCGATCAAAAAGATAAATGTCTCTTTTTTGTTCTAAAAAACCACTCATATTTTTTAAAAATTGTATAATGAGCACTACCTGTTTTTTTTATTTATTTTTATTTATTTATTTCTTTATTTATTTATTTTTGGGGTTTTTTTTATCGAAAAAGTTAGGTTAAGCTACACGAATAGTCACTATGATTTGGAGTAATCTGTGTGTTTGGTTCGTGAACCTTTTTTTAAGTCGGATCATCCCTGTATTTTGTTATTTTTTTCGGTCTTGGTCCCTAAACGATCTAAAATGACTATACTGCCCTTGATGGATTTTTTTTCTATATTTTATTAATTAAAAGCTATTTAATAATATGTATGGGTCACACTCATCCCCTTATTTCTTCCCTCAACCAATAACTAGTCACCTTCACTGCACACTTTCCCCATCGGCATCCCGGAAAAAGCCAAAAGCCATTGCTAGTATCCAATGATGAACCCACACAAGAACTCAACTTGCATCAAATCCACCATCCTCCCCTTCTATCTCAATATAGAATACCTTGTCTCGCAGAATCAAAGTTATATTAGTGGTCTTTGATACACATAAGTCTAACAGAAAAACTTAAATCCAAGAAGAACACACATGTGACGACGGAGAAGAACACACAGAGGTTTAAAGAACATGTATCAAATTGTAACACCCTGAAAATCATGACCAAAAATTTCATTTTAAATTAAGTAGATTATAAAATTGTTTACTGAAAACATCATCGATGTCATATCAGCTCGAAATCTCATAAGTCAAATATCATTAAACATGTCGTGGAATAATAATAATAATAATAATAATAATAATAATAATAATAATAATAATAATAATAATAATAATAATGTCAGAGTACTATCCCATGGATCTCAAAATGCGGAATCATATGTGTGTGTGATGCGCTTCTACCGTGCCAGCTCCTTCCCCTTCGACGAAGAGATACCTGAAACTAAAACTAAAAACTGTAAGCACAAAGTTTAGTGAGTTCCCCCATCATACCACATACCATACAATAACATATTATGCCAGGCATATATGGGTGCCGGCCTCCCCTTCGGTCTATTTCAACCAGATAACTACCTAACATATCTGGGTGTTGGCCTGCCTTTCAGTCTATTTCAACCGGATAACTGCCTAGCATATCTGAGTGCTGGCCTCCCCTTCAGTCTATTTCAACTGGATAACTGCCTAGCATATTTGTGTGATGGCCTCCCCTTCAGTCTATTTCAACCGGATATCGGGGACTATTTCACCCCTACCACTACCACATAGAATCATAACATACTGGCACATAGAACATAACAACCAATAGCATACCAGACAATTATCACACATACAATTGTCTAACTACAAACTCCTATTAGTAGGCCGACATTGTGGCTTTAGAACCACTTCTATTAGAAGGTAGTCTCTAACATAATCATATTAACACTCAATCAAAACTACATGTCAAATCTCGCGGAAAGTAGTCTCTAACAGCTGCTCCGATGACTCCCGGCTATCATAATCATATTAACACTCAATCAAAGTCTATAAAATTATTTAGGGTAAAATGACCATTTTACCCCTTGGTCCAATTAGAACATTCATAAGTCCCAATTCTGGCTTATTAAGCCTAGCCCTCCTATGACCCATCAAGGGTTCCCTAAGGGCCCACTAATTGCCCAATCTCTGAATTGGGCCTTATCCCCCAAATGGGCCCAAAAATTTCAAAGTCCCAAAATAATAATTCCAAAGGGTCCAATCATGGCCCAATAGGCCCAATACTCTAGTTCCAGATCTTAAAGTCAAAAATCATACTTCACAGTGGGTCACGGGGCCCAAAAGTCCAGTCCCATTATCTAAAGGCCCAAAAGCCCAAACATCCACTATGCATGCATACGCGCGACGTACTTGGCACGTACGCCCAGCGTACACTGGCCTTGACCAAAACAGGAAGTTGACCCAGTACGCGCGGCGTACTAGGGAGTACACCCAACGTACTGGCCAGCTTCCTAAGGACTTCATGCATGACTTAATCCAGTAAGTCCTTTCGTCTAAATTGCAGATCCAGGTCCTTTAAGACCTCCTAAACCATAAAGTCACAAACTTTATGTGCTTGCATGCATGGTTGGGGTCAAAAAATGACTTTGGTCCATTTAACAAACTTCAAGACCAATTAGCACTTGCATGGTTGTGGCTTAACCACCAAGATCTGATTTTTATGACCATAGATGCTTCTAAGAGTCCAAAAGGACAGCTCTTATGCTCTGAAACCCTCAATACTCAAGCCTTTTCAACAACGGGGTCAAAAGGTGACATAAAATACCCAAATTAACAAATCTAAACATACAATGGCCAAGTAAGGAACTTGATACCTCAAAAGGGTCAGAAGTGATGCAAATCTCCTGGATTTACAAGCTCTTGGTGGATCCTTGCTTCTTCTTCAAGTTCCTTTCTTCCCTTCTCACTAACACAACACCCAAACACTCTTAAATGGCTTCCAAATCACAAAAGCACACAAATATGAGCTAGGGTTTCGTGGTGGTTGGCTATGGGTGAAGGGAGGCTGAACAAACAGGGGTAATGTTCTTTATATAGGAAGTAAACCCTAAATTTTAGGGTTTAAAGAGTTGCACATGTACGTTGGGCGTACGCGCATGGCCTCCGCAGTTCAATCTCACGAGTACGATGAGCATATGTGGCAATGTACGCCCCGCATATGCAGTTTCCTCAGCCCAGTATTAAGGCCCAAAGGTCAAAGCCCAACCAAACAATCCCATAATCTAATTAAGATAATTAATCGTAATACTTGGAAAAATTGTGGATGTTACACAAATGCACAATCCACAAATTCCATTTCTAACCTAAATCAAATCTAGGAAAAAAACTCATTGAACAAACCTACATCAAAATCAAACCTGATCATATGATTTCAACACTCGGTTGAACAGAAACCATAAAAAAGTAAATTTCAATACTATATTCAATTATAATCATAGAAAAAATAAAACCATAAGCAAATCAATGTAGAGAGGCAACAAATTACACTGACGAGAGAGGAGAGGAACAAGAGAGTAGTCATCGTCGTTTTCTTTCGGTCTGTTTCACCGACTTTCAGAAGGGATGGATCTCAGAGTGGGTGTTTGGGTTTCAGAAGAAAAAGGCTTTAATATGTTGTCGATTTTTAGATTTGGTCTTCAAAGTAACCGGATTTGGTGGCAAAGGAAAGAAGTCATTGCCTTCGTCGATACAGAACGAAGGCAACTCCGGCGACGACAGGAACGACGAAGGTTGGGTATTAGATGGAGGGTCGGTGGTGTGGTAGTGGCGAGCGGTGGTAATGTCAGTATTTCCTCCATGAGCTTGACAAAGTGGGTCGTAGTATCCAAATCGAAGGGAGAAGGGAATGGTATAAGGAGTGGACCCATTTTCTATTTATATTATTTAAAAAAAAATCCAAAATAACTAAAAGAAAAGTTAAAATAAAATAAAAAGAGTATAATAGTCTTTTTATATATGTCAGGGACTAAAATCGTAACAGAATTATATTATAAGGATTGTCCGGGGGAAAAAACATATTTAAGGGATTAAACACGCAGATTACCCCAAGCTACAAGTATCATTCGTCTAATTTACCCAAAAAGTTAATATATTAAAATCTATAATTATTATTCTCTATAAACATACATTTGTATCAATACATGTCAATGTGTCAAACCGTAAAGTTTAATTGTTTTTATAGAATACTATTCAAGTTTGGTTTCAATTATTTAGTTTTTAGTTTTTTCGGGTTGAAATATTATTTGATTTTGGTTTTCATGATTTAGTTTCACTTTTTTTTTTAAAAACCATTTTTTTTGTGTTGAAAAACAAAACAGGTGAATTTGGTTTCTATAATATAGTCTACTGAGTGCAAATTTTATATAAACACATTCATCATTTCTATAATATTGTCTAAAAATCAAGGTTGTAAAAATCATTCGGAGGTCGACTAGCGACAAAAGATTAATCGGACTAGACGGAGATTAATCTGGGACTCTAATTTATTAATAAAATTATCTAAAAAATCAATATTTCCTCAAAAATTAAGTATTTGAAAATTTAAAATCTTAAAATTTTAAAATTTTGAAAATTTTAGTATAAAATTTTAGAATTTGAAAACTTAATAATTTGAAATTTTTGTGTAATATTTGAAAATTAAAAATTTTAAATTTTTTAAATATTTCCCGCCGAGGACCGCCAAACCTGAGTTTGACATTTTGACCGATTTCCGCCAAACACCCTAATTGTAATCGGTTAAAGGCCGCCAAACGAATAAGCGGCTGCCAAGACTGATTTCTACAACACTGCTAAAAATATTAATTTTTTAGTGAAAGTAAATCTTAGAAACCAACATCAAATAATTTTTCAACCAAAAAAAAATTAAACTAAATAATAGAATCAAAATTGAATGGTTTCTCAACATATATCGATAAAGATATTTGTTTATAGAGGTCAAAAGATTATAAATTTTGATATATATTAATTTTTTTTTGATAAAAATAAGCCTAAAAAATGGATAATGTTACAATGGAATAGGAAGTGATTTGTAAACAATTTTTCTCTATACAAAACAATTTATTCTATATGGAGTTGTACAATACAACATTTTAATGTATAAATTGTTGTGCATGAAAAAATTTTGTTATATACGAATAAGTTTTTTTTTTAAAATATGAGGATTTATTTTTATAACAAAAAAATAGGTATCACTTGTTTTCCTGACATTTTTGCAAAGAAAAAAAATTGTTTTGGAACATTGAGACAAATTTATTTATTTATTTATTTATTTATTATTATTATTTTGGAACTTATCTATTATAGATTTTTATAAATCAAACGGACCGATTTTTCAGTTAAGAAACACTTTTACAACGAAGCAAAATTATGGTAAAGAGTGTAAAAGAAACTATTGAGCAAAAAATGGACATTTTTTCATGGGCAATATATTAGACATATATAAACAGAAAATGGACAGGTGATTCTAAAATATTAGTGGCATTTGACATTAAACCATTACTACAAGGAACCAACAAATGATGGCTCTTCAATTCCCTTCCGATTAAGTCAGCGCTTTCTCGAATTCATGTCATGATAAGACAATGGATAGGATTCTCTCGGGTTTATTTCTTTTAGGATTTCGGATTATCCCATCATCATGATACAGGTGTACCGTTTTGCCTACATTATGATGTTGTCAATTGGTATGAAATAACATGCAATACCCACAAAATCGACCACTTGTTACACATAAAGATTCTTGAATTTGTGGGATACTCCAGGTGTACCTATGCACAACTTACACTCGGGTGTGAGTTACTATTTACTTTTTTATAGGTATATCATGTAAACCACATTTGAGAGGTGAAGTTTTTGTCTTACGCCAAAAAGAGTCGACGACCGTGAAGCTTGGCATGTCCGAGCCGGCCTTGCCAAACACCATGCCACCAACTCGACATGCCGTGTTCGGTGACCAAACGCGGTGAAGCTATACAGAGAGCGTTGTTTTTTTTGTTTTTTATTTTTCTATTTTTTTTACCATTTAAACAAATTACAATTTCAAACAAAAAAAACACTATATTTTTCAAAAAAAAAAATACCATTTTCAAAATGTAACCGTTTTTTTTTCAAAATTTTAAAATTGAAACCTTCTATTATCTACTATAAATACCGACATCCTTCTTCATTTTCATCACATTCAAACCTTATTTATACAACTCTCCTAACCCTTTATAATTTCTATCATATTCTAACCTTCTTCATCTCTCAAAGTGGCTTATATGTGGAGCAAAGAGGAAGAGATAATTTTGGCTCGCGCATGAGTCAATGTAAATGAAGATCCAAATCACATCAACTATGTAGATGATAATTCTTTTTGGAGTAGGATCACCCAACGGTTCAACCACGAAGCATATGCGGAGAGTCATCGAAGTAAGGATAAAATCTTCGTCAAATGAAGATCAACAAACGCAATGGCAATACAGTTACACACTGTGTATAGTAGGTTGAGGCGTAATTCAACAAATGGTGAAATGATGAAATGTTATTTGTTAATGCTCTTCATACTTTCCGTACAAAAAGTAACAATAATTCTGGTTTGTAGAGTTTTGGCAAGTTATGGGTACATCTACAAATAGTGTCAATATTTCAATAGAAGTTGTCTTATGTGTTATTTTAATTGAAGTTTGTTTTATGTTTAGGTGTCTTATGTTTTATTTTAATTTCAAATGTGTTGTGCTTTATTAAATTTGAAATGTCTTGTGTTTTCTTCTATGTTGTATATTTTTTAAAGTGTATTGTAATTTCTTTTCAAATTAATGAAATTTAACTTTTTATAAAAATAATTTGTTTAAATTGATTAGTTTTTATATAAATTAATTTTTAGTAAAAAAACACCTTCACAAAAGTGGCAACCCGCACCCTCTAAATGACAAACTTTTGAAATAGTGTGGCAAATCTTATGTGATGCATGCGTGACAACACCTTTAGTGAGACAAACTTGGCACCACTCCAACTATCCTTAGGGTAAGAAGCTTTGTTAATCAATTTAGATAAAATCTCAGGATACTAATGTTGGATTAAGATGTCTAAGGTCTTAATTAAATCGATATTATAACGACCCAAAATTCATAAGTAAAAATTTCATTTTTAAATTCCTCAATCCAAACATCACATGTCCCAAAATCATCCAGAATACAAAGTATCACAAAATATCAGAGTAAGAGAGATCATAAATGCGAAAATCATGAGGAGGATGTTGTGCTATCATGTCGTGTCATTCCCTTTTGTACCAGAAGTACCTGAAACCATAAAAATAAACTATAAACACAAGGCTTAGTGAGTTTCTCCAAAGCACCCAATGCCAAACAAACAACTAGGCTTACCCGTGAGGAATATTTCAACCCAATACACAAATATAGGCCCACCCCTGGGGCGTATTTCAACCCAATATACAAATATGGGCCTAACCATGGAGTTTCTTCCAACCCATCATATATTCTTGGGCCCAGCCCTGGGGTTTATTTCAACCCAAATCATACAAACATGTAAGAGTCACATAATAACTAGCATACAATATAACAACATAGCGGGACGACATTGGTGCCTTCGGCCCACAAGCACAATGAGTAGACTCACCTCTGACAGAAGATAACTGAATCGTACACTCGAGCTGTTGCTAACATAGCTCCTCATACTAAACATAACCCAATAACAACCCTAATTAATAATCAGGGTTTAACCTATGAACAATGACCCAAAACATAATTTACCCTACCAAGGGCAAAAGACCATTTTGCCTTTCCATATATGGCCCAACAACCAAAGCCCAAAACTCCCTAGTGACCCAAGGCCCAAAATGACCTGCAAAGGGTTTCATGAGTGTATTCTTGATGTACGCCTTGTTACGCTCAATGTACAGCTTGGTCACAAAAGACTTACGAGGTTGCAACCCAATACGCCCAGCGTACTCTGAGTTACGCTCATCGTACTTAACATGCAACCAAAACTCTATTAAGGTCTTAATACCTTAAGACTTAAAGTCCAAAATTCAGATCCACATTTAACGAACATCTAGAATCATAAAGTTGCAAACTTTATGCCTTTGCATGGCTACAAGGAGTACAAAATCCAACACTAATTCTTATTCATGACCAAAAGGATTAATAGATCCATCATGCATGATTATGAAAGACCAAGATCCAATTTTTATGAACCACAATGCTCTTAAATGAAAGGAAATACTCCTGATTAGGTCTGGAGTTTCTCAAACTCTCAAGATCTAAGGCTAGGGGACCAATAATGAAAAAATCTTACTATAACTAGATCTAAATAAATATGTATCAAGGTTGGAGCTTTATACCTCCAGAAGATGCACAAGGATGAGTAATAACTGGATCCACAGGCTTGAGTGCAACACCACAACTCCAACGGTCTTCATTCACCACAAGGAACACCAAGATGACACTCTAAAGCTTCAAAACTCTCACACACAACTAGGGTTTCGAAATAGAGGCTAAGAGACGTAGAGGTTGGAGTTAAGAAAGAGCATACCTATAACTCATACAGGGCCACCAATAACTCAACTTCAAATCTCTATACATCTTTGTGGCCCCCGGATGGATCGAAAATTTTGACTTATGAGCCTCTTCTAGAACTGTATGCCTCACTAAACCAGTAGTCGGCCCAAAATCTACCACACCGAGTCAACAATATAAAGGAATCTACCCCCTGATCCGCTCCGCTTTCCAATTCTCCTCTTTTCAATCCCTCCACGCAATCCTTCGTGATCATATCTAACAGAGGAGAAATAATAACCATCCTCAAAAAAATATCCTCAATAAGAGCATTCAATGCCTTACGACTCAGGGTATAGGCATCAACATTGGCCTTTCCAGGGTGGTACAGGATCTCACAGCCATAATCCTTTATCACATCCAACCATCTTCGCTGCCTCATATTCAAGTTTACCTGATCCATCAGATACCTCAAGCTCTTGTGGTTAGTGTATATAGTACACATGAACCCATACTGATAATGCCTCCATATATTGAGGGAAAAAACCACGATCCCTAACTCCAAATCATATGTAGGGTAATTCGCCTGATGAGGCTTCAACTACCTTGAAGCGTAAGCTATCACAAGTCCTCTCTGCATGAGGACAACTCCCAAATCCAAGATAGACACATCACAATAAACCACAAAATCATCCATGCCCTCAGGAAGTGTGAGAATCGGGCTTCACATGATATCTACCTTAGAGTCTCAAAGGCCAACTATTGGTTAGGCCCCCACCAAAAAGTAACATTCTTCTTCATCAAGTGGGTCAATGGCACTATAATCTTGGAGAAATCCTGAATAAATCTCCGATAATACCATGCGATACCATGGAAGATTTGAATCTCATATGGGTTCCTCATAACCTCTTATCGCATCACGTCCTTGATCTTGGCCAGGTCGACCAATATACCCTTCTGGTTGATGATGTGCCCTAAGAAGTGCACCTCGTGCAACCAGAACTCTTATTTGGAGAATTTTGCATACATCCTCTATCTCCTCAGGGTATCCAATACCTCTCTCAAATGTTCCTCTAGTTGCTCCTTGGTCTTGGAGTAGACCAGAATATCATCTATAAACACTATCACCGACTGATCCAGCATCGACCTGCAAAACCGGTTCATGAGATCCATGAACGTTGATGGTGCATTGGTGAGCCCGAATGGCATCACCATAAACTCGTAATGACCATAACGAGTCCTAAAGTCTGTATTCTGTACATTATTTCTCCTAACCCTCATCTGATGGTAACCTGATCACATATCAATCTTGGCAAACCAAGATGCACCCTAAAGCTGGTCGAATAAGTCATCGATCCTGGGGAGTGGGTAACGGTTATTCATCGTTAGCTTATTCAACTCCCTGTAGTCAATGCACATACTTTGTGAACCATCCTTCTTTTTTCATGAACATGATCGATGCTCCCCAAGGTGAACTATTCATCCGAATAAATCCCTTGTCTAGCAGCACTCCTGCATCTTCGGCGATGCTAAGCGATATGGTGCTTTGGCTATTGCGGTCGCACCAGGAACCAGATCAATCCAGAAGTCGACCTACCTCTTGAGAGGCACTCCAGGAAAATCCTCAGGAAACACATCAAGTAAGTCCCAAACAATGGGAACCTCACTCAACGCCGATGTGCCCTTCACCTGAGTATCTGCCACATAAGCCAGAAACCCAGAACAACCCCGCTGGAGATATCTCTTGGCCCTTGCAGCTGAATAGAGATTCGGTCCATGTGAAGCTCCCTCACCAAGAATAACCAGCTCTCCCCCACTCGGGGTTTGAACCCTCATTAGTTGGTGCTCACAATCAATCATGGACCTATTGGGGCCCAACCATTCCATCTCGATAATAACCTTTAAACCTCGCAGAGGATTTAACACCAAATCAATAGAGTACCTCTCGCTAAACAGGTTCAGAACACACCCACTATGAACCCTCGAAGCACACGGAAAGCGATCATCAACAATCTAAACCTCTAATGGATAATCTAGAATCCCAGGAGCATTACTAAACTTTTTTCTAAGTGCAAGAGATATAAAGGGTTGGGTATCGCCCGAATCAAACAAAACATGAGTATTCATACCATTGACTAAGAAAGTCCCTATACATGCTCAGATACAAAATAAGCATAATTAAAGAAAGCAATAAAGATATAATTAAACTACATACTGGTAACCACATCTGGTGTTGCTCGAGCCTTATTGGTAGTAAGCTGAAATGCCTTGCTCTTCACCACATGTGTCTCCATCTTGCCTTACCGGCCATCAGTAATCCTCAAGGTAGCTGGTGTAGGCGCCTCCAATCCTCATGACAATCTCGGACAATCAGCCTTTTTATGGCCGGTCTAATTGCAATGAAAGCAAACCAGAGCACCCCGGGGGCAGTCCCTACTCATATGACCCGTCTGACCATATCTGAAACATCTTGAACCCATATCTTGACATGCCCCACTATGCGCCTTACCGCACTTGCCGCAATGACCCCGACCTTCCTTGCCCCTAGAATGCGAATCAAAAGTCTTGGTCCTTTTAGTTTGGCCCACGACAGTCTGCACCTGCTTTGGCTTGCGCTTTGTCTAAAGCTCTAGCTCAATCTCCCGCTCGTGGGCCCTCTCAATCATATCATTCAGGGTCTTGCACCCATAATAGCCCACAAACTCCCTCATGTTATCCCTCAACATGTCATGATATCTTGTATTCCTCATATCCTCATACATAGAATACTACAGAACCAAAAGAGCCCTCTCTTGGAACTTGACGGTGATCTCTGCCACAATTTCAGTAGTCTGACGAAGGTCCTAAAGCTCCCTCTCCAGCTGCTGCACCTCGATCGTTGGTGCAAACTCCCTATAGAATCTCGTAAAAAACTCCTCCCAAGTCATGACTACCACTACCGCAGTCCCCACAGCTCGGCCAACCTCATCTCACCACTCACGCGCTCGATCCCTTAGGATGCAGGATGCAAACCATACCTTTTCCCCTCTAGGAAAAAACTCGTCTACCGAGCATTCTCCATTTCAGTGATGAAGCATTGGCTAGTGATGGGGTTCTTATCCTCGAAGTGTTGGGTTTTGAGCATTCTAACACTCCTAAGTGTACATGCAACCCTAAATACCTTGGATCTATGTTTTCTCTATTATACATGCAAATAAGAACTTCCAAGGTATTATCCTAATCTAGCATACAAAAACAATGACTATAGCAAGATAGAATACATACCTCTTTGATGTAGGAAGTCTTCATGAAGCTTGAGTGCCTAGTGCCCCAAGTGTGACACCTCAAATGGTTCACACAACACCAAATACAAATAGAATGACTTGAGAGAATTCTACACTTCATGAAAATCGGCTAGCCCTTTCTCACTCTCTCTAGTGACCGATTTTTGGTCAAGAATAATATGCTTATATAGTTAGGGTTACACCATGTAAACCCTAATTGACATGGCCTTTCATTTCCATGATCCATGGGTACAAATACACCATGGAGCATCCATGGACCATCCTATGGGTTTTAGCCCAACTTGATTATCCATGGAGCATTAGCCCACTATACAAGTATGGATGATTTACACAATCAACCCATATATTTAATTAGTCTTCTTTTGATCACTTAATTAATCCTAGATTAATTCTTGATCAATACTAATTAAATAATCTTATTATTCTTATTATTAATATACTAGAACTTATAATATATTAATAACCATAAGTGTCTTATTTCTCTCATTATAGTCTATCTAAGTGCATGATGCCATGCAACCCAAATGGACCATGCCGGGTCGGGTCAAGTCTTACCAATTATAGTTATGGACTTAGACATTAATCCAACAGTCTCCCACTTGGATAAGTCTAAAACTATTATTGCGTATGACTTCAGGAACCAACTGGCAATCGTAGCTCTCAAAAGCTTCTGTCGAACTCTGACCTTGTCGATGAACTCTGACCTTTGTCAGTGACTTGTCCATTAGATAAGGGATCATATATTCCTCCATTCTAGATATCATATGGACTGAGACATGGATTATAATCATTCTCTCTGTCCATTTGTTGTTTCCTGATTTTCGATTTATGATGACTGACTAATTGAACAAATCAAATCAGTCCTGGCCCGGCCGAGCACTTCCATTTGTCATCATCAAATCATCGAGGGGCCCACAAATATCGCTTTTATCCCGAAGGTAAAAGGAACGGATAAACTTCGACTCATATGGCTTGTTCTACTACTTGTTGAATCATACACAAAGGCACGTTTTATAACACCGAGTTACCGTATGCATTTTCGTGCAATCAATGTACAACCAACTCATAGTAACAACTCATATCTCTAGGTTTGAAGAATATAAGATATTATCGTCTCATGATCACTCGTGATAAAATCCATGAAGTGATTCCAATGAGCGCGGGTTGAATCCAATACTCATAACTTATGAGCACTCATGAGTGTTGTAGCCCTTTGTCCAACACCTTAGACCTCTACAAGCCAACCCATGACAGTCTTAATTCATATCTACTTCCAACATATGACCGACTGTGGATGGTTTGAATAACTTAGTCATTCCGGAAGAATAACCTAGTTTATTCGGGAAGTCAAAACATGCAAAATGAAACACAATAATAATTGAATCCAATATGGTATCAACTCTTTGAACATAAATAAAACACCTTTTATTTATCACCATATGATTACACATTATTCATTGTATACTGTTTCAGCTATCAACTTTATTCTTGAATTTAAAACAATAGTTGTCCCATGCTCCAAGCATGTACACTATGTTTTCTTAAACACTAGTCATGCCACACACCAAGTATGCATACTATGTTTGTCTATGATCTTTACTTTGTGAACTAGATCAATTAAACATAACTTCAATGATTCTCTTTTCACACTCCCAAATCCTTACTGCAAATGCAAGAATTCCAAATTCATGCCATTTACTGAAATCTGTTAGATTCTAAACTTATATGCATTGATCCTCTTGTAATGATTATGCACAAAGTCAGAAAGACTTGACAATAATCATTACAGAGTATTCCAAAGGAGATCAGCTCCTTGGAAATATCCTTCTTGCATTAAGTTTCCTTAATCTTACACAAATTGAAAATTCTAACTTTGAAACATTTCCAGATTCCATTTTTGACTATCACTTCTGACCAAGAGTTGCCTCCTTACAGACTGTGTCAATATGGTCCTTCCAGAATTATCACTACACTTCCAACTATCCTTGAGCAACCAATCTTTGGTAAACCTTAGATTGTTCTCGACAATTGTTTAATCCTTTTAGTCATATCCAGTTCTAAACCTTTTCCCTTCTTAATGCCCCAGGCATTTGGAAAATTTTAGAACGGATGAATATAGCACATGTAATCGATCCTATATCCGAAGCATATGGGACACGATTCATGATGTCTCACATAAAGACTAAACCAGTCTTTTGCTATAATATTTCCATTTCTATTTGCCAAGTTCTCATAATTCAGATTATGAAAAGGGATGCCGTAATCATAATCGAATTTTAGAACGCAAATAATGGACCCATATACAGAATTTCCTTATATTGAGCCATTCCAACATGAAATTCATATATATTTCCTTGACTAAATGATTAAAACCTCACGATCTAAGCTTATAGATTTGAGATGAAGTATAATTTCCTCTCCCTTAATTATAGCAAAACAACTTTTCCAACCCCTGCAACCTCACGAATTGAAACTTTTTGTTTTCTATAATTAACATTGCTAACTTGCAATACTTATCATAATGATCATGCTCCCACTAACATGATGATTATTAGCATAACACTTATGCTCCCACTAGCTTTGACATGTACTCAGAAATCAGCTGACTCTCTCACCAAAGTTCAGATTTCTGATACAAGATTGTTTTGATAGAACTTTATCAAAATCATACACCTTTCCTTAGATAGCTCATGGGTGTGTCTAAACAATTTCAAGAACTATGAAAAGGGATGCCGTAATCATAGTCTTGATTGTTTTGACCTTTGCCATTTCTCACAAGTCCATGTTAGTGTGCCGGTAAACCACACACGCTCCACTAACGACTTTGAGAATGCAAATATCACAATTGCTATCTAGATAAAATCTACTTAGTGAAAGTGTTTCCTCACCATCATTTTCATGAATCGGAGAGAAACCTTATGACACTAGATTTAATGGTGTATGAGTTCCTACCCATATGAATTTGTCAAAACCATAATCACAAGACAAAGATAATGACAAATCCAAAACCATATGGATTGAACTCAATCTTAACTTCTTGCCACCTGGCAGCTCAAGGGTCTGCCATTGCTTCCAAGTTGTTATGCAACCAATTGAGAACTCTAAGAACTCATATGCAAAGCCAACTTTAACTGGAATGGGCACAGAATATGTCAACACGATAGGTTATAAACCTCAAGTCGTGTGCTAGTGAAGAACTTTAGAGTTACACTTAAGCTTGTAAGTATAATCATATTTACTGAGCTTTAGTAAACTATGACGAATAGTTTTATCAATCTTTTGTGGTGGACTTAATCAGTGCACAAGAATGTGTACTCGATCCCTTAGTCCTTTACTTGACTCACACATCCATGTGACCGAGTAATTAGTCTTAATTTTTCCAAAACTTGAAAGTTCTCATTCATCATGCTATACAACTTGCATGATTCCAAGTTCCGGTCCAATTGAAACTTGGGTGATGAGAATCTTTCCCTATTTGGTAAATTTAGACATTACCACAAATGAAAGAATCAATTTCATATTTCCACTCTTGCTATTAATGGAATCTTATAAGCAACAAAAATTTTCACAGATGCCATTGTAAGGATATTTTAAAATAAATAAAATCAAAAATTTTCCTTTTATTTTAAAAACTTTGCGGAAAAACTTATCCTTACAACCCATATGAAAACTTGTTGTTATCTATTCCTAAGCAATATCTCATAACTCCTAAGAAGTAGCTCAAGAATCCGATCTTCAAGCTATGCGATAGAAATCCATCTACGCCATCAGATTCAGCATATTCTTACTTTAAGTTTCTTCACTTTTCTTTGATTCTTAAAACATCACCATGTGACCCCGTCACATCATGTATCAAGAATCTCAGAATAGAAACTTAACAGAGTTAGATAGTGGACTTTACCTGAAGTAGAGTCAAACTCATTGACTTTAACATCCTTAGGTAAATTTGGCAGCTTCGCAACCAATGCCCCTTTCTTTGGCAATATAAACATATGGACCCTTTGATAATGGTACATGAGACTATCACAGACTTAGTTTTTTTTTCTCTTTACCATTTGGTCAAACGAGTTGACTATGGCCGATCCCTTTCCTTTGGGAAGAGAATGTTTTTCTGGATTTCCTGTGTCACTATTGTCAATTTCCATCAAGTTTTAAGGAAGTTGATCTTAACAAATAGTAAGATCATTAAGGGTCTTGTCATAGTCTGTTTCATAGGTGTCCCAAAGGAACTCACTATGTGACTTAGAAAGTGATTGAACCACCAACTTTCTTAAGACTTTGACACCCAACTCTCCCGGCTTGTCAATATGTGACTACATCTCCAAGATGTGATCACACCTAGACCTTGCCTTGCCAATAGGGCTTGAGTGACCTTAAACTTTTCAAGAACTTATGGGTTAGGGAGATTAGTTGGAGGAGGAGAAAGAAGTATGATATCCATGGGACATCATCTTCATTAGGAAACCTTGTTTCAAGAGATTTGGGAAGATCATAGGTGTCTAAACCAGACATCTTTTGGGAGATATTCAAGATAGTTGATTTAAAGTCCTTAATATGACACCCAATATGAAATATTAAGGCTAGGACCCAACAAACTATTTTATAACTTAGAAGAGGTATGCCGTAATCCAAGCTATAAAATATTTGAAGGTAGGTGAATGACGATTCACCAATTTCCACCAAGATAAACGAAATGTATTATTAGGTTTTAATTGGTTTTGAAACTCCTAGATCTTTGAGATTCATTGAACTTTTCAAAGGCATGTTTCAATCTCAAGTGTGCCCTTCAGGTTTTGTGACTGGGATGTCGAGGATCACAAAACAAGGTGTGAAGTAACCATGCAAATCACTTGGTACCCTTAATAAATTACCCCTCAATCGATGTGCCGGTTAACCACACACGCTCCATCGATACTATGATAAATATTAAGTCACCCTTTACCTACCTTGTTAAGTCCAAGTTAGTGCGCCAGTTAACCACACACGCTCCACTAACGACTTAGACAAAGTGTAAAGTGTAATTTCATGGGTTAGCACCTTATTCACATTTTTCCTAAGTAACTAAGATTGGGTATTATTAAGAGTTTAGTTACTTAGTATTTATCATTAATACTTTTAATGAAGGGAGAATTCTAGTCCTGTCAAACCCGTTTGGCTAACGACCCTCCACCGGTCAAGAAAGCGGTGGGTGAGAGTGGACACCCATTAAGTTGCCATTTTATAGGCAACAACCTTATACCCACCTTATAGACCGGCTTCGTGAATGAGGCGTACTAGCGGTAAGACTGACTTTACTCTTATACATATATATATATATATATATATATATATATATATATATATATATTATTAACTTATAATATTATAAAGTATAAGGGTTGAATTTTAACTTTTAAAATTCTAAGGGCTAACTTGGAATTAAAGTATTCATAAGGAAAACTTTTCAAATTCCAAAACTTGAGGGCAAGTTTTGAAACTATTCAAAACTAATTAATTCCATAACTTATGTGTTTAAAGTAGTTTTAATCCAAAAACTCTTCAAGTTCCATAACTTGAGGACAAGTTATGGAAGACTTTAAGCTAATAAAAGAACTAACTTTTTCTTTATTTTATAACTTATGGATTTAATTATGGTTACATATTGTTCTTTAATGAAGTGACTCTTGAACTTCCATAACTTGAGGACAAGTTATGGAGTCATAAAAAAAAAACTATTCAATGACACAAGACTCTTCATTTTGTAACCATTGCCAACTCTTATGAATTTTATGAGTCTTTAATGTGACTCTTCATGTAACTTAAGGACAAGTTACACAAACACATTTTATACTCAACTCTTATATTAAAATGGATTGAAAACAACTATTTCAATTAACTTTTCTATTAATCTAAGCACTCATAAGAACAAGATAATTCAAATCAAACTTTTTCATGTAATTAGTCTAAACCTTAAACTAATACAAAACATGAATCTATTGACAATTATCTTTGAAAATGGATTAGCATGAACATTACCACATCAAAACAAGTTTATAAGTTCAAAAACAACTTAGGGTAATGTTCCTAGTCCATTTCTAGCCAAAAAAGTCGAGTTTATGCTGTCTGGGGGTCCAACTCGTCGAGTGCATGAACCAACTCGGCGAATTGGATCGAATTCATCACTTTTTAGGCATGGACTCGCCGAGTCTCCTGATAGACTCGCCGGGTCTGATGACCAGACAACAAGAAATTCGATTTTTTAAGCAGTTTTGCAAGTATAACAAGAAAACAAACCTGAGCTCTGATACCACTGTTGGGTTTTGAGCATTCTAACACTCCTAAGTGTACATGCAACCCTAAATACCTTGGATCTATGTTTTCTCTATTATACATGCAAATAAGAACTTCCAAGGTATTATCCTAATCTAGCATACAAAAACAATGACTATAGCAAGATAGAATACATACCTCTTTGATGTAGGAAGTCTTCATGAAGCTTGAGTGCCTAGTGCCCCAAGTGTGACACCTCAAATGGTTCACACAACACCAAATACAAATAGAATGACTTGAGAGAATTCTACACTTCATGAAAATCGGCTAGCCCTTTCTCACTCTCTCTAGTGACCGATTTTTGGTCAAGAATAATATGCTTATATAGTTAGGGTTACACCATGTAAACCCTAATTGACATGGCCTTTCATTTCCATGATCCATGGGTACAAATACACCATGGAGCATCCATGGACCATCCTATGGGTTTTAGCCCAACTTGATTATCCATGGAGCATTAGCCCACTATACAAGTATGGATGATTTACACAATCAACCCATATATTTAATTAGTCTTCTTTTGATCACTTAATTAATCCTAGATTAATTCTTGATCAATACTAATTAAATAATCTTATTATTCTTATTATTAATATACTAGAACTTATAATATATTAATAACCATAAGTGTCTTATTTCTCTCATTATAGTCTATCCAAGTGCATGATGCCATGCAACCCAAATGGACCATGCCGGGTCGGGTCAAGTCTTACCAATTATAGTTATGGACTTAGACATTAATCCAACACGAAGAACTCTGGAGCTCCACATGCCTTGGATTGCCAAAATGAGTGATTTCATGCTCCTAACTGTCCTACAACAATTTCGTCTCGAAAGGCCCTAAGCCGCTCATCTATGAGCCCCATAATCCCCTCCTTGATGGTACTAAACATCACAGGAGCAACAACCACATTACCATGAGTGACTGCCTCTAGTCATCCCGAAATCTCATACCAACACACCGCCATATATCCAACCTGTACCGAGTTACCCACGACTCTCAATCTGGAAGTAATGCACTATCACACACTATGTCTCTGGTCCCTCAACCAACATTCCATCGTGTGGATCATCATAGAAGCTAGAGACCTCACTCTCACAGTTGATACACAACGTAGGCATCGAGGGTCGCTGCCCCGGTATACTCCTCTTGATCACCTGAATCTACTGCTAAAAAGTATGCCTTACTCAACTAAGGCAACTCCTTGTCCTCATCCATCTCAGTCCCCACCAATGACTCTTTCACGGTATAATAAATACCTCGCAGCAACATATCATAATTACTCTGGTGAAAACATGGCAACTATATGATACCCTATGGAATTACCTCCAAACTCTAGAACTGGAAGCTCGTTATCTCGTTCGCTCCACACGAGAAGCGGAAATAGTGTAATCTTCGTCACAGGATGTGACATCTCAACAATCGGTTGATCACTCAACCCATACCGCAATCCTCCTCCACGTATCACCTCCACTTTTCCACAAGTCCTGCCACTCCAACTGGCAGCCCACCAGTCAACTCCTCGGGATCCAAAACTCAATCCCCTCATAAGGTACACTCTATCGAAGCTCAACCAACATGGCCCTATGGCCCCACAATTTACCATATCCATTCCTGGTCTGAACACCCAGCGTCGGATAACTAGTAAAAATGGCAACACACTCTGCTACGAATCATGGTACCTAAACCATGTTATCTCCCTACTACCTGCTATTTAGAACCTCTGGAATCCTCCCTGTTTCGAGTATGGGTACTGTGCTTTTAGTAGTACGGGATCGTACTACCTGCCACATCTACCCATACATTCCACATGGATCGTCCCAGGTTTCCTAAATAGTTGCTCAACCTTCTCGATCACCAATCCCATTGCACATGGTCGCTCTCCAGCGAATACTCTCCTCTATCAGCGTACTCATCTGACTAAGGTATCTTCCTAGGATCCTCCTAGGTTCTCACATTTCTCTGCCATCAGCTACTGAAGAACTCCTAATGATGCCAGCCATCTACCTCCTGAATATCGTGATACTCACTCGGTAGCTGACTCCCATCATCAAGATTTCCACAAAGCACAAAGCAAGCAGCATTCGGGCATCGAATAACCTCCACCATCACGTAAAACCACTCTGGCATATAAATCCTCTCGCTCTATCCACAAATCAAAAGGCATCGTTGACCCAAGCAACCCCACCCCTCATGGCATCTAACTACCCTCTCAGTAGATTCCTCCAAAAGCACATCTAGGTATCTCTCCTAGATTACTCCACTACTCAAACCTCTCTCTAAAAGATTCCTGCTAGATACTCCTACTCAACACATACTCAAGTCACATAACAGATAGCAACAACTTCTATGCTAAGGTATCACAAATCAGCCAACTCTAGCCCAAAAATATGAAGTACCTAGCCTATCCTCTACCATGAGTAAATATATCATAATCAAAATTAAGTAATGGTATTTTGGGAAATCACCATTTGGGATCTGGCTGATTGTACACACTGCTCCAACTCGTTTTCTCTTAAAACACTTTCTCATTTTAGAAAAAATCAAGTATTTTGAAATTTTTTCTCAAATCCTCGGTTTGAGTTCAGACACACCCGAAGGTATATCCGAATCCCTCAAACCAAGGCTCTGAGATTTTCATTTTAAAATCTCAAAATTCTCATTAACACATTTCAAAAAAAAACCCCAAAGTATCAAATTGTCAAAACACATATCCACAATCGTTAAATAAAAATCCAGGATCCTCAAAACATAACTCCATCTTGTGCGTACAATCGAGCAGGCGCCTTCCCGCGATCCTGAAAAGTACCTGAAACACATATCACACAACACGGGAAGCACGAATGTAACGCTCCATTTCTGGTATGTAAATTTAATTAAAGTATCTCCATTTCTTAAGGGGTACTCGATGAGTCTGTAGCCCGAATCATCGAGTAGAAGCGGGATGAGCTCGCGATTTAAGTTGGCTACTCGGTGAGTCCATATGTTGGGACTCGACGAGTATGCCTGTCAGGATGAAGCCCTAATTTCAACGGTTTGTACCCTATTTAAACGGCATTATAGCCTCCCACCCCAGCCTCCAGTACCTGTAGAGCATTTCCCCTGTAAACCCTAGCCCCCATTGTTGAGTTTAAGTGTGTTTGTGCTAGTTTGGAAGCTTTGGAAGAGAAGGAAGGAAATAAGGTCCATAAAAGAGAAAGGAGATCCAGGATTTAGCTTCCATCTATTTCTCATTCAGGTAATGAAGTTATTACCTTGTGTATTTCTCCATTAAACCCTCTTTTATGCTTGTTATGTCTTCTTTGGAGCCTTTTATGATTCAAAACTTGAGATATGGACTCTCCTTTGGATGGAAACCTTAGATCTGGACGTTATTGAACTCCAGGAGCTCATTATAGCCACCTTTATGCAATCTTGGCCTTGTTCCAAACCCTAAGTGCTTAGCATTTGTTGATTTTGGGTATTTTAGCCTCATACTCTTGTGCATGCACATTAAGTTGGAAACTTTACGTGTAAAACCAGTCCTAGAAGCTCAGATCTATGATTTGGAAGCACTGAAATTGATTATAATCGACTGTATAGTAATAGCATGCTTGGGACTCGATGAGTTGTTCTTCAACTCGGCGAGTTGTTCTTCAGACTCGACGAGTTGTTCATACGACTCGGCGAGTCACAGACTGGACGTGTATGTTGAAGGAGAACTCGACGAGTTGTTCATACAACTCGGCGAGTCGGATGAAGTTAGACTCGATGTTAGCATTGAAGAAGAACTCGTCGAGTCTTTGCCAAACTCGACGAGTAGAAGCGGGTAGAGAACTAGAATGGATGAAAGGGACTCGGCGAGTTGACGACCCAACTTGGCGATTCTGGTCAACAGGAAGTTGACTTTGACTAGGAAGTTGACTTGACCAGGGGTAAATAGTCATTTTACCCTGAGATCAGTATTCAATATTTGATTTAGTGTTTATGGGATTTGTAGCCGGGGAGTTCCGGAGCAGCAGTTAGGCAGTTTCAGATTTAGCATCTCGGCAGCCAATGTTATGAGGTGAGTTTCCTTCCAGTAGGAACGGCTCTACGACCACAATGTCGGCCCGTCTAGTTAGTAGTAGTTCCGGACTGCGGTTCGAGGCAGTAGTTCAGTGTGCTTGATGTCTTTTTGATTCAAGCCTGTCTTTGTGTTATGTGTTCCAGACTTGGGTCCGATGCACTATGCAGTATATTTGATTATGTTAGTAGTTATGATTATGTTATGCTATGTTCAGTCAGTTTCCGGACTTCGGTCTGATGCAGAGGGCGAGGCCCTGGTTAGTTCCGGACTTCGGTCCGATGCAGTTTCCGGACTTCGGTCTGATGCAGAGGGTGAGGACCTGGTTAGTTCCGGACTTTGGTCCGATGCAGTTTCCAGACTTCGGTCCGATGCAGAGGGCAAGGCCCTAGTCAGTTCCGGACTCTGGTACGATGCAGTTTCCGGACTTTGGTTTGATGCAGTGGGCAAGGCCCAATATGTGTTTATATGTTGTTGTATGGTATGTGGTAGTTTGGGGGAGCTCACTAAGCTTCGTGCTTACAGTTTCAGTTTTGATTTCAGGTACTTCCACTAGCAAAGGGAAGAGCTCGGGTTGATGGTATCGCACCCACCACAACTTCAGTTTTATCCTGGGAGTTTTATTCAGACACTTTGTTATGATTGATACAGTTTTGTTTTGACACAATTACTATGACTTTTGAGTACTCATTCCATGGTTCTTATTATATATGACATTGGATGATGTGATTTTTAGTAACATTAAAACAAAAAATTTTGGGTTGTTACAACAAAGCTTAGTGAGTTCCCCAAAATAACGCATACACAAATAATAAGCCTCACATGGCTATGACTCGGCATGGACCCTCCGGTCTCATGCATCTCGGTGTGGACCCTCCGGTCATGTGTCTCAGTGAGGACCCTACGGTCTAACAACTCGGTTTGGACCCTCTAGTCCAGTATCTCAGTGAACACCCTCCGGTCCCACAACTCGGTTTGGATCTGCCGGTCCTATCTCAGTAAACACATAATATAGCATATATATCACACAGACAAAATGAATAATATCATACTACTCAATTAAGCACATAGGACCCTCTGATCGCACAAAGATACCACTCATGGTAAGTATAGTGAGAAGACTCACCTCACAGAGTAAAGCAAAATATCCCGCACTCGAGCTGCTGGTCAAATCTCCGCCCCTCTATGGCCTCCAACATCCATAATTGACCAAAACCCTAAAGTCAACAGGAGTCAACAGTCAAAACTGATCCAACTCTAAAAGTCAATAGAAGTCCACACCCAAGTCAATAGTTCCTATTGACTCAACTCGCCGAGTATAACTCATGACTCCTCGAGTCACTCAGAACTCAGTAATCGCGAAAACCCGTCTCTACATGCCGAGTTGCTATCCTACTCGTCGAGTCCATACAATGTCCAAAAGATCAGGAAAACCCTACCTACTCATCGAGTTGTCTCATCACCTCATCGAGTCCACTCTGAATCCAAAGACGGGTAAAACCCTCTCAACTCGTCCAGTTGTCTCATTAGCTCGCCGATTCTGTCCTTCGTCCAAACCATCAGGTAAACCCTAACCGACTCGTCGATTCGGCTCACCAACTTGTCGAGTCTATTCAGTCCATTTCCTCATTTAGACAATTTTGGACAGAAATAAGGTCTCATACTCTGGATCTAGCCTCCTGAGGCTGAATCCTCATGTAAAGTTGCACCTTTACGTTCATACATGGCATATAGGGCTCAAGATGCCAAAACAAGCTCCATAAAGGTCTTTATGCTCGAATACTTGCCCAAAGCTTAATAAAGCTCGAATCTTTAGGCTCATATGGACTCATATAGCTCAGATCTATAGTCTCAATTTCCATGGCCAGCTCAACAACTCCAAACCAAAAGATGGATGGGATAAAGCCCTGAAACTCTCTAGAAAGAGATCTAACAAAAGGAATGATCAAGGAGATATCTTTTTACCTCCAATTGACAGCTAGCACCGAAAGAACACTGGACTCAAAGCTTCTTCTTGTTTCAAACCTTCTTGCTCTTCATTCTTCTTCTAAAAATGCACTTGAACACAAGATCTTTAGCCTTTCTCTCCCTCTTAAAATGACTACAGCTCGTCTAGGGTTTCTCCGAGTGTGTCTAAATGGCCAGGGATGCGGAAATGAGGGCTTAAGGGCCTTTAAATAGTGTGCAAGACCTAAAATTAGGGTTTTCTCAATACAGACTCAACTCATCGAGTCCAGCCCCCGACTCGACGAGTAGGCTTCAAAACGCGCGTGGCCAACTAAGCCCCTACACGACGAGTCAGGACCAACCAACTCGTCGAGTAGGTTCCCCAAAGTACAATATAACTCTTAAATTCTCATTCAGGAATCGGGGTGTTACAATTCTCCCCCACTTGAATTAGATTTCGCCCTCGAAATCGCTCCCTGAAAACACATAGATCAAACGCAATAACCCGAGAAGCACCACCAAAAATCTCATATCATACAACAACCTCCCTTCCAAGACACCTAAACCTAATCAGGAACTCCCAATCCCAAAATAGGATGGACCCCTCTGCCGTTGAGGTACCAGTTTTGACTCTCCAGAACCTGGAAGTTTTAGTGGTTTGTCTCCCTGCTAGACGCCCATGCAAGTCGTTGACCAATATCTGGCTAACGATCACTCATGACAGATATACCAATCGATCCAGATCGTAGCTCAAAAGGAATGGAAGGGTCACATCTCACTAGGGACCCACCACCTGTACTGCTATCATAACCCATCTTAAAAAATGAACCTCAATATTGTGTCCTCAGACACAATAAAATGATCATGCCCGCTCGGAACCATCCTCTGACGTCTATACTCATAATCCCTAGATTCCTCTCAAATACCCCTCCAACATTGAGAACAAGGTCAGCTCCCGGCCCAATAGTGGAACTTCCAAAGGATACCTATTGCACTCCTAATGAAACGACTTTGCGGACTCCTTCTCACAATAGCTATCTCAACCCATCAAGACACAGAAAATCACGAAGTTCGCTCTACCTCAAGCGAATCACTACAACCCCATATGAAGTCGTCTCACCTCCAACCTTTGTCGTCTACCACCTACTGATTCCATGCGTCTCGTGGACCTTCCCAAAACAATGTACTGACCTACACATGTCTAAAACATCTGATGGAAACTATTACCTCTCAAAAGGAACCCATCCGGAAATTCGGAATCTCATCCTGCCTACTTATTACACAAATATGGCCAAACTCAAACTCGGAAGTCTGATTCAACAGGAAAAATTGAAACCACTCACCTCCAACCTGAGACTCAACTCAAACCCTATGATCCACAAATCTATGCGTACACCCCTCTTCCAATTTGGATATAACGATTCCCGACCATCCTGGAGACCCCAGTCTTGCCCCTGGTCCAGCCTTCAGTTTCCTAAGACTCAATTGGTAAGGATACCTAAGCCTAAGAATTTCTCTGTGTCATGCTCTAACTAGTGAAGGCTATGGCTCCTCGCAGTTATACAACAATCTTTCACTGACTAACATGTGCTACGACTCCCCATAGCCCTATGACACTCTCTCCCTGACTCATGAATGCTACAGCTCCCCGCAGTATTACGATACTCTCTCGCTGACTCACATATGCTACGATTCCCCTCAGTCATAAGATACCCTCTCTCTAACTCATGAAAGCTACAGCTCCCTGCAGGCTTACGAAACTCTCTCACTGACTCGTAAAGGCTACGGCTCCCCGCAGTTTCACAATACTCTCTCACTCGCCGTGGGCTCACCCCTATGGTTTTTCCCCAATAGTCCCAAGTGATTACTCCCACTTGAATCTACTCGCTCTCTTACCACCCCATAATCTCATCCTCAAGTCATCTCCCCACTGAATTCACTAACTCATGTTCCGCAGTCGCATCATAGATAGGTACACACACCCACCCAGATTAAGCATCACTACTCCTGATGAAAATCTCCTCAACAAAGCACTTTCTCCTACTACAATTCACATTCTTGGACAATTCCGTCCAATGACAAATAGTTGAAGGGCTCCCACTGGAACACTAGTCACTCGAAACTCTACTTGCCATCTCACTAAATCAAGCCTCAAAATAATCCAAAAATTTTAGGCATCATACTCGGATACCTCGGTACACCATCACAGAACCTCGCGATGTCTTGCCTCAACCACTGATCTTCCACTCACCGCATCTCGTATCTTCGAAATACTCCAGCTCGCCAATTGAAACACGGAGGAAGCGCCAATGACTAAGAACATGTTGAAAACAATCTGAAACCCCATCCTCTACTGCTCAAAACCTATGCAAGAATACTCATATCGGCACTGAAGTTGGTTGCCAAAACAACTACTGCCTTTCCTAGAGTGCATAAAACAACCCATACATCGAACTAGAAATTCTCAACAGTCGAAACTGAACTCCAACAAGCCAACCGTCTCAAACTCATCCACTACAAACTTGAAGAATCCATAACTGCAATAAGGTTCCTGACCAAAAGCTACTCGTTGTGGATACACTCATCCTTTCCTAAACACGTACAACATGCATCATCTCGCTATGCACCTCGCCTCATCCACTAATAACCCAAGTCTCATGTGTCCGTACCGTAGATCTCCATAACCAGTTCTCTAACCTCACTTGAATAGATCGCTATTCCTCTTAATAGAATACCTGGTTCTCCCCCCACTCAGGGTTCGAACCATCACCAATTGGCATACCAACAGTCTACTCCATAGGCTGTTTCACCAGGTACATCACACTTGAATCTTGGAATCATACCTCGCAACACTCGATGATCTTCCCGATAGAGACCAAGAAACTCCAAATATCCCGAATCCTGAATCTCAGCTGAAATCCTCGGAATCCTGCCCACGTGACTCCCTCTAGTCATCCCGAAATCTCATACCAACACACCGCCGGATATCCCAACTGTACCGAATTAGCCATGACTCTCAATATGGAAGTGATGCATTATCACACACTGTGTCTTCGGTCCCTCAACCAACATTCCATCGCGTGGATCATCATAGAAGCAAGAGACCTCACTCTCATAGTCAATACACAAAGTACGCAACGAGGGCCGCCGCCCCGGTATACTCCTATTGATCACCTGAATCTGCTGCTAAAAAGTATGCCTTACTCAACTAAGGCAACTCCTTGTCCTCATCCATCTCAGTCCCCACCAATGACTCTTTCACGGTATAATAAATACCTCGCAACAACATATCACAATTACTCTGGTGAAAACATCGCAACTATATGATAACCTATGGAATTACCTCCAAACTCTAGAATTGGAAGCTCGTTATCTCGTTCGCTCCACACGCGAAGCGGAAATAGTGTAATCTTCGTCACAGGATGTGACATCTCAACCATCGGTCGAGAACTCAACCCAGACCGCAATCCTCCTCCGCGTATCACCACCACTTTTCCACAAGTCCTACCACTCCAACTGGCAGCCCACCAGTTAACTCCTCGAGATCTAAAACTCAATCCCCTCACAAGGTACACTCTGTCGAAGCTCTACCAACATGGCCCTGTGGCCCCATAGTTTACCATATCCATTCTCGGTCTAAACACCCATCGTCGAATAACTGCTAAAAATGGCAACACACTCTGCTACGAATCATGGTACCCGAACCATGTTATCTCCCTACTACCTACTATTTAGAACCTCTGGAATCCTCCCTGTTTCGAGTATGGGTCCTCTGCTTTCAGTAGTATGGGACCATACTACCTGCCACATCTACCCATACATTCCACACAGATCATCCAGGGTTTCCTAAATAGTTGCTCAACCTTCTCGATCACCAATCCTATTGCACATGGTTGCTCTCCAGCGAATACTCTCCTCTATCAGCGTACTCATCTAAATAAGGTATCTTCCTAGGCTCCTCCTAGGTTCTCACATTTCTCTGCCATCAGCTGCTGAAGAACTCCTGATGATGCCGACCATCTACCTCCTAAATATCGTGATACTCACTCGGTAGCTGACTCTCATCATCAAGATTTCTACAAAGCACAAAGCAAGCAGCATTCGGGCATCGAATAACCTCCACCATCATGTAAAACCACTCTGGCATATAACTCTTCTCGCTTTATCCACAACTCAAAAGGCATCGTTGACCCAAGAAACCCCACCCCTCATGGCATCTAACTACCCTCTTAGTAGATTCCTCCAACAACACATCTAGGTATCTCTCCTAGATTACTCCACTAATCAAAGCTCTCTCTAAAAGGTTCCTGCTAGATACTCCTACTCAGCACATAATCAAGGCACAAAACACATAGCAACAACTCCTAGGCTAAGGCATCACAAATCAGCCGAATCTAGCCTGAAAATATGAAGTACCTAGTCTATCCTCTAGCATGCATCACTAATATCTTGTAAATATATCATAATCACAATTAAGTAATGGTATTTTGGGAAATCACCGTTTGGGCTCTGGATTAATGTACACACTACTTCAACTCGTTTTCTCTTAAAACGCTTTCTCATTTTAGAAAAAATCATTTCTTTTGAAATTTTTTCTCAAATCCTTAGTTTGAGTTCAGACACACCCGAAGGTACATCCGAATCCCTCAGATTAGTGAGTTCCCCAAAATACCACATACACAAATAATAAGCCTCTTATGGCTATGACTCGGCATGGACCCTCAGGTCTCATGTGTCTCGATGTGGACCCTCCAATCATGTGTCTCAGTTAGGGGTGAAAACGAGCCGAGACGAGCCCGAGCCTGGCCTGGCTCGGCTCGGGCTAGTTTAAGTTATATAAGGCTTGATCTCGTGCTCGGCTCGAGTCGAGCTTCCTTGTACTTAGCTCGGCTCGAGCTCGTAAAGAATTATATAAGCTCGACTCGGGATTGGGCTCGACTAATTTTTTATTTGACGTGTCTAAATAAGCTTAAGCTCGGCTCGAGCTCGTTTACTAATACCCTAAATCCAAAATTACCCTAATATGTTTATATATATATATATATAATATTAAATTATATTATATAAAGGCTCGTTTAGGCTCGTGAGTCTAATCAAGCTTAATGGCATAGGCTTGAGCTCGAGATCGTTTAATAAATGAGCTTAATATTAAGCTCGAGCTCGGATCGGGCTGGTTTAAAATCGATTTCGAGTCGAGCTTTTAACGATCCAATCTCAAGTAGCTCGCGAGTAGCTTGGCTCGTTTGCACCCCTAGTCTCAGTGAGGACCCTCTGGTCTTACAGCTCGGTTTGGACCCTCCAGTCCAGTATCTCAGTGAAGACCCTTCAGTCCCACAACTTCGTTTGGACGCTCCGGTCCTATCACAGTAAACATAGATTATAGCATATATATCACACAGACAAAATGCATAATATCATATAACTCAAGTAAGCACATAGGACCCTCTGGTCGCACAAAGATACCACTCATGGTAAGTATAGTGAGAAGACTCACCTCACAGAGTAAAACAAAATATCTCACACTCGAGCTGCTGGTCAAGTCTCCGCCCCTCCATGGCCTCCAATATCCACATTTGACCAAAACCCTAAAGTCAACAGTCAAAACTGATCCAACTCTAAAAGTCAACAGAAGTCCACACCTAAGTCAACAATCCTTATTGATTCAACTCGCTGAGTACAACTCATGACTCGTCGATTCCCTCAGAACTCAGTAATCGCGAAAACCCGACTCTACTCACCGAGTTGCTAGCCAACTCGTCGAGTCCATGCAACGTCCAAAGGATCAGCAAAACCCTACCTACTCGTCAAGTTGTCTCATCAACTCGTCGAGTACACTCTGAATCCAAAGACGGGTAAAACCCTCTCAACTTGTCAAGTTGTTTCATCAACTCGCCGACTCTGTCGTGCATCCAAACCATCGGGTAAACCCTAACCGACTCGTCAAGTCTATTCAGTCCACTTCCTCATTCAGAAAATTTTGGACATAAATAAGGTCCCATACTTTGGATCTAGCCTCTAAGGCTGAATCATGCACATAAAGCTACAACCTTTACATTCATGCATGGCATATAGGGCTCAAGATGCCGAAACAAGCTCCATAAAGGTCTTTATGCTTGAAGACTTGCCCAAAGCTTAATAAAGCTCGAATCTTTGGGCTCACAGGGACTTATATAGATCAGATCTATAGTCTCAACTTCCATGGCCAACTCAACAACTCCACTACTAGAAAAACAGCCTTTTACGACGCGCAAAACACGACGCTCTTTGATTTATGTTACGCATTAGAGAGTGACATTAAAAAAGTGTCATCTCTTCAAAAAATTTAAGGATTTATGTCGCGCATTACTGAGTGCCTTTAAATTAGTGTCTGATGTAAAAATATTAAAAACACGGAAGGCACTTGTGCGTCATCTGTGAATGTCGTTTTATATTTTTTTTAAGAAATGCGCGTGTCCGAGGGAAAATGAAATCCCCCAAAATTTTGAACACCCGCCATCCTCCCTGTGTACTCTCTACACCCGCCAAATCGATTTCATTCTCTCCCTTCCTTCTCTCTGCAACCCCTTCCTCTGCGATCGACTTTCACTTCCTTCTCTGTGTAAACCCTAATCAAACATAACGCATTTGCAATGGTAATGTCTTCTTTCACAAAATAGACGATTGAGCGAAGAACTAGGGCTTCTGATGAATCGAACATCACCAACAATGATAGCTACCCATCATAATTTGTTTTTTCTCTCGGACTCCACCATTCCAACATCGCACGACAACAGCGCTTGCATCTGCTGCATCTTCTCCAACATTGGATTCTGGTTCTGGAAAGCGCTTGCATCCACCTTCTCGTCTCTCCCCCTCCACCGTGTTTTCTCTCATCTCTCTCCTCCATAGATGGAGATTGTCGGAGACATGAAGGGAGTAACCGAAGGAAACCCTAAAACTACTCTGATTGCATAAACACTTCTTCTCCTGCAACTTTAGGTAAGTCTCTCCTCCATAGAGTATAATTTCTGCTTTCATGTTTTTTCATCTTTAATCTTTCAAACCCCTTTCTTGTTCTTCTTTCAGTGTTAGAATTTATCTGGATTTAGCTCTTTGATTTTATAAGATCTTCATAAATTGTTCGGGTTTCTTGATTTTTGGAACCTGCATGTTTATTTTCCTTCCCAATCTGGGCATTTTTATCTGTGATTAGTAAACAAATTAGGGTTATGATTCTTAAACATCCAATCCTTTTGCCTTTGTTCTTGTTCTTAATGTTTTTCTTTTTTAGAAAATTCCATCGTCTTTAGTTCTTGATCTTGACTTTGAAGACACCCATGTGTTGTTTAGTTGAAATTCAGTTTCAAGATCATGATTCTTCATTAACTAAATCAACTTGTCAATCTTACCCTGAAGTTGCTAGTGCTGGAGAAAATTACCATTTAGCGTTTGAGAGTTGGAATTGAAGATATGGAATGGAATTGAAGCTCATTTAGTTGCAATAATGGTCATATCTGTGATCTGTTATTGCTAGGCAAAATGGGTCCCAATCATCAATTACAACAGCAAGGGTAGTGCCCTATGCTTCTTCAGTTCCAATTGAAGGTTTAGTAAATTAAAGCTTTAACCAAGGTAATCATCTGGGGTATCAAAGTTACTGGGATGCAACATATGCACATGAATTGACAAATTTTCGTGAACATGGGGATGCTGGTGAAGTTTGGTATGCATATCTAATTGACTATGACATATACCTTCTTTGACAAGATGCTTTTTTGTATGACTTTTTAAATTCTTTCTAAAGGTTTGGGGCAGATGTCATGGAAATGGTTGCTTCATGGAAAAAAGGACTATGTGCTGACATTTCACAAAGACATTTACAAATTCAACATAAAATTGATGACTCTGAGTCTGTTAGTCAAGAGGATAAAGATTTAGCAAGATGGAGTGTTCTTGATGTTGGAACAGGCAATGGGCTACTTCTTCAAGAGCTTGCTAAACAGGGGTATAGTATTATACATAATAACACTTATTCCTCCTTTTGGTACGATGATAATTGATAAATCATTCTTTATTACTTTTGATGTTAGTATAAATAGGTTCTCTGATCTCACTGGAATAGATTATAGTGAATGAGCAATTAGCCTTGCTAGAAGCCTTGCTAATCGTGATGAATTTATTGGTATCAAACTATTGGTTGATGATGTTCTTGATTTTTTATTTACTCATATTTAATGTCTATTGGTAAGTTACAATTTGCATTTACTCATATTTAATGTTTTTTATTTTTGATTTTACAGCTCCTGATATACATCGATCCAACAGCACAAAGTTCTAGGGATATGCTTGGTATTGACACTCGAGGTTGAAAACTTCAACGTCATGTCAGGGATAAATATAAATTTATTTCAAGTTTGGTCCATTATACCCTTGGTTGACATTTATAAAAAACTTCCTGGAAGTTACTAAAGAAACAGTCGTTGCCACCTTTGTGCTATTCATCAGGTGTTAAATGGCTTCTACCAACCTTGGACATGGCGGAGTTGGCAGTTCCAGAGTTGTTACCGGCTTGAATTATTTATCTAGTTCAGTTGACTGGCTCGGGAGAGAGATGCTTGAGATGCGACAAGGTAGAACATGATGATGAAAGAGTGAGTGCAAGTTCCTTTTCCCTTATCATAACTTTTCTTATATATCATTCATAAAATTCTTATATATCATCAGTTGTTATTGATAATCTGTTCATGTTGGATTTATATTGCAGGAAAGTGAACCAGAGATAGTACATGGTGTGGGTTCTGAAGCAAGGCATGTTATAAGAACAACAACACACCCGGTCTTCTTTCTGACTCTGTCATGTAGAAATCGATTGCATCACTTATTCCCTTATTCTCTTGTGAGTATAAAAAATTAGCTACATCATTAACCTAATTTGTGAATTATTGATTTTATTAATTGTTGGAACAGGGGAAACTTGGGGAAACTTGTGATTTCTTTCTTAGGTATCTAATTGCTAATTTTATAGCTACATCATTAACCTGCTACGGTTGCTATTTGAACTTTGAAGTGTTTTCTGCCTTTTTGACCATTTTACCCCTGCTCTGTGTTTTGCTTAGTTGTTGTGTTTGTTGGTCTCAAATTTTTTCCCATGCTTTTGGAGCTGTGTGGAGCTTGCTGCCACCTTTTTGGAGCTGTGTGGAGCATTCTAGGTGGTTGTAATGATCAGTCTAAACAAGTTTGGAGTAATGAATTTTCAAGAATTAGCATTTTTCATGGGTTTCAACTACAATCTGTTATTTAATTTTTATATGATATAAAGGCTTAACATGGGTTTCAATGTTTCATGCAATTTAAAAAGCAAATTAAAACAGAGCTTTGAGAATTTAATATATGTACATATGGTGGTCAAATGAAGTTGTGTAAAAAATGTTATATGAAATGGATGTGGGAGTATTATGTGGATGCTACAACAGGTAGGTAAGCTTCAATTTCTACCTTTTAATTTCTCTCATAAGTTGAAAATTTGATTTCTAGTTTCCATGGATCCAACCTTAATGTTTTTCATCCTCAAAGGTAATACATGTTTGCTGAAGTACCAGACGACTACGAATAGATATAGACTCTACAAATGTTCAGGTGGGTATTTTTTTCTGAAATTCACATAACTATATCTTTGATAGTCATGTTTGTTTGTTCGGTTGTGCAAGGACAATTAGATGGAGTTTGATAGCACATGCAGCTAGGGAAGTGGATTGGAGTGGGATAGAAAATAGAACAAATGTAGCTAGGGTAATTGTTTTCTGAATTTGGTGTAACTATATCTTTGATTTTGTTTTTCATCTTACCTTTTATGATTTGAGTATGAAATTTTATTTTATATTATGCAATGGATTGTATTTTTTGTATATGCTATTTTATTTCTATTATGAGAAATTAAATGCAAATTTAATTTGAAAATTAATAAATATATAAATTTATTTTTTTTAAACATTTAAATTTACGATACGCAAAAATGTGTGTCATCTTCATTTATGACATGGCCTTTCTTGACATGGGCTTTCTTGATACGCATTGCGTGTCATTAACACACGCGTCGTAAGGTTACGACACGCGAATGCGTGTCATCTTCCTTTATGACAGGGCCTTCCTTGATACGCATTGCGTGTCGTAAACACGCGTCGTAATTGCGCGTCGCAAATGAGCGTCGTAAATGCGCGTCGTCTATAGACGACGCGCAAAAGCGCGTCGTCTCTCTTTATGACAGGGCCTTCCTTGACACGCATTTGCGCGTCGTCTGAGCCTTTTACGACGCGCAATGAGCGTCGTAAAAGGCTGTTTTTCTAGTAGTGCTCCAAACCAAAAGATGGATGGGATAAAGCCCTAAAACTTTCTAGAAAAAGATCTAACAAAAGGAATGATCAAGGAGATAGCTTTTTACCTCCAATTGACAGCTAGCACCGAAAGAACACTGGACCCACAGCTTCTTCCCGTTCCAAACCTTCTTGCTCTTCATTCTTCTTCTAAAAATGCACTTGAACACTAGATCTTTAGCCTCTCTCTCTCTCTCTCTCTCTCTCTCTTTCTCTCTCTCTCTCTCTCTCTCTCTCTCTCTTTCTCTCTCTCAAAATGACTACAGCTCGTCTAAGGTTTCTCTTAGTGTGTCTAAATGGACTGGGAGGCGGAAATGAGGGCTTAAGGGCCTTTAAATAGGGTGCAAGCCCTAAAATTAGGGTTTGCTCATTACAGACTCAACTCGTCGAGTCCAACACCCCCCAACTCGACGAGTAGGCTTCAAAACACGCGTGGCCAGCTCATCCCCTACACGACAAGTCGGGACCAAACAACTCGTTGAGATGGTTCCCCAAAGTACATTATAACTCTTAAATTCTCATCTAGGATTCATGGTGTTACAAGACTCTAAGTACCGCATCCAAAATCGATCTCTACTCGTCGAGTTGGGCTCCCCAACTTGTCGAGTCCCAGTACAAAACCCTAAAAACATAAAAAAAATCAATTGATACCTGGAACATGCGTTACAGCCCATAGTATGTTGTTATTATACTTGTGTTATTGGTTATGTATTGGTATTTTGAGGGAACTCACTAAGCTTTGGGCTTACAGTTTGAATTATGTTTCAGGTACCTCAGAGGATCGCGGGAAGGTTAAGGCGTGATCATGCACCTCCTCATAATGTGTTTTATCATTTTGGGAAAACTCTGATGTTTAAACTATTTTGAAAACAATATGTAAATAATGATGGTTTTTGGTCGGTTGAAAAAGTTTAAATTTTTATGAATTTTTATGGTTGTTACAAAATCATTGCAAAGGCTAAAGCGAACAAGTAATACCCAGATGGAGATATAAAGCGTATTTCAGATATGATTAAGTGGTGGATAGTCATTCGGAAGACTTTAATGAAGATTATTCCGAAGGTATTTGAAACAGTGCAGAAGACTAAAGAAAAGACCACTACAACAACTTGACACAAAGGGGAGATTGTTGGGATTTGGAATTAGATTGTGTCTAGTTGTAAGTGTCTGTAATGTTTAGTGTCTTTTCTTTGATTCCAAATTGAGTGTTGTAATTCCGATTTCGGAGTCTTATTTAATCTGTCAACATAGGATTCCTTTCTTGTGCTTATTTGACGCCTATATATAGGAGCATTAGTTAGTAGATAGGTAAGAGTTTTAGACATAGAATATTTCTGCACAATCTGTTGTAAATAATTATTCTCTCGAACCTCTAACGAAATCAGATCTTATTTACATCTTTGTGTTCATCCAAAACATTCATATATTCAAATGACGTTTTCATCTTAGAATATATCGTTCCTAAAGTTCTATCAATTTCTTTCTTTATATGGTTGTTTTAATCTTTACTTACATGCAAAGTGATCTTTGGTAGGATAAATAGTTTTATGTTTATTTAAGAATTTAAAGCTTCTGTTGTTGTTTTTAGTTTTTTAGAAAATGATTTTTGAATAAAAACCAAAAAATTAAAACCTCAAAATAGAATCTAGATTAACTATCAAATTCTTCAAATCAAATTACTAATAAAATTCACCATTAATGGAGCTTCAAAGGCTCATAAAACCCCAAACTCTATAGCAGCACTTCACATGAGAGTTCTCTTGGAGTTTAATAAGTAGATTTTAGAAGTGAGCATAGAAAATTAATTAGAACTCTATATCACCAACATTTTATGGATTTGGAGAAACCTCCAAATCCTAACTCGAAAATAAGAAGGTGAAGAAAATTTATACATTTCCAATGTCTTCTTTATGAACCTTGGCTTCTCTAATTCTAATGCTTCTTCAATTATGCTACTAAGTCTCTTCCGGTCTCATTAAATCATCATTTATCCTTTCTTCCCCTCGCTCTATCTCTCTATCAATATATTTGAATGAAGAACTCGAAGAGGATGGAATATCTAGCTTATTAACTTTTCACTAACTTGATAACTTATACCCCCATTCCTCTCTTTCCAACATTTTCCCATAATGAATTCAACTATCTAATTTGTTTCATATTTACATTATAAATCTATCCCTAGTAAGTTTCTTTTCTGTTTGGTCCTTATAAGAGTTAGTCTAGTCAAATCTTGGTCAAACACTAGGCTCTTGTCTAAATTACCATTTTATCCCTAGTTCATAGATTTGACCCAAATAAATATTCATTCACTTTAAATTGACTTTATAAGTAAACAAAATATCGATCATTATTACTCTAAATTTTAAATTCATTTATTTTATTTTATTATTTGATTATTTGATTATTTATTTCATACAATTTTATTTTATCCCTAATTTAGGGATGTTACATAGGTATGCATCCTTTTTTGGAATCATGTATATTTATTGGAACATCATATCCAATTTTAAATTTGAGTGCATCAGACATTGTAGGAGACCGAGATCTGCTTAATGCCAATGCCAACATATATAATATAAATATGAGTCCTCTATTGTAATCCTACATCTTGAACCTCTTCAAGACATAATCTATGTGTGTATTATGGCTTAACTCAATGAGGTGTCTATATACATCGTTATAGATCTTGATGCTCTAGACGTATAGTGCATTTCCCATGTCTTTCATAAAAAACCATTCCCAAGCTAAGTTTTTACACAGTGAAGGTTAGAACATTATTTCTCATGAGTAGTATGTCATCCAAATACAGTACGAAGAAGACTATAATTCTCCTACTAACTTTGACCTATACACAAGCTTCATTTTCACTCTTGACAAATCTAAACACCTTGATTTTCTCATCAAAGCAGTTACTGCAACTTCGAGATGCTTGTTTGAATCCATAAATATCTCTCTGAAACGTACATACTTTATTTGGATACTTGGCATGTATAAAACCATAAGGTTTAGTTTTCCATTTAGGAAAGCAATTATTTCACCCGTTTTCCATATTTTAAAAATCAAATTTGTTTTGGAAACCAATATCATGATAGATTTTATCATTGTCACAGGTGAAAAGGTTTCTTCAAATTCAATCAATTGGGTTTGAGTATAGCCTTTTACAAATAGTTTTACCTTGTATGCATGTAGCTTTCTATCCATGTATTTCTTCTTCTTAAAATCATGTTTACATCCTATTGTTTTACAGTCATATGTCCAATCAACCAAATCTCATGCTTTATTATCATACACGATATTCATCTCGGTTTCCATAGCTCCATTTATCATACTCTTATCTGCTATGACCTCCTATTAACCAGTAGCTTCGGAATCCTCTATCGTTAACTCATTACCCTCATATATGAATAAACCATACCTTTCTGATTAATATATGAATAAATCATACCTTTCTTTGAATCATTGCTACCTTTCATCGTGGTAACTTCATTGGCATAAGATCTATTTTGCTAAGCTAAATAACTCTCATCCTTTTTCCTTGCTTATTTATTTTCGAATTTAAAGTGTCCCTATATATTTTGGTATCTTTTTTTATCATTTCGTACAAACCTAGCAATACTTGCGAATAGATGAAAATACATGATCTAAATTTATTTCAGCTTCTTTGCTAATTTGGCCAAGTCATAAACCTTTAAAAACCTAAAAAATGCAAAACATTTACCTATCTTTGAAGGCTTCCTTTCAATGTAGACGTCAACAACCACCCTGTACTCCCCACATAATTTTCTCAAATCTTATGTTTCCATTTATGATGAAAATTTGTTTATGTAAAAACAAATTGAGAAGCATTCCATTGAATTACCATAATTTCTCATTGGTTTCGAACTTTTCCCTCACACATCTTTCATTCCTATTCCTTTCTCGGGTATCCCTTTTTCTTGAAACTAAAATTTCATTCCTATTATGTCGATCCCACATTAGGTTTAAATGAACTAACATCATCACCGATGATGTCAGCACACCATAATAACGTTTCGTAATCAAATATTAATTGTTGAATAGGTTGTCATTAGCACCCTGATCTCCCCACCGGTGATCATAGTAAAACAACGTCGTCGATGCAAAACGCAAACATAGGACACGTCGACGCTTAGGTTTTATGTTAATAACCCTTAAAGTAAATAAAAATATTTATTTATTTATTTATACCGATATAGTGAGTTTATAGATTTTGAGTTAGAAATTAGATTAGAGCATTCTGACGGAAGTTTTTGAATGATTTATTACTACTCGAACAACCACTTTAATACCAAAGAAGTTGAAATTTATTTTGTTACTATTTATTAATTGTTGAACGTTCTTCTAGCCATTATTATAAGGAAGTGATCCGTACATAATAGTTTTTCCTCATACACAAAAATTTATGTTTTATAGATTTATAAAATACATTTTAGTGTATATATTGTTATGCATGAAGAAAAATTATTTTGTACGAATCAACTTTCATTATTATACTATTAAAGTAATACATCTAATTCCCTTATTTTAATAACATTTTTTTTATCCCTTTTAATTATATTTTATATTTTTATATTATTTTTTAACTAATATACACAAAATATATTCAATATTTGTATAAAATAGCTATATGTTTAATAAAATAATACACATATCAAATATAACATGTTCTTAAAAACTAAAAGTTAAATAAAGACGTTTTATAAAATATATCTTTAAAAAAAAAGATAAGGAATTTAAGAGATAATTTTTTTGTTGATTTGATAAACTTAATAAGCTTAGAGATTTACCATTATGATGCTCTTTTTCATATGATGATGCTCTTAGGATGAAAAAGAAACACAAACTTCATTTCCTAAATATCACGAATCCTACTTGAATTTTATAATCCTAAGAGTTTTTATTTTAACAACTTAATAACTTTTTACATTGGCCTAGTGACACATTTGTTAAGTGAATGTACATAATTTGTTTTGAAACTGACGATTTCCATTATCATGTCTTAATCTGATTCCCAACATCCAGCTTGTTAAGTTATGCGAGCAAGATCCAACCACCAAGTGGTCTTAACAAAGTGTAAGTATCCCATGATGTTCTCTCTCTCTCTCATATTGTATAGTCACATCTCATGCTTTTTGTTAAAGAACAAAAGCTTATCAAGGATGGGTGGGAAGAGGGATCAGAATATGATTTTGTAACTTTTAGGGGACAATAGAAGTAGCGATTCTCTTTCTCCATCATATTATTATTATATACACTTCTTTCAACTACACTTTCCAACGATCTCATATCGAACAAACAACTAAAGCCTATAAGCCCCACTCCCTATATGTGTATATACATAAGTGTAGTAAATCACAAATTCAATCCAAACCATAAAGACTAAATTTGTAACTTAGAAACATTAACTAAAAGTCTGAAACCATTTTATATCATCCTCCAAATATCAACCACAAAAGTACTTGAGTATTATTATAAAAAGCAAAATAGATAGATAGATAGATAGATAGATAGATAGTTGTTCTAAATCATCAACCTTATAAAATCAAATTTAGGGATTTGTTGGTGGCTTTGACTTCAAGTCAACAACAATCACACAAAAATTATCAGAGCTGGATCTCGAACGCGCTTCTTGGTGAAGACACTCTGCAACATATTGCGATGGACTTTTGTTAGCTCTTTCCACGTTGCGCTCTTGTTGCAACTTTTGACATGCAAAATTTCCAACACATGTTGTGGACATGACATCCCATAAACCATCGGTAGCTATTATCAAACACTCGTCATCTTCTGACCTCGTAGTAAAAGTCAAATCGGGAACTGCACTTACAGCCGGTTTCAACCTCTTGTCTCCTGACATTTCAAACACCACAAGTATATAATTACAATTAGTCTGTAATCATACGTTTCTGTAGATTTAGGTTATGTTTGACAGACTAACTGAAAAGCTAGCTGATAGATGAAAAGCGAGCTGCTAGTTGATAAAAAAATAGTTTTTGGTAAAACTAGCGTATATATGCAAGATGCATAAAAGTGCATGAAGAAGATTGTGTTTTTTTTTAATTAAGAAAAGGCATATTTAAAAGAATTTTAAAAAAGTTTAATAAGCTCATTGAAACGCGAACGCTAGTCTGAGTAGTTTTTTAAAAAGTTAGGCTATAAGTTACTTTTTACTTTTTATGGTATGTTTGGCAGAAAAGCTAGCTGAAAAGCTAACTGCTAGCTTACAAAAAATGACGTTTAGTAAAAACTAGCTGATAAGCTGGCTGAAAGAGATATAAAATGACATAAAAAGACATTGAAAAAAATGTTTCTATAATTAATTAAGGGTATATTCAGAAGATTTTAAAAAAGCTATTAAAAAGTTAGTCTAAGTAGTTTTTTAAAAAGCTAGCTTATTAGCTACTTTTTGGCTTGCCAGACATGTCAATTTAAAAAGTAGCTGATAAGCTAGCTATTTAAGAGATTTTTTAAAATCTTCCGAATATACCCTTAATTAATTATAGAAACATTTTTTTCAATGTCTTTTTATGTCATTTTATCTCTTTCATCTAGTTTTTACCAATCATCATTTTTTGAAAGTTAGCTTATAAACTAGCAGCTTGCTTTTCAGTTAACAGCTAACAACTAGCTTTTCAGCTAGTCTGCCAAACATAGTCTTAGAATATGATAAGATATATGTCCTACAAGAAAAAGGAAACCAAAATTTATAAAAATAAGGAATATTTATAAACCTATTGCCCTTGACATTGCGAGCACACCATTCACTCTCGGTGTACCCCACTCATCTGATAATATGCAGCCCCCACTTTTAACAATCCTCTCCTCCTCATCTTCTCTATCAGGCTGTTAAAAGTTAAAACAGAAGAATTAGTGATTGTGTTAGAGAAAAATAAGCAAAAAGAAGACATTGAGAAAAAGATAAGAGATTGAAAAGACCTTATGGTCCTCGGAGAGAGGAATGGTGTGGGACCCACGACAAAGAACAGCCCTACTATCACCACAATTCGCAGCAACAATTTGGCAAGATGAAAGAAGCACAACCAATGCAGTTGATCCAGCATCAGTTTCAATTTCACATGCCTTATCAACATTTTCATAAGCCCTAAAAAATGCAGAACCCCACTTTTTGTTCCATTCGGTTGTAGTGTCAGCAGTCTCCCATGCTTCTTTCAATGCTGTATGCAGTGATTTCATACAATAATCACTCGCCTGTATCATCATCATCATCATCATCATCAATGAAATAATTGTTAGTTTTTAATGGAAATAAGTAAAACAGATCATTACACCTTAAAAAGAAAATAACTACTAACCAATGACAATCAATACCAATTTCGGTAGGTAAGTTACTAGCATGATTCATTCATACATAAAGTCATAAACAAAGTAAATGATTGATATTTGATCATGCATATTTATTCATCTACTTTCCTAAATCTGAATTGCTTGAGATTTGATAAGTACTCTAGCACATTGATAAATCTTTGTTATTACACCTCATATTTAGATTGATCTACACCATGTTTTATGTTGTTGTAAATGGAAAGATCAACTCGCAACAGACAATAGATGTAATAACCTAAGTAAGGACTTGAAATCTAAATAGATCATCAGTGCGTAACCTCTATTGAACTATAAATTCGTTTGAATCTTCCCTAAATCTTCTCTATGTTCAAGTAAATCTAACAAATTAGTAAATTACAAGAATGTGATATTCATATAATGATATGGTAGCTTCTCAATCAAGATCGTAGATTGAATAAAGATTGATGTAATTTTATCTGTCATCGTGAACCACGAAAAGGAATTGAATGTTACCGTTTCTTCTACGACATTTGTGTATTCTTTTTTCTTCTTCAATATTCAGACATGCCATTAATGGCGCAAAAATGAGTTCTCCAGAAAGAGCTTTGAAATGTGATGCCAGAAGAACATATTATTATTCCGGTAAACAGCGGATTTAGGGACTAGGGTTCTTCGGGGATGAATTTTGAAGACTTAATTTCATATGATTGTCTATTTTCTTTATCGATATGTCATATGTGTCTTTATCGAAATATTTAATAAAATAATATTTTTATCGTATTTTCAATTTGGTACTAAACTTTTATTAGGTTTTTTTTTCATTTTTTTATAAACTGAAATTGAATATACTTATATAATATAAAATATAAATTTTCGATATACAATTAAGTTATTAACCTAAATATTAATAAAAATATATCTTTATCGAAATATTTAGTGAAATTAGATTTTTATCTAGTTTACAATTTGGAACCAAAATTTTACTAATTTATTAAAATATTCAATTTTCACATAAACTAAAATACTAATAGTAAATAGTTTTTATTCAATGAACCATAAACCAACGAATTTCTATTTTTAGTAGACAAAGACAAAAAGTGTATAATTTATTTATTTATTTTTATGAAGATGTTATTTTAAATAAAAAACAGCTACTAAATGATTATTCCTTTTAAATTTATATATTTGTTTATGATAAAACTTAAAATTGAAGGTATATTTCAACCCTCGTTATCAAACTGTTATTTGATATTATTATTTTTTAAATAACTACTAATATATCTATATTGTTATTGAAAAACTAATTACTTTCTATTGTTATCAAGATGTGTGGAAGTGTTGACGATTATTCAATTTTTAGGATTGCTTTCAGTTATACTATTTCTTGAAATGATTAACTAAAATTGTTTATTGATAATATGTTACTCATATCTATGTTCCTATCATTTATTGTAACTCTAAATAAGTATATTCTTGACCTACAATTGATGGCCAAGTTGAGATTGTTACTTGCTTATGTGGTTTAGATTTGATCGAGTGTTGACTTGATCAATTTTATAGATGATGATGACGTTTTGACCTTAATAGACTTTACATGTAATATCAGTTTCAATCTCATAAGTACTTATATATGGTCATCATGTTTTCTGTTAATCATAATTCAATTGAGTCTTCGGTTGTTATAGCTATGAAATACTCATCTAAAATAAATCTATTTATGTGGACTGCTAGTCTGTTTTAATAGGTTTTATTTCATTGTTCACTTATAATCGCATCTAATGGAACAACTTAAACTAATCCAATTGTCCCTCTTGTTTATCTAAAGTCCTACATTGCAGATTCTAAGAGCTTATACCTATTAAAAAAAACTACATCACTACTATTTGTTACAATTTTGTTAACATCTATGGGTCTTTATTATAATCGTTATCATCAATTTTGATTACAACTACTATCATTTCAAATAGGTTTAATATCTCAAGGATTGTATCTTTAAAACGGTTAAGGCAAACACTAAAACATAAATTGTTTCAATAACATCAATCTTATTATCAATCTAAGATTTTCATAAATCAATCATGTAATTATTTCAAAGAGGTATGAAACTGTACACATGCATATCCTTGGATGATAAATAATTAAATATTTGTATATAAGTTTTAAAAAAAAAAAAAAAAATATTGCCGTTTTATAGAATTTTATTATTGAAGGTATTAAATATAAACATTTAAATTTATTAGAGACCAAAAGTAACAGAAATTAAGACCAATAACATGAAAAACAACATCATTTTTAATGAAGTTTGTTCCATATATTATAGTAATTTAAAACACAAAAAATATAAGTAGTTGTTATCTACATTGATGACATTGTTCTTGTTATCTACATTAATTAAATATCTATATATAAGTAAAAGTATTTGGAAACATAAATGCTCATAAATTGTCATAAATATTGTTTTAAGAAAATTTAACTAAATCTATTAATATTGCAAATATTATCATCGACTACCTTAATAAAAATACAAATTAACTTATCAGGTTAATTATTTTTTTGTTTTGTTCATATTTTGGTAACTTTTTTTTTTACACATCTAGGTAACGAATTTGTTGAAAGTGTTCACATATGATCATTATGACCGGATGCAACCTGCTGCAACCGGTTATAATTGTCATATGTAAACACTTCCAAAAAATTTGTTACCTAGATGTGTACCAAAAAAATAATTACCCTAATGTGAAAACCAAAAAATTAATTACTTTAATAAGTAAAATTCTTGAATTTTAACACGTACTAAAAATTTAAGACAACCTATACCAACAGGTTATCCGGATTATATATGTATACTAATTTTAAGAATATCATCTTATCTTTTTTATTGTACTCTTTTTTTCTACTTATTAGATCAAGACAAATGTCAATATCAAAAGAGAATATTAAAAAAGAGAATTAATGATATCTACATGTCATAATTTTATATGAATAGACGTATAATTATAAAAGAAAATGTAAAATGATATTTAAGTTTTCTAATTTTAAATATAATGTACAAACTAGATTTCTTTCTTTTTGTCCCAGTTAGAATATAAGGATGTTTCAACTTTTCTAGAGTAAAATACAAGTTGTTTAATAAAAAAAGGATTAATATACAAAAATAATTTATCATGGAAATAAAAAAAATAGAGTAACTTATATGAATGGTCCATATGGTTTAGATAATAAGGGTGTTTGGTTCCTAACTTTTTATTTTCACTCGAACACTCAACACTCCTTAGATTATGGTTTTGCTTATATTTGGTTCTTAACTGATGACTATTTTACTCTTATTGATTTGATGATTTCTTTTATTATTTCTATGTTATTAATCTGTAAAAAAATATTATTAAAACATGTGGCCCCCTATTTCTAACTCTTTCTAGCTTTCTTGCCATATATGCAACTGAGCCTCTATCGACGCCGCCACCACCCGTCCGCCTCCCTCTTCACCGCACACGTTGTTGTCTTTGCCTCCCTTCTTTCCCTTCTTGTTTACTATTTTGTTATAATGCAAAATACAAAGAGGGCTTTCAATCATCTTGAACATCCAGGAGGGATTTAATTGGGGGATTCGATTGTATTTTTCTTGTCATTTAAGCAAATGTAGATACAAAAAGCGATATTTATATTTTATGTTTCAGGTAATTTGATCAAGTTACATATATAGAGAGAGTTTCAATTTCACGAATGCTCGATAGGTAGTGAATAAAGGGTTTGGAGAAATGTTTTTTTTTGTTCTTTTAGTTTGGGACTTAATCATGGGAGGGGGGAGAAGAAAGGAGGGAGGAAGGACCGGAGAAATGGTAGAAGAGGGAAGGAATAAAAGGAGTCGGCCGTTTCCAACCGGGATCCGGTTGTTTCCGACAATGATTGAGTGGTTTCTAGTGGTGGTCTAGTTATGGTGGGCTAAGGATGATTGTTCGGTTGTTTAGGATTCTTGATGTCTGATTTGAGAGAAGAGTTAAATGGATATGAGGTTTACAAAGAGTTTTGTGGGATGGAATGGAGGTGAGACACATTTAATTTTCTAAAACTATTAATTGTTAACAAATAATAAATAAATTTAATAAGATATGGACAAATTTGAAATAACCGTTCCAATGAAAAAAAAAAAGTCAAAGAACCATATAGATCTAAACCATAATGAATGTCCATTTAATTTACTCTAAATAATTAATAAAGATAAAATTTTGTTTTCCTAATTATTATACAAAAACTATCTTAAAAAAAAACATTATACAAAATATTTAAAGGAAAACCAAAGAGTTAACTCCATTTATCAAATAAACCGAGTAAAAAACAGGGTGTGTAAAAATAATAAAATCTTAGTTACTTACCTGCCAACCACCATGGCCATCGAAAACGGCGAAGTAGTGAACCGGAGACATATTCACTGCATATTCACACTGAGGGGCCGTACAACCACCAAATGTATTACAGCCGAGGGAAAGAAACGTCGGGATAATCATATACCGATCCTCCATATACCTTCGCATGCCTTGATCCGTACAAAACCCACAGAGTAACCACTCATTGTTCCTCCCGATGCACAGTTGCCCTTCATTTGCAGGCGCCACCACCCCATCGCCATCTTTGCTACCCATCTCGTCTTTACCACCAGCAGCCACCGCAGGTAATCCGATCACCACCTTCAAGTCATGGAAATAATTGTCATCAGACATTTGGACAATCGGAGAATCTGGTTCCGAGATCCTGCTGGAACCATCGCTCGCTGAAGAGCTGCTTCCGGAAGCCATTTTGCTAGAGGGGGGGAGTGCAAGTGATTTGGTTGTGGATTGTAATGCAAATTGCAAGGCGTTTGAGAGAATTTATAAGCAAATTAAAGGGTTTGTTTATCAACGCGTGGAAGGTTCGATGATAGATGGCAATGTTGTAAGTATGCATGAATTTTTTTCCATTAATGTTACATAGGTTTCACATTCAGAGATGACAGTCCAATTATATGCTTACAACTAGATGTACAAAAAAAAACAAGTGACGTTTGATGACCTCACATGTTATACGTTATATTTGACTTTGTTGACTCATGAAAGAGAAGATTCTTTTTACAAATCTAGACAAAATTTGTTGAAACTTCTTATTTTTAGCATTAATTACTTATGTTCCAACAACTTCCTATAAACATTTAATGTCTTTTTTTTTCTAGAGCAGCAAATTAGGGTATGCTCTGAGATTGAACCTATGACCTTCCTCTTAGAAACACTTTGTTAGACACTAAGGTGGTGTTTGTTTTTTCGAAGTGAAAATTCATGAAGTCTGCGGACCATCTCTGCAATCCTCTGTAGCAGAAGAACTGGAACAAACGGCTGCAGCCTATAATAAGAAGCATGTTTGTTTTTTAACATCTGCAGACTGCTGCAGTAAACTGAAATTTAAATAAACTAATTTTATAAACTGAAAATAATTCTCAACACCGAAATTTAATAATTCTAGTTTTAAAACATTGAAATAATAATAAAAAGAACATGTAAAAAAACAAAAATATAAAACTTTTTTTTTAAAAAAAACTTTAAAAAAATGTAAAAGAAGCTAATAGTTTTATTCTAGAAAAAAAAAACTAATTTTAAAAAGCATTAAAAAAGAAAATAATAAAAAATTAAGAAAGTATTGCAAACATTGTCTACAAAGTTCGTAAAAAATTACACACGTTAAAAAAGATGCAACTGAAATTGAAAATATTATTAATAAAACGGTAAAAAAAATCATGTTAAAAAAAATCGTGGAAATTATAAAAATAAATTGTGTCACATCCGTAAATAAAAATTTAAGAAAATCAAAGTTTTAAAAAAAAGTTATACAAAAATTCTTAAAAAAACACTTAGAAAAAATGAAAGCTGAAGAGGTTAGAAGAGGCAAGTCAAGTGCTGCGCCACGCAGCACACGCGCAGAGGTTTTGTAGTCTGAAGTCTTCCAAAAAACAAACTGTTGCGAGAGGGAAAGTGTTGCGCGTGTGCTGCGCCGCGCAACAATAAGTGGTTTGAAGAGGTTTTTAAAGAAAAACAAACAGCACCTAAGTTATTAGCGGCGCTATTTACCGCTATTTCAATAACCGTTATAGCGGCGCTACGGGCGCTATTCCATTTTCATTCACATTTTGGGCCATTTGGTTACTTTGTTAATGAAAAGCTAGTTTTAATGATCTCACTACAATTTCATTTTAAAAAGCCTGAACAACTAACATAATTAAAAACATTCAAAGCAACTACGTCTACCGATAACTCTCTTTGTCATCTCTTTCTGTACTCACGAAGATTTGAGGTGCAATGGTAGGACTCCATTAATGTTTTTTTGTAAATCGACCCACACCTATGACGCTATGACTTGAGACTTAACTCCTTAAATCAACTAGGACCTACTAATACGATATTGAACACATGAAATGCAATTAAAGTCTTTTTGACACTTTGACACTACCTAGTTTCCATATTACTATAATAGAATATTATGTTATGTTTTTATATAATTTTCTAGGTTTGATGATATTAATTCTATATAGACTTATAGTATTAATAACCAAATATATAAATTATATATAAATATAATATAAAATTATAAATTATAAGTAAGATTAAAAAACCGCTATATCACCGCTATACCACCGCGATAACCGCGATCTCAAATAGCTGCATGTGACCGCTATTTAAATTTTGACCACGATAACTACATAGGTTAGAGATCTTGTTAGCCAAGTATGTATGCTAGCACCAAAATGTATCGATTAAGTCAGACATACACCCAACACCAAGAGTGTGGTGATGATATAGAGCTTTCTGAAGTCGTCCCTTCTTAGTGTGGGGAGGCATGGTGTTGATGTGATAGCTTGTAGACGTGGAGAAGCGTGACCTTAATTATACTGTGTCACGTCATTTCTTCATTCTTTCTCCTACCCCTCTTCTATGGTGGAGAACCGATGATGTAGCCACCTTGTGCGGCATGTTGTATGCCTGATAGGCTTAACACAACAACATTGTTAATCATTACATTACTTTCAATGGGTTAGCTAGTGTTGGTACTTGAGAAGAAAGGTTGTGACCCAACAATTTGTATCACTTGTATAGCAAACAATTAGGTTAGGCGTGTCCATAAGTAGATATGTTTGGTTTGTGTATTGGTATTTATTTAGTTGGGTATCTATAGATTAAGATATTGAGACAACAATATGATGTTTGGAATGGTTTGAGGAGATAATCATTATTTTTTTATACTTGACGAGATGAGATAGCGGTTTGTTTATAGTTATAAAATGTACGGTTTGTCATCTAGTGAGATTTTGGACGATCTTGAGTAGCACGCTTGTACTTGTTCGATTAATTGTTGGACCATGGTCATATGTTATGGAGCATAACTTACGATGTTGGGTCAAAGGAGGGGTCCACCATTAATCCTCCGGTTTGAATTGTGATTGAGAGAGAACAATATCGCATTTAGGACTATAATCATTATAGATATAGTTGTTTGTCTGTATACATTCTTTTATAAGGCATGTCGTCGTTTCTCACATTAAACGTAGTCGTATCGCATAAATAGGAATTAATATCAGTATATAATTATCTTATCATTTAGTTTCCTTAAAACATGTATGATGATTAGGATTTCTTTTATTAGTAATCTTATTTGCATCTTCTCCATTGTTGTTATTCACTCCAAATATTATGTCTCGTATATATTTGGAGAAGTGGATTCGTCTCATACGTCATCAAAGGTGTCAGAGATTATAGATAATTCAATATTTCACCCATCCACGATGTTGAGGCTTATGATCCTCATTCTTCCATTAACCAACCCTTTCCTCACAAGGTTGGTATTTATATCAAATCTTTAAAGATAGGTTTACACTTACCATATGATCATTTTTTAGTCATGTGATAAGTGATTATCACGCTCATCTCATTTAACTTGAGCCAAATACTGTTTCTCATTTGAGTGGGTTCAAACTTTTTTGTCGTTCATTGAATATGCCTCCAAAGATTCACTTGTTTTCTGTTGTTACCATACAATTCTCTAGTTGCTCTAGTGTTGATTCCTATGTTTCTTGCCTTTTAGATTTTATAAGAACTAGAAGAATAAGTTATTTTGGGTTGAGGGTAGTTGTTTTACCTTTACGATGCAAATGCATGATGCTGTGAAAAAAAAAATCATAATTTGCCTCCACTTGTGTTCGTTAAAATAAAGTTTTAAGGGCATCTCTAACCCTAAATATAGTGTAATGAGTTGGAGTAATTTAATGTTGGATTTTAGTGTAACATTATATATAATATTGGATTTATTTTAACACTAAATACAGTGTAATGAGTTTGAGTAATTTAGTGTTTACACTATATATAGTGTAAAAAGATAATGTTAAAGGTTAGAGATGGTTACCATCTCCAACCCTTAACACCATTTTTTTATACTATACTTATAATTATAGTGTAAAAGATAGTGTAAACATTAAATTACTTCAACTCATTACATTATATTTAACACTAAAAAAAATATTTTAGGTATATTCTTTTTATCCAACTATTATAATTTTACAAAAACAACCTTTATGTTTATTAGCTTTTTATAAACTTGACTAATATATTTTTATTACAAATGCTTAATAAATTATATTATCAAATATTTATGAACAAAACATCCATAAAATGTTTTATTAAATAAAACAAAGTTATATTTAACACAAATCTAATATTGTTATTATATAAACATTATAATTATATAAAATAACCAAAACATAACTATGTTCAAAGTTAAAGGACCAAATTGTACAAATGAAACTTTAACACTATACTGAGTGTTGATGAATAGTGTATCATTATATTCTCTAACTCCATATATAGTGTTAGGTGTAGTGTAGGGTTGGGGCGTTATAGTGTAATTTTTAGTGGAAAATAGGATTTTTGGTGTAGGGTTGGAGATGCCCTTAGTAAAAATGAGAGGTTGTTATATGAAGGTTCACGAATATCATGAGATTGTTCTTATAGTGTTGATGATGAGTAGTGTTTGGAGGAGAGAATTGTATTCCTTCCTTATACATTGAGACATAATGTATGTTACCTTTATTTATTTATTTATTTTTCATAAATATTTCTTAAATTTTGGAGAGTTTTCGATCTTATAGCTTTGATGCGTTGAGTTTGATTATTATTTGTATTTATTGCAAATGATAGCATGTTGGGATAACATTTTCGTGGTTCGTAGAAAGTAAGTTTCCGAAAGACGTCTTAAAGTTCAATATTTCTCCCTTTTCTTTAATGGAATTAAATGTAGAGACATCCTGTGCAGGTCAAATTCTTCTTGATATTTGTGTGTTGGATGAAAATATTAATATATATAATGAAACGGATATAGGTGGTACGAGTGGTGGTGAGGATGATGTGTTGGATATAATGTGCAATATACAATCAATTTATTGCACTACTAATTCTCTAATTATAAATGAGCTATAGGGGTCACACTAAAAGTTATAAAATTGATATGAAAATAAATAATATATTTGTTAGATAAATTATTATTAAGTATAACCTAAAATTTGTACCGTTACCATTTACCTAGAAACAAATTATAACTCATTAATATCTTAAGAATTTGGATTAGAAGAATTGAATCCAAACCATAGGATGTTAAAGTGCAGAAGATGATTAAGGGTCATTATTTTTTTTAACTTCCTTTGATGCTCTAAGTGCAAATCTTTCAAGAGATCTTCAAGTACACATCGTATTCATTTCCAACTTTAAAAATCGTCACTCTAACTCATTATCCTATTCTCCAAATCGCATATCCTCCCTAATAAATAAAGAACTATTTTGTCACATGTCACACTCTCATTGATTTGGCCACATGTCATTTTACGGTTATTTTCAATTAATTTTTTTACATGACATTTTGTGGTTTTTTTCATTTTATTAATTTCCACATAACATTTAAATGTGATAATTGCAATAAATGTAATAATAAATGCATATTAATTTCATTAATTGACTTTCTTCTAATTTTAATTTCTAAATTAAAGTTTCATTAGTTTCCTTTATTTATTTATCTAAATTATTTGTTTAATTTAAAAGAAAAATAAACAATTTAATTTTAATAATTCAATATTTTTTTCCTTACAAATTCAAATTTCTCAAATATTTAAAATTTCATATTTTTTTTCTTTAAAATGAACACATGTAATACATGTGTCTTAATACTAGTGGGGAATAGAGTATGGGGTTGGGTTTATCTTCTTATCTTTGCTATGTTGACACATATAGTCCCTCAATTCCATATTTTCACCCCCAAAATGACATTAACTAATGAGTAGCTATTATATTTACAAAATCAACCCTAATCAACTTATTTATTGACAAAATAAATCCAAAATGGAGTTAATTCAACTTTTAATTTTCTAGACTTTACTAAATTCTCATATATTAATAATTTTTTAAAACAACTTCTATTTTATCAAGTAACGTTATTAAACGTAATCATTAGTTATTATTATTTATAGTTTGACTTATTTTTTTATCTAATTTAACTACATCTAAAAAGTACCCATAAACGTTGGGTGTTGCATTATTAGGTCAAATGAAAATATTCGTAAGTCTAAGAATAATGTAGAAAATATTAAGGTGAAATCTAAAGGATTATCTTCTTTATTAACAAAAATGAAATCTTTTTATATCTATATTTATATCTATATCTATATCATATCATACTTTCATACTATACTTATAAAGTATATATATATATTTTCCAATCACCTCATGCATTTGAAACCCCCACACAAATTTCCAAACACCTCATGCATTTGAAACTCCAACACATTTTCACATTCAAAGTAATTAATAACACATCACACATTTTATATAACTGAAATTTTGAAGCTACGAATGGAACTATGGATGGTGAATTTAGAGCATGGCATGAAGGAACAATTATTTTGCTCCTACGTACTTATAAATATGTTCCAAATGAAAATTTGGCAAAAATGATGAAACAAAACATGCTCCTGCATGGTAATTAAATCCTTTTATATCATTTATTTCACACCTTCCACTCTTTTAGTTTGCTCCTGATGCATGGTAATTAAATCCCTTTATATCATTCATTTCATAACTTCCACTCTTTTAGTTTTTACAATTTCATAACTTCCACTCCTTTATATTAAAGTTTCACTATATACTCTTTTTATCAAGTAAATCATATGTGATTCATAACTACTACGTGGAACCTTTCGTACGCAAAATATATCACGATAACATCTTGTCTTTTGAAATTAAATATGTTGTTATACATATACGAATCAAACAAGTTATTTATACTTTGAGTATATGTGTTCATTTATGTCACTACAAAAGTTACACTTTACATAACAAGTGAGCAGTTCACTAGGGTTTACTATACAAACGAAACAAACTTTTGGAAAAACCATAATAGTTTACGACAAACATTTTTACATGTTAAAAACTCTTTATCAAACTGTCTTACATACTTTATGCTTTCTTTCAAATGCTGTTAGAATCGTGTTTCAAACAAACTACTTTCAAATCGTTTTAAAAACTGACATCAAGTCATCATTTCTTATTTATTAAACTTTTGCAAAGGTTTTACAAAACTTATTTTATATTTTTATATTGGCAAATGCATGTCTATATAAGTATCATTATATAAGTAATGTTTGAAGGACTTAGGACGGCTAGCTCGCTTTATTTCCTTTTCTTCGTTGGGATGTGGCTTTAGGGCATCGGTTATTCGTCCGAATGTCGTCTAAATATTAGTTATATATATCATAAGTACATATATAGACATAAAAGTTTACGTCAGTTGGTTCAGTACCTTTGAGTAGCAAAGGCATATTTCGGTTATACACATACAATACTAGAAACTATAATAGGTATAGTTAGGAGATACTACTTACCATCCCAAGTACAAGGGATCACACAAGAGTCAGTTTATTCATGAGTCTATACAAATACATTACATACTATATGAAGAGATACGCTTACATACAATTTCAAGACATACAATTACAAGAGATACGATTACATAAGATAGTGTACTAGATATTCATGAAATTTTACATATTACAAGTACCATATCAAAGAGATATTTTCATATACAATAACAAATGGACATTTTCATACGTAAATCTGTTTTATACTAGGTTTTGTGAGAAGTTTCACGTACTTTCGAGTATGCATTATTAAGTCCTGTATTATATACCATAATCCCTTGTAGGGGGAGCGTGATACTTGTGTATAGATCTATACGGGATTGACAATCCCACACCTAAGCTGTTAGCTACAGCTAGGCAGGCAGACCTGGGGTGACAAACATCATAACATTCCAACGCCTGAAGAACGTTGTTACAGGCAGTCTGGGTCATTAGCATGGTTATAAAACTCACATGGAGTATTAAAAACACGTTGATTTACGGGGTTATCAAATACCTTAGCGATTATATACGTACACAAATCTACTATTTTAGACATGAAAAACACCATGTTTGTTTATTTTTGGGACTTTTAAACTACCACCCACTTATAAACAAATATTGGATTTCTGAAGCAAACATTCAAAATAGTCGGGTCTTGGTAGAAGGCTACATTTTATACTAGTAGAAAATATGGGATTTTCTAGGGTTTTCAAACGTTTACAATTACTTACAAACATGTTCATTGGTACAAACTTTCCTTCAACATTTATAGGTCTTTCTTTACAGCTTTACAAATCAAATCACATAAATACTTATGAATTCACCAGCATTATTGCTGATACTCGCTTTCAAAATAACTTGTATTCCCAGGACACACATAGACAGGTACGACTACCAGGTTCTGTGAAGACGGAGCGGTCAAGACTCGTCTTTTATTTTGAATATTCATTTTATAGAATTATACTATGAAAGAACTCAAATGTAATTAAAATTATACTATTAATGCAATGGATGATGTTGTTGCTTGTTTACTACTTTGCATTGTTGTGATACATTACATGACGTCCTCCGCTCCAGAACGTTTTCGTCGTTCTCAGTTTTAGGGTGTGACAGGCAGCGTGTGATGGGTAGTACTGAGATCGTGCTTCAGACGACAGAGCAGATTCAGCAGGTCAGACAGAGATTGTTGACCGCTCAGAGTTTTCAGAAGAGTTATGCGGACAAGCGCCAGTCCGAGCTCGAGTTTCAGGTCGGCGACTTCGTGCTCCTGAAGGTCTCTCCTTGGAAAGGAGTGATTCGATTCAGGAAGAGGGGCAAGTTGGGGCCCCTATATATTGGTCTTTTCAGGGTGATCGCAAGGGTAGGTAGGGTAGCCTACTGTTTGGAGTTACGTGCAGAGTTGGGTCAGATCCATGACACTTTCCACGTGTCGCAGCTGAGAAAGTGTATAGCCGATGAGTCGGCAGTGGTGCCATTAGAAGATATTCAGGTAGATGCGAGCCTTAACTATATTGAGAGACCGGTGGCGATTAGGGATCGGAAGATCAAGGTTTTGAGGAACAAAGAGGTGCCTTTGGTGCAGGTCCAGTGGCAGCATCGGAAAGGGTCAGAGTTGACTTGGGAGTCGGAGCGTGAAATGCGGGAGCAGCATCCAGAGTTGTTTGCAGAGTGAGACTTCGAGGGCAAAGTCTAATTCTAGTGGGGGAGAATTGTAACACCCGGAATCCCATGTATATTAATTATTCCTTTATTTTTTTGGAGATTGGGAGGGGACTCGACGAGTATGGTCGTGGATTCATATCCGGGTTCACAGCTGGACTCGACGAGTTCATGAGTGGACTCGGCGAGTCCACACTGTTTAATGAAACCCTAATTTCCTAGGTTTGGGACCTATTTAAAGGCCCTTAGGCGTCATTTGCGGCTACCAAACCCCAGAGAGAAACCCTAAGAGATCTAGAGCATTTGTGAGGAAGGAGAGGCCATTCTTGATCATTTTGTTGGTGTAATTACAAGAAGGAGGTGACCAAGGCAAGAGGAGGCTGAAGGAGGTGCGATTCTGGTGATTTCAGAGTTCAGAGACGTCATCTTGAGGTATTTATTCGGACCTTCTTCAGATTTGGTGTTGATTCTTAGAGTTAGGGTTGTGGAGCAATTGGTCCCTTCTCGAGTTTATGCTTTGGATCTAGACTCAAAGAAGTTCAGAGACCTTAACCCTTGGAGCTTTATGAGTTATTTTGGGAGCCATGAACTTAGGATGTTATTTTTGGGGCTAAATCACCAAGTTAGACCATCTAGATGTTATATCAGTGTCAAGGTCTGAACTTTACGTGATTATCATGCTTGGGAAGGTCAGATCTATGGATTAAAGGAACATATCTGACCTCAGGAGGTCTATGGATTTTGTGCATGGCATGAACTCGCCGAGTCCAAAGATCAGACTCGGCGAGTAGGATTAGGGTTTCCCGTAAATCACTCAGTGAGTAGACTTGCTGAGTTGGGGAAATAACTCAGTGAGTCAGAGGGGGATTAGGGGATTGGAGTTCAAGGCGGAACTCGTCGAGTTGTTCTTGAGACTCGGCGAGTTGAGTCGGGGTGGCCCCGCGATTCATGCCAGGTGTGACTCGTCGAGCAAGGGGAGGAACTCGATGTGCCAAGCGGGACTAAAGAGTTAGTGGACACGTGTAGACTCACCGAGTCGCCCAAGTGCACTCGACGAGTCGGGTCAAAGTTTGACCATTAACTTTTGTTGACTTTTAGGGTTTGGTCAACAATGTGGCCTTTGAGCTAAAAGGGGGGTAAAATGGTCTTTTGCTTGCTGAGGGTGCCTAAAGAGGGTTGAGTCTAGTCCCGAGAGTTATATTTATGAGAATATTTACTTTATGTGATTAGGCGGAGGCTAGATCACATTTCTACCGATTTAGAGATTTACCGAGACATCTGAGGTGAGTCTTCTCACTATACTTTACCTAGTGTGGTAATAGAATTATGTGACAGAGTATTTTAGAGTTATATGCCAGGGTATTTGCATGTTACTATGTGTTGTGATTTATTGTGATATGTGATATGCATGATTCAGAGTTTACAGAGTTAGGACCAGTGGGTCCACAGAGTTATGGGACCAAGAGGGTCCCACGGAGATATTCGACCAGAGGGTCAACAGAGTTACAGCCTTGAATGGCTGATATGTGTTTACGTGGTATTTTGGGGAACTCACTAAGCAAATATGCTTACAGTGTTATGTGTGGTGTTTCAGGTGCCAGCAATAATCGCGGGAAGGCGCCGGCATGACTCGTACACACGCACACTGGAGTTTATATATTTTGATCTTGGGGTTTTGTATTAAGATAATGATGATACAATATTTTAAAAATGTGGATGTGAATGAAATTATATGGTTTTTAAAATACGAAAAAAAAATGTTTAAATTTTTACGGTGTTACAACAAAAATCTACTGATTCTGATGCCTGAAGAATGTCGTTCAGACATAACAGTCATATTAAGCATGGTTATAATAACTCACATATGGATTAACAATACTACTTGGTTTACGGAAAGCTTACACTTCATCAGTTTTATAAAAATATAAAACTTCATACTACCTTTCAGTATACTATTGTTTACATTTCTGGTCTTAGGGTTTAAGACTACAATTCACATATAAGAAAATATTGGATTTTCTGGAAACATACATTATCATATTTACAAGGAAAAGATACAAAAGAGTTACATACATTTTTATTCTTGGATATAAGACTTACAGCTCATTTTTATAGAAAATATCAGATTTTTTGAAAGTATACAAAACCATTTTTAAACAAAACAGTTACAAACCCTTTTCATACAAAAATGCTTATGAACTCACTAACATTATTGTTGAAGTTTTTCAAAATCACTTGTATTCATAGGAAACCATTAAAATGTATCCAAATCTTTGAGAACAGGAGTTGCAGAATCATGGGTTTCTACATTTCGGTTATTTGTTGTTTATTTTTGAACAAACACAGTGTGTAAAACTATGTGAACTTGTATTCTCAATGTATGATGTTTGGGTTGCTATGATTCATTTATATTCAACTCTTATGATACTATACAATGACTTCATCCGCCCCTGGACGTTTCCGCCGTCCTAGTTCGGGGGTGTGACAATTACTCTAATTTAATGAAGTTTTCTTAAATTTTGATTACATTGGTTTTATGGGAATGATATGTATTAACGATTTATTATTCTAAAAACGAAAATTTTATGTCATTATTTTTGGGACGTTGCATCATCACATCATAACCCATACACACTGAAAACTTAAAATTGAAAGTGTGTTTGTGTATGAGAAATCAAAAACTAAAATTGTTTTTTAGGGTTTTCGTTTGTACAGGATGGCAAAATCTAAGATCGAAATCGAAAACTGAAATTGTGTTTGTGTGTGAAAACTGAAACACCTTACAGATCCAAGAGCTTAACGAATCATGTTCAAAAAAGGAAAGGGAGAACTCGAACACAAAGATGAAATCTGCTTGTTTTCTCATATCTGACACACACTTCAACCAATTGTTCACTTTCTGGACCTTCAAACACGCTGAAGAACACAGTATGTGTTCTTGAACATGAACTCATAAATTAAACATGAACCCATTATGTGTTCTTGAACATGAGCCCAAAAATTAAGCATAAACGAAGAAATCGAACATTTAAATCATTTTCAGAACAAGATGTATGTGTGTGTATGTTACAAATTAAGCATAAACTATGTGCTCTATGTGTTCTTGAACATGAGCCCAAAAATTAAGCATAAACGAAGAAATCAAACATTGAAATCCTTTTCAGAACAAGATGTATGTGTGTGTGTGTTAAAAATAGAGAATCATATGTCTTCTCCTTGAAGCAGTTTGCAGATCTGGAAAATAGGGAAGAAGAAAAATCGAATATTGGAAGCCCTAATCGATTTGCAGATCTTTGATCAACCTATATGTTTTCTCTTTCTTGAATCGATCTTGATTTATATGTTTTCTCTTTCTTGAATCGATCTTTAGGTCCTCTCCTTCCCAGCCTCCCTCTCTCTGGAAACAAACACATACAATAACTCTTGACTTCCATGGATGGACCTTCAAATGAACACATTCACACACACAAATGGATTTCCACTAGTATTAGCTCAGTTGTAGAGATATGAAGAGGTTCCCATCAGATTTGGGTTTCTCAAATCCAACACACTTGCACACACACACACACACATCATTGTTTTCCATATTTGATTTCAAACAAGTACTTGCCAAAATATTCATGTTTTAGAGTCTCGCCGGAGAAGGTGACCGGAGAGTTGCTGGAAAGGACAGACACCGGAAACCTTAAAAAAAAAGCGATACCTGGTCAAAAGAGTTATAATAAACACAAATAGCAAGTTATATATATATATATATATATATATATATATATATATATATATATATATATATATATATATATATATATATATATATATATAAATCAACACTTGGTTTTCTCTTGAGTCATTTTCCCATTCTATTTTACCAAATAGAGTTTCATTTTGTCACCAAGTACCAATCACAACACTTTTTATATGATGAAAATTTATAAGAAAACATAAATGTAATTATTAACAAACACAACCTACATATTATTTTTCCTATATGAAAGAATTAAATATATTCCAAAAACAAAACACACTAATCTAACATGCCATCAACGTTGAAAAAGGGTAATAACAAAGTATTAAAAAAAAATAAAATAGAGAAATATCATGAACCGGAACAGTATAAAAAAAAAGTTTCGGATTTCAAAGCCCATTAATTAAACCGCCCGGAAAGCATTCCCGTCGCGCTTGTTTACACCGGAGCTAGCATGAAACGCCGACTGCCTCGAGGGTTCCGCCAACAACTTCAACGTCAGCGGCGACGGTTCCATGTGGTGGTGGTGGTCGGCGGTCTCTTTTAAAGTTAGCTGCGACGACATTCCGACGAGTTCATCTAAATTCAAGGGTTCCTTTTGCAAAATCGGAATCGGTTTCACCACACGATGATGAGATTCATTCGCTCCTCCGCCTTTACCATTTCCTTCTTCAACCGGAGTCATCGTCGACGGCCATACCGGAAACGGAACCGGAATATACGCCGGATAAAACGCAGGTATAATCGGCGGAAGCTCACTCCCAGTCACAGTCACATTTGCCGTCGCCGTCGCCGACGATTCTTCTTCTTTCATCTCGTGTTTCATTTCCATGGACTGATCAGAATCAGGTTTCAACGAGAGTTTCAACGAGCACTTGGAGTTCTCGGCGTGATCTGTAGCTGTAGCTGTAGCTGCTGCCGGAGGTAGCATGAAATGATCTTCCGGTGGTTCTGCCGCCGCCTGTGAAATCAAATGAAACAGACATGATTGTTATGCTGATTGAATTTGGATTTGAAATTACAAATTCGAAATGAAGAAGGAAGAAGGAAAACGAACAGTATCTGGAGCCATGTCGAAGAGGCTAGAACGTCTTTTTCTTCGTGTAGCACTGCATTGTCGTATGAAATACTTTTGAGCATGACTAGCAACTTGTGTAGGAGTTCTGGATAACACATAATTACGAGCTATGCCACGCCAATCTCCTTTCCCTAATTTTTGTAGACCAAGTAGAAACAACCGATGTTCTTCTTCTGTCCATGGAGTACCTGTAATTACACATACAAACTACTTTCATAATACTGTATGACAGACTAGCTGAAAAGTTAGCTTTTAGCTAAAAGATACTGTGTTTGACAGATTAGCTGAAAAGCTAGCTTTTTCGTGAATTTTGTATTAGTTGATTTAATGGTGTAAACACTCTTTTCAGAAAGCTGACTACTCACCTAATTAACCTTTTAGATTTGCTTAATTGGAGAAGTCAAAATGTTATGCAAAATTTTCTTCTTTAAACTTGTTGAAAGAAGGGAAACTTGGGAAGACACATGATAAATGTGGAATGATGTGGTAGGTTAAATGTCATAGAATGGCAACCTACTATTGACTATGTGTTTTTAGGTAAATCAGTATTTGATCCTACATGGCGCTCACTTTATGTCCACATGGCACTGACATGGCATTAGTGCATACACCTGTCTATAGTTTAATTTCATTGAAACTTCAAATTAATTTTATCTATATTATGAATTTCACTGCCTTCTTCCATTTTTCATCTTCAAAAGTTCACGTGGACGCCATGTCAGCACGACATGGACATAATCTGAACATTTGCCAACAGGACGCCACGTAGGATTGACATTAGATGTTGAGTGACTTATTGAGTACAATTAAGTGATTGGAGACTTGTACAACACTTGGTCAATAATTGGTTGATAATAGTAAAATTGATGAAATGGTCACAGGTTTGAGACAATAAGACTGCAATAGTTTTATGCTTCTAGAATTTATCAAAACTATCTTTCAATACTTGGTTTTATGTTTCTACAATTTATCCAAATCCGTTTACATGTTAGTCTTATCACTGCATATCTTCAACTGTTTCTTATTTAAAGATTTGTGTATGTATGTATGTATGTATTAAGTCATTATTTTGGGCTTAAAGCATTAAGGTCATATACAGCATATGTCATTAGGATATGCTAAAAATTCAGGCAAATATGCTTAGTTTTGTCACTGTAGGGTTACAGATAGTTATTTCAGCTATAGTTTTTTACAAACAAAAAACAAAAAGGCAAAGCAAATGAGGACACAAACATGGTCAAAACAAAACCAAATGTGATAAAAGCAAAGGCATCCACTCAAAAGCCCCACACTACATTTATCTAATCTATATCTACAAGCCTAAGATAATATAGAATATAGATAAGACATATAAAGACATGATAAATCAACGATCAGGATCCTAAAATCCTAATTATCATCATTTTGAACAATTAAATAGTATACTGTAGTTAAAGGAATTATCATCATCCAATATCCTCCAATCACATTTCGATAACAATGAAGGGCGAAATTGGAAATTGGAAATTAATTATGCGAAAAATAAAAAATCGAAAAACAGGAGTAAAACCTAAAAACTGACCTTTTTTGCGATCGGCGCGGCGTTTAGCGGAAGGATCGTCGGAGAGGTAACCCTCGACGGGGTCAGAGGTAGCGGGGGAGCTAGGATTGGGCGAGACGGCGGCCGGAGACGACGAGTGATAAAGAGCGGAGAGATTCCCCATGCTAGCACTCTTTTTCATGATTGAGCCATCAGTGAGTCTAACGCCGAACAACTTAACACCACCGCCTCGCGACGGACATGTGCGTGAGTTGTGGCCGTTGTTGCTACAATGAGAGCATCGCCGAGTCATGGTAGACTCGGCTCGGCCTATTCACGGCCAACGATAACCGGAGGGATTTACCAGTGTGGAGATTTTGAGATTAACATCCACAATTGTTCCACTGTGTGTGTTTGAATTTCGATTGCATGCGTGTGTGTGTGTGTGTGTGTTTGTGTCGAACAGGATGAAATGGAGGATGAAAGAATAAAAAAGGAATATGAATTATCAATGGAGGATGATGGGGCTTGGATTTGGTTTTAATTACGGAACGCGAACGGGTCGGTCGGTCGTCGTATCATATCATTATTAATCAGATAACGTCGTGCTTTACTTTGCTCACATTCTACCAATCAAAGTACTAATAAAAGTATCTTTTTATTTGTAATTCGATATTTAAATATTTTTTTTTTCAAGTTAAAAAGAAACTATGATATCGATCTCGTCATCTCGTGTGTATATCTTAATGGTATGTATATTTGTTTGTTGAATTCATTAAATTTGTATTGAATAAAAAAGATTGTACAAATATAGGTTTTACTTCAAAATACTATGTGATAAATGATATTTATGATAATATACTTTTTGTTATGATTTCAATCGGATATCATGGATAAATAAATGTGATTTAAATTTCAACACGATATCAAAATATTTGTTAGATTAAATTATGAACAAACAATGTGATCTTTTATCTTTTTATTTTATTATAAATAAAACTTTTTAATAGTTTATATATATTATTTAAGACAGAATTTTATCTTAGATTATATCAATTTGGATTTTTCATATTAATTTTACATATTCCAAGTCGAGAAGATTTTTTATTAATTACTATAATTTTTAAGAGATTTTCTTTAATTAATGCATTGAAGTGTAAAATTTACCGAATATTAGTATTAATTGTTTTTAACTTCTTTATCAGGCACATTACTAGCCATTGCACACATCTACATACATATAAAATTTTAGTTCTCTAACCTAGTGATAAAAGCCATCGGAGTCGTTGGTCAGTGATCGAGCGGGGTATGTGTTTATAGATGGGACGATCAAATATAATGAGGTTGTGAAGCAAGTGTGCATCTCATAGGAAGGGGAATGGGTTGTGATTGATCAACGGATGAAATATGGTGAACCAAGGAAATGAGTTTTTAAGCCATTTTAGTTGAAAGAACGTATCACGAACATGAGTTCAAATCATTCTAATCTCCAAAGGTATCGCAATTAATTTACGTTATAAAACTTTCATTGTATGTTGGTGTGACGGAATTACAGGAGATTGGAAAAAAAATATGGGGTAGTGGTTGATGTGTTTGTTGCACCACGGTTATCAAATATGGGAAAAAGATTTAGGTTTATTTGTTTCATGGGAATTAATGATATAGACAAACTTATGAAACTCCTTTTGCGATATATGGATTGGAACATTCAAGTTATTTGTATCTTATCCTAAAATTGAAGGAACTGTAAAGGTGTAAAATGGTGTTGATCATACTAACCTAGTTAAAAATAATAATGTTAATTGAAGGGGATTAAATCACATGTGAGTGTTTAAGGAGGACAATGTCATAACACAAAACAGGAGAATGGAAAGGATAATGTGATGCTCCTTAAATCGACGGGTCGCGTAATTGATGTTAGGAGTGAAGCTAGTATCTTGTATGATGAGGTGAAAATTTTACATACTACCCCAAATATGATGCATCTTTGTTGTAATAAAGGTTTTAATGAATTGAAATTCAAATATTTTGGTGGGTTGTGGGTGTTGTTTGAGTTTGAATCGGTGAGTATTGCTAAAAGTTACTTAAGCATGTTAGTGTCAAGTCTTGGTTCTCTAATTTGATCTATTGGTCGAGAAATTTTTATCAGCGTGAACGATTAATGTGGTTAGATGTGGAAGGAATTCCTTTAAAGGCTTGGTGTGAGGAGTATTTTGTGAAGGTGGTTAAGAAGCGGGGAACAATATTTTATCTCTGATGAGGAAGTGACTAATACTATTCCACAAGAATGTGTGTTGAATCTGATCACATGAATATAATGGATGATACGGTCAGTGTGGTAGTTGAAGAGAAAACTATATGGTATGAGTAAAAGAAGTAATCGGTTGGCTTCCTTCATTTGTAGACAAACAACACGTAGGCAAGAACGGTAAACAAATAAATGAAGAACGTGGTTTTTTAAAGCCAAAAAAGGAAGGAAAGTATGACAATGAATTAAAAGTGGAGAGAAAGTATTGGTAGTGACGGATTTTATTTGTGATGGTGTCATTCAAGTAAATGAAATGTTAAATGAATTGCAAAAAGTTACAGGGATGCTCAAAGGAATGATCACTAGGAAGTAGCATGTAAGAAAGTGGTTGATTCTTTTGTTACATCACAGTGTCCTATCGGGTTTACCCCAAATAGGTCCATACAAGAAGGTTGTATGTTGCTTCTTTTTTAGGCTCGATTGTGCCAAAGACAACAACTCAAAACACAGTTGTGAGGGGATGGTATTTGGGTTTTAATAACATGAAACTTTTAAGTGTAAGTGTTTATGCTTTCAAGATGTTGAAAATAAAAACAAGAGTCATGGATGTCAGTGTTGGCTATGATTAAAATTTTTGATGGTGAAGCGCTTCATAATAGGATATTTTAATGTTGTATGGAAGGATAGTGAGAGGTGGGGCTTAATCTTTAATCAAGTCATTGTGACAACTGTTAAAATTAGGTCATCGTTCACTGGTCTAAGTCACCATGAACACCCTTTGTAATACACCTAATGTAATATATTCCACTTTTCTAATGTAATTGAAGTCTTACACTTGGAAGTGCATATGGAATATCACTTTAGTCTTTGATGGATGTGGATCGTCGACAAACATAACACTATTCACAATACATAAGTAGTGATTAAGTCATTAAGTATTTTTAAGAACAAATAGCACACTAAACAGATAGAGCATGAGAACACGATTCCATGGATATAAAGAACATCAAAAACAGGGATCATGCACAAAAGTTACGGCCATTTAAATAAAATAAATCAATATTATAAGTGATTTGTCCATAAACGAACCTTAAATCGATTCGCAGGGATAGCTACGCGTTTCGTTAAGTGTTTTTTAGCATAATTTTGGAATCAGGCCATAGCCTAATATTTGATTCCATTCTCGAAATCTCGTTAACACGAAGTCTTAATCATTTTACAAACAAATTCGAATCACAACAAACGGAAAAATATTGAATAATGACTTCAAACACATTTTTGGCATAGTTACGTCTATCGTTAGGTAGATATTTTTACATATTCGAATCACCATTTTCGGGACATCGAACTAATGTTTTCGGAAAATTTGTGAGATGTCGTTTTTTGTCGAATTTTTGCATGTGGATCAAAAAGCCGCCAGGTGTCATGTTCTTGTTGCGCCACATGTCGTGAAACTGGAGGTGCCACTAGTCGCAATTGTGTTGGTCCACATCTCATTAATGGATATAAAAAGAGGGAGAATGTAGCCCCTCTCTCCACGATCTCTTCCTCTTTCTCTCTCAAAATTCGGCCAAACCGCCGCCTTCTCCACCATGCACCACCCCACTGCCTCCATCCACCTTCTGCAGCCCCGACCATCTCTCTAACGCTTCCCCTACCAGCGGCCACCCTCTCTCCGGCGAAGCAACAACTCAAAGCCCAAAACAATCTCAAAACTACCATCAGCCGCCCACCACCGTCAGCTGTCGTCATCAACCACCACCAACGACACCAAAATTTGCCCACTGGACCTCCTTGAGACCCTCTACAAGCAATGATAAGCCTCTCTCCTTAAGTTCTCCTACAAAACTTTTCCAACCATCTTTTTGTTTAACGACAACACCGTTAGAAAATTTTCGGAAGCCTCCGGGCAGTTTTTCGGCGAACAGTTTTTTCGACTCGCTTTTTCCCGATCTACAACCCTTGGGTGACATTTTATGAAAACAATGTGTCGTCCATAAAATCCCGAGTCACAATTCGAATTCAGCTTCCGAAACGAACTCACCGATGGTTCAACACACGCTACGAAAGTGAGTTCACGACCCCATTTTAAATTCTTTAATGTTTTCGGGAGAGAATACGTGCATATTAGTCGTTATTTTTATATAAACATTAAAGTTATAGTTTAATAGTTTATATAATTATAAAATCATATTATATATTGGTTTGATGAAATGAACTATTTTAACCGATACCCACTCGTGTTGATCCGCATATGCACATTTTTATATATTTGATGTCTAAATAAACATTAAATATAGTCTTTATTATAATTATAAATGATAGATGTTTATTTATAGTTATATAATTATAATCGTTAAATAGTTGTTTATCGCTATATTTTGAACAAAAATGATATATATATATATATATATATATATATATATATATATATATATATATATATATATATATATATATATGTATTTAGACTTGTACATATATTTGGTATTGTTGGTTTTATGTTGGTTAAAACCTAGATTTGCTTGGATTACAACCATTATGTGCCCCTTGTAGCACCAAGCACCAAGCAGAGGTCTAAACGTCATATAGCAGCGGTTATAGTTTCATGTAGCGCCAAACACGCTCTAATACATGCATACTTGTACAATATACAAGTATCTATGTTGTGTATAAGTATCATAAACACTTAAACATAGGGTTCACGAACTTTTGTCGGTATAAAACTTATATCATAAGTAAACAATTATACCCAACTCATACACGTGTCCGATAATAATAATTATTGAAGTTGACTTTATTTTCCCATTAAAACCCTTTTCATTAATTACCCTCAATATATATACAAGATACAAAGATAATGATACACATGCCAAACACAAAACAATATAAATACATATACATAATATACTATGCTAATAGCCCCCCGCAAATTGAACGGAGGTGATTCACAAACGTTTAAGCTGGATATGAAATCAAGGAATAAAGAAGAGGGCATACTCTTTGTAAAAATATCAATGTTTTAAAACCCGGGTCGACCCGGCCGGTTGAACCAGTTGGACCGTGACCCGGTGTAGAAGGCGGGTCAATTGAGACCGGTTTTTTGTAAAAATACGAACCGGATCGAACCGGCCGGGTTTTCCCTAAACCGCGGTTCGACCGCTTATATCGAACCGGTTAAAACCGGATTGATCCGTTTTAATAGGGTTTGGATAGTTGGATACAAGTATCGAACGCCAAAACAACAAGCCGTTTGCAGTTTCTTTAATGTTTTTCAATGTTTAAACTTTGTGGACATCAAATTATTGGTTTTATATGTTTATGGATTATGCATGAAAGTAAAAATATATAAAAATAGAAAAAAATCATAAACGGGGTAGACCCAACGGTTCAACCGGTTGAACCGGTTGACCCATGAACCGGTCATCACACCGGGTCAACTAAAAACCCGGGTTTTAAAACATTGAAAAATATATGCATACTGAGACAAAGACGGTACATGAAGAACACGTACATGACCGGTGGCAACTTTATCTCGAACAAAATGAAGATCAATCTCGATATGTTTGGTGCGCTGATGATGAACTGGATTGGAGGACATGTAAACAACATTAACGTTATCGCAATAGACGATGGTAGCTTTGCCAGACATGTAATGAAGTTCAAGAAGTAAATTGCGAGTCCAACATGTTTCAGCCACCGCATTTGCAACTCCCCTGTAATCAGCTTCAGCGCTTGATCTAGATGTGGTGTTCTAACGTTTTGAGGACCACGAGAGAAGGTTGTGACCTAAAAAGACACAATATCCAGAAGTAGAGCGGTGAGTCACTGGACACCCACCCCAGTCAACATCGGACTATGCCACGAGAGAACGACTGGGTGAAGAATATAACTGAAACCCATAAGCAATAGTACCTCGAACATAACGCAAAATGCGTTTGAGAGCAGTGAAGTGAGGCTCCCGTGGGTCATGCATGTATAGACAAATCTGTTGCACAACATAAGTAATGTCAGGCTGAGTGAATGTGAGATATTGTAAAGCACCGGCTAAACTATGATATAAAGTGGGATCTACAACAGGTGGGCCAGATCCATCAAGCTTGGTAGATAAATCAGCAGGAGTAGAAGCGGGTTTGCAATTACACATAGCAGATCGATCAAGAATCTCAGTGGCATATTTTTGTTGAGACAAGAATAACTTATCGGCCAAGCGAGTAGCTGAAACCCCCAGAAAATAGTGAAGATCACCAAGATCTGTCATAGAGAACTCTAAGCTCAATAAAAAGATGATGTGGGTCAGTAACTCAGGGGGAGAGCTGATAAGAACAATATCATCCACATACAATAATAAGTATGTTGTATGAGAGTCGTGTTTGTAGATAAACAAAGATGTGTCACATCTGCTATGAACAAAACCAATGCGTGAAATGAACATGGAAAACCTCTAAAACCATGCCCTAGAATCCTGCTTGAGACCATAAAGAGACTTCTGAAGAAGAAACACAAAATCTGGTTGAGTAGGATCTCGAAATCCCGGTGGCTGTTGCATGTATACAGTTTCCTGTAAGTTCCCATGAAGAAATGCATTCTACAGATCAAGTTGTCTAATAGGCTACTTGTGGGTGACAGCAATGGTAAGAACAGTGCGCTTAATGGCGGTCTTAACAACGGGGCTAAAAGTCTGATCATAATCAATATCAGGTCGTTAAATTCGCCCATTAGCAACCAGACGAGCTTTGTAGCGAGATAAAGATCCATATGCATTACATTTCTTTTTAAACAGCCAAATACAGTTAATAACATTAGCAACATGTGGTCTCGGAACAAGTACCCAAGTTTTGTTAGAGATAAGAGCAGTATATTCTTCAGTCATTGCATTGAGCCAGTTAGGATCTTTAAAAGCGTGTAAATAATTTTTTGGGACAAAAGAGGAGGTGTCAACATGAAGATTGAGTTTGTGAATGGGTTTAAAAATTCCTTGTTTGGCACGAGTAACCACCGAATGTTGAGATTGGGTGACACTGAAGGGGAGATTGGACAACTGAGGTGATGAAGTAGAGACAGGGGAATTAAAAGGCATAGAGGATGTAGTGGTATTTGAGAACTAAGGACTTAATGAAGGCAAAACTGGATGATATGAGCCGAGGGGAGGAGAGTTTGAGGTAGTGGAAGTGTCCAAGGAAGGAGTGGTAGGTGTAGGATCTGAGGAGGGCTCGTGAGGAGCACCATTCATGAATATGGGAGTAGGAGACAGAGTAGAAGAAAGAGGGTGAGGTATGTCATAGGTGTCAAGAAAGGAGTAAGATGGGGCTTTATTTGGGTGTCATGGATCCAAAAGGGAACACAGTTTCGTCAAAAACAACATGGCGGGATATGATGATTTGATTAGTGTCCAGATTAAGGCAACGATAGCCTTTATGGTTATTAGGGTAACCGAGAAAAATGCATGGGGTGGATCGTGAGGAGAGTTTGTGAAGAGCATTGATGTGAGGAAAACAAAGACAACCAAAGACACGAAGGTGATCATAAGTAGGATTTTTGTTGTAAAGTTTATGAAAAGGCATGTCATTGCCAAGAGTGGTGGATGGAAGGATGTTGAGAATATGGGCCGCCATATGAAGAGCTTCTGTCCAATATATGGGAGGAAGTCTTGCATGAAACAGGAGGGTACGAATGGCATTGTTTAAGGTATGTAACATACGTTCATATTTACCATTCTTTTGAGAAGTGTATGGGCATGAAAAACGCATTTTAATGCCATGTTGGGCAAAAAAGATATGAAATTTATTGTTGTCATACGCACCTCCATTATCACACTGAAACGTTTTAATGTCAGTTTCAAATTGTTTATTGACAAATGACTAAAATGCATGAATTTGTCAAAAACATCATATTTGGCACGAATGGGATAAACCCACACATAATGAGAGAAATCATCCAAAAATATGACATAGTATTTAATTCCACTCAAACTTTCAATGGGAAATATCCAAACATTAGAATGAATTAATTCAAAAGGAAACTGAGAGACAGAAGTAGACGAACTAAATGGCAATTTAACATGTTTTCCCATTTGACATGCATGACATAAAGTAGAGTCTTTTCTTGAAGAACAAGAAATAAAATGACCATTAACTAAATGTTTGAAAATATGATGACCCGGATGACCAAGACGTTGATTCCATATAGTGAGAGTGATGGAGATAAAAGCTTGAGTAGTTGGAGAAGTAACGGGGTAGAGATCACCAGAGCTATCACATCAAAGGAGAGTTTGTTTGGTGCGGAAATCCTTCACACAAAATCCAAATGAGCCAATTCAATGGAACAATTATTTTCACGAACAGAACGACGAACATAAATTAAATTTTTAATGATGGAAAGGGTAATTAAAACATTTTTAAGGTGCAAAGTACAATAATGATTGGAAAGTGGAAAAGTGGTATCACCCATGTTAGTTACAGAAATAGAAGATCCGTCACTAACTAACACAGATGAAGAACAATTACTATTTTTAACCGAAACAAACTTGAGAATACCTGCATCCGAGTGAAGGTGGGAGGTGGCACCAGTGTCCATGAACCATTCAACTTGACCCGGATCATTTAACGTCATGGTGTTGAACATTTGGGGAAGAATAGTGGGCTTGTGACTTTGTTTTTGGACCTGAAAAGTCCGTTGTCGCTGAATTGGGTTGCTGTTGGGCTGAGAAGATGTAAAAAGTTGATGTTGTTGATGGATCGGTTATTGTCTTGGCCTAATAGCTTGAGGAGTTAGTAACAGGCCTTGTTGAGAATACCCATTTATTGAGGGCTGATGAATTTGATACCATCCATATGCCCAATTACCTCCCCTTGGATGTTGTTGACCTCCACTGAAATTCAGTCTGCCATCGGTGTTGTTGAAACTGGTGATATGATGCGTGTAAAACCAACTAGTTTTAATCTTACTAACTTAAACACAAAGACGAACACACGAAAGGCAGTGTACCTATCGATTAGCAGTTTAGTTCAGGTAAGTAGGGTATCAAACACAAGGAACGGTAAACAATTAAAAGAAATGCTAATATTATCTAAATAAAACAAGTAATAGAAAGGGGGGTTTCTCTAGTTTTGCAAGACTAGAAACTTAAACAATTAACTAAAACTTAAACTAAGAAACTAAAAGCTAAGCAAATAAAAATCAACTATATTCAATAATAAAGAGGACTTCTGTTTAGGTTCGACTCATTTATTCCCATGGATGATTTCAATGTATCGGATTAATTCTTCATTGGCTACCGACTAAGATGATTAGTTTCACGTTCGCTATTACTAATCTTTAGGAAAAAAATTAACTCAAGCAGTGGCCAGTTGTCTAAATTAACAGATTTCCTAGTTATTGATTCGGGTTAAATAAGACTTGTAATGGTTAATTAAATTGGCCCTTCAATTAACCTCTTGTTGATGTTCATCAAACAAGCTCACACATTAACTTACCTATCTTCTAGTTAATTCTAGTTTCACATTCGCTATTCCTAGACATACAACTATGTGGTCACAATAAATCATATGAAATTAATAACTAAGAGATGTTCATACAACTTAATTACTAATTTATTAACAGAAGAATAGTTATTGTTAACACATAAGGTTTGTTAACAAGCTTAATAAAACATAATCACCAATTAAAATTAATCCTAATCAAATAATCAATCCATGTTCATAAATTCATCTACCTAAACAGAAGTTATGAGTTTTAGCTCATGATTACAACAGAAACAAGCTCAAAAACGAAATCAATTGGTAAAAACATAGTTCAAACAAGAGATTAGGTATGAGTAAACTTGATTTTGACTTGATTCTCCTTAAAATTGAATGTAGGGTTGATTCCTTAGCTTCCTACACTCCAGCAACACCTTTAGTCGACAATTGGCCTCCAAGGGTTCATCTCTATCCTAGGGTATCGATCTGAAAGTCCCTTTATATAGATTTTCACAAAACATAGGTGACTCGTCAAGTCCAGTGACCTACTCAGCTAGTCCGTCACTTAAAACCCGTGTACGGCAAGTCAGCGCGTCCAGAATCGCGAAAGTTCGAAGTGACTCGTCGAGTTTATGGCCTACTCGTCGATTCCGTTTGGAATCAGCATTTTTTCAAAACACGAAAGTCGTCCGAAATTGTGTCTAGTTTTCAGAAAAATTTGAATATCGTCAATCGGATATACGGTTCATGAGATATGGCCAAAACACTGACGAGGGGTCAAGCTGTCCAACAACATCCTTCTTTCTTCAAAATCCAAGATCCAAGCTTCCAATCGCTAGTTCCGCTTCCTTTTCCATCCGAGCATGTAATTGTTGCTGAAAAATGAAATTATAAACTAATTAAGCACCTTTTGTTCATTAAATGAGACAACAACAACATAAGGTATTAAGATAATGCATGAATTATATGACTAAATATGTCCATATCATGATATTGGAGCGATTATCGTAGTGACACCTCCTCGGCCACCACGACGCCCACTGTAATCCCCTTAACTTCCTCCATGATTGTTATTGATGTTTTGAGATTTAACAATGAGGGCATTGGGAGAAGACAAGTTATCTAAGTGAATAATAGAAGCATCACGCTGTTCATCCTGCAAGATTTGTTGCTCTTCACAGATTAGAAGTGATCTTGCATCCCAGAACGTAAGAGGTGGGTCACGATGTCTAAAGTTGTTAGCAATATAACGAAATTTTTGAGTCAAATCATTAAGCATGTATGCCACAAGATTTGTTTCAGGAACCTTTGCGTCCTAGTGCTCTAAGCGATCAACAAGAGTTTTTATTTTATTGCAGTAATCAGTAATGGAAGAGTTACCGAGGGAGATGTTTCGCAATTCTCTGTCGAGTTGTATGACTTTGGAAGCTTTATTATCGTGAAAAACCTTCTCAAGATTCTCCCAAACTTGAAAGGCAATAGCATTTTTCTTGAATGTCATATTGAGAAGAGAGATGGAGAGGGTACCGTATAGCCATGATTGAACAATCGAGTCATTGCGTATCCATTTGGCAGTGGCATCTATCCTTATCTATTTTCGGCTGGGGTGGATTGAGTAGGAGGTTTGAGATGGTGATCAACTCCATAACCGATGCAATGAATCTCAAAAGGTTCTCGCTAGATATCGTAATTCATCTGTTCAAGATCCAAGGCGAATGGAACAACATGTTTTATGTTGATTGTAGATGAGGGTTTGTCAGATGTAAAATCAGACATATTGAGAGTAATATAAGGAAGAAGAAGATTGAGGGTAATATAAGGAAGAAGAAGACTGAAAGAGGAGAATAAGATTAATGAGAAGATAAGTTGTCGACAAGAAGTGTTCGACTGGTAGGGTTTATTTATATCTACTCTGATACCATGAAGTTGACTTTATTTTCCTGTCAAAACCCTTTTCATTAATTATCCTCAATATATATATATATATATATATATATATATATATATATATATACAAGATACAAAGATAATGATACATGGGTTGAACACAAAACAATATAAATACATATACATAATATACTATGCTAACCATTATAAGTCAAGTAGATACTTATACACTATATTTTATACTTTTTGGTTTAGAAAAAAGTAATATTTTGATATAAGTATATAATATTTATATATTTTTTATATACACTATCAGTAATAAAAAGTACATTTTATATAAGCTAGTGAAGCAACTATATGCTGTATAAACATATTTTTGTTATAAAAATACACAGAGTTAAAACCTGTGAGCTTGTAACATCCCAAATTTTCTAATAAATTTGAACTTTTTAAAATAACATAAATCATCCATTTAATATATTTTATTCAAAATAAATTTAAAACCAAACCCAAGATTAATTCAATTTCCAAAAACCGTTGTCAATTATAATTCTAAAATTTATGAAAACACAATCAATCAAATAACCCGCCTCGAGCTAGTGTGTACGATCATGCCCTATCAGCCTGTGTAGCTGAAACAATATTTTTAAAGGGAAAAATGGTAAACACAAAGTTTAGTGAATTTCACACATACACGATACCATATCAAACAATCCTTACCCCTATACACAGATACAAACGGTATCAACACATAACTATGTATGCATGTCAAAGAAGGAATCAGAAACAAACATAATCCTACTGGGACACATTGGCTAGGCCCGACCCCTTGCTCAGTACATTGAGCCATTAGGACACATTGGCTAAGCTCGATCCCCCGTACCCGAACCCATTGGGACGTTTCAATTATTGTGTAATTTTTATTTTTCATGACAATTTGTATGTTTTTATAATCATTCAACAACTTCATCCATCATAGTAGAGAACAATAGGGTAATATGGTCATTTTTCATCATTCAGCACAGTCAGTCATATGTATAATCAAATAACATGGTTCCTTTCCCAATCAAAATTTTTTCCCAAACAACACTTTCTCAAACAAAAGCTATCAAACGAGACCTTATATTCATCTTTTTAAGACGCCACTAATCTTCTAGAATGTGAAATTTTAGAAATCCAAACTCTATAAGTACTTTTTTTAAACAATTTAAAACATTTAGTTTTTTAATATTGCTATTTTGATTGATATAGAAGAAGACATGAAATAATTCTTTGACACATTTTGTCGAACACATGTGGTGCATTGTTTTATCAGTCGATCTAAAAATGAAAAGGTTGTCGTTAATCTAAAATAAAAGCCAATCATACCAACATTTGTTTTAAAACTGACATAATCAATACATAAAGATCGGTGTTGTTTCTCACCATTCAAATCACTAAGTGAAAAAAGAACAATGAAACCTATGATATACCTATACTTGTAACCATATATCCAATGATGAAGATGAAATCGTTAAACAATTTCAGTACTTGTAAATACAAACACATATACACAATTAGAGAGGGGGGATGGTTTAGGGGTAATCAATAAATAAAATCTCGAATTTGAGAAATCCATAAAATAATATATAAGAATCAAAAGAAAAATGAAAAATGACAGGAATATGCTAACCAATTTATCGGTTTTTCTTCATTTGATGATGTAAAATTAGAACAGGTTTGTCAAATATTGGACGAAATTGCAACAAAAGGTGTGTGATAATGACGACGAAGGATTGAGTGATGCTAAATGGCATTGGAGACCTATGATGGTGGTAGCAAGGATGGTTCTGATGGGAGGTATATGGTTTTACTTTAGAGAGTGCTAAGAAGTCTGGAGAGAAAGATGAAAATTAGTTCTTGAAATTCAAATATAACCTGATCACAAACTCTTATTTTAAATGGTAAGTGCAAATTCAAAAGTTCACTCTATAAATTTTTAGGTTGAAAAAAGGCACGTGGACAAAAATGATTCTTTTATTAAGATCTGGATAATGTCTTTTTATTTTCCATTAGTTTATACATTGTAATTATATTACTAGTATATAAGTAAGTTTTGATAAAAAAATATTATATATTTAAAAAGATTTGTGATTCAAATATGAAAGAGTTGAAAAAAATGAGTTATGCCGCATCAATGTTTATTTCAATGCGATTTTTTTTGGATAACCATGTTTCTATATATCAAATGTATATTGATTTACAAATATTCATTCTGAATGATTTATAAGTGTTTAACATGTTTTGTTTGATGTAAATGTTATAATAGATGTTGTAGTGTTTTTATGTTATTAAAAGTTATAGTATGTTTCATACAATTTTGTTATTTTTTATATATAGAAATCAACATACATTTGATATATAATTTACACAACTTAAAACAGCTTATAATATCATCAATTAATAGTAGAAATAACCAATTATATAAACCTATTACGGTTAATAAAACTAATCGGTTAACTATATGTTTTGTTTTGTTACCGACATTAGTTTTTCATGTATAGATATTAAATTAGAATTTGTTAAAAGTTATTATTTTAATTATATAATTATATCCGCGTGCAACACGCGAGTATTCGCCTAGCATATATATATATATATATATATATATATATATATATATATATATATATATATATATATATATATATATATATATATATATATATATATATATATATGAGTAGGATCAAATGAGAATACCCAAAAGGTTGAGAACACGAGAACAGATCTGAACCATTTAAAAAACAAAATCTAAGGTTATTATCGAATGGGCCATTTATGTAAATTCTTAAAATTCTAGGAATTAAAGTGTAACTTTAAAATTGTCATAAGGGTATAACAGTAATTAAAACTTTAGCTAACTCCTAAAATTTCTCAACTCCCATCTATTTCCTTTCATATTCCCATCTCTTTCTTTATCCCTTGGATACCTAGGGCTTCATTAATAGTTATGCCTCCATCATCCATACACCACCTGAATCTGTTCACCGGTGCATCTCACTATGCAGCCACCATTACTATCTTCAATCCTCGTTCGTTTCTTAGCCCTTCTTCTCATCAAATTCAGTCGACATCCAATTCAATCGACACTTTCAATCGTCGGTACCTGGTCTTCAATCGTAACAGCTAATCGCCGCCTCCTGATCTTCAAACGACACTGGAACGCCGCCACCCGATCTTCTGTCACCACCGCTAATTGTCGCCTTCTGATCTTCAATCGATACCGGAGCCACCATCAACCTAAATGTTTACTAGTTTTTTCTTTATTCAATTTTTTGAATCGTCTTCTGATCTTCAGTTGATACCGGAGCCCCCTATTCCACCGCCTCTCTCCCCTGTTTTCTTCTTCTTTTTATATCGCACTCTCTACAAAAACCTAATCGGTTTTTTAACTTAGAACCAGGTTCTGACCATGCTTTGAAATAATATCAGGTGATATGAAAATGATTGTTGTGCATAGTAAGTGTTTAATGAAATGCCTAACTATGATTTTCTTTGAATTTGCATGATTTTGAAGTATTCCATTTTAAGATTAATCATTTTCTTGTCTATATGATTTTCTTCCAAGCATTACTTCTGTAGGTGAGTTATTTTTTGTTTTCCCTTCACTTCTTCTCAATTGTTTCTCGATTGATATAAATATTTAGGGGAATCAAACAATTTTAGAACCTAATGTAATTTATACTATGATATTAATTTATGATTAGAAATGTATTCATTTTTTATTAATGATATGTATATATATATATATATATATATATATATATATATTCATGTATGAATATAATTACAATTATAGGAATTCATATGTATTTTATATTTTTTTCATGTCTCTTCATTTATAATTTGACTTCATATGTGCTTTTCTAAATCCTTTTCATTTAATTGATTGTTAATTATATTTACTTCTTTATTTGACAGTGTGTAGTTTCTACAAATGGGATGTTGGAGTGTTAATATACAACCAAACATTACAAAGTGGAAAAGATCTCGCCTTATTCATTTATTATTATATAATAATAGTTAATTATTTTTATTCGAATTTTTTTATGTTGTATTCATATGTGATTATTGTAACATCCCAAAATCCAAGACCAAAAATTTCATTTTTAATTTAAAGATTCATAAAACAGATTACTGAAAATTCCATCAATGTTATCTCATATCATGAAAAACCATAAGTCAACCATCTCAAAAACATATCATAGGAAAATAATGTCAGAGTACAAATCCTAAGAATCTCATGTGCGGAAAATCGTGTGTGCAATGCGCTGCTACCGTGTCAACTCCTTTCCCTTCGAAGAAGAAGGACCTGAAACAAAAACTGAAAACTGTAAGCACAAAGCTTAGTGAGTTCCCCCATCATACCACATACCATACACTAAACATATTGTCTAACATATCCAAGTATTGGACTACCCTTTCGGTCTCTTTCAACCGGTAACTGCCTAGCATATTAGGGTGCTGGCCTACCCCTTCGGTCTCTTTCAACCGGTAACTTGCCTAGCATATCAGGGTGCTGGCCTACCCCTTCGATCCTTTCGACCGGTACTGGGGGCTATTTCACCCCTACTTCTACCATATAACATCCTAACTCATAAACACATAAGTCATATACTACCTAGCTTTTTAGAGTGCTGCCATACCCCTTCGGTCCTTTCGACCTGTATTGGGGCCTATCCTACACCTCCTACCACTATCACACAATATCATAGCATACTGGCACATAAATCATAACAAATTGTAACATACCAGATAATTATCACAAAGACAATCATCTCTACTATAACTCTTACTAGTGGGCCAACATTGGTGCCTTCGACCCACTTCTATTGGAAGGTAACTCACCTCAAATGTCGTGTAGTAGCTGAACTGTCCTTGGCTTTGGATCAAACCCTCTCAAACTCCTACACATAAAAATTTCCTTTAATTACCATTTCATACTCATAACCCCTTTAAGGGTCAACTCTGGTCAATGGTCAAAGTCAATGTCAAAGTCAACATCCTGATTGACTCAACTCACCGAGTTTGTCCATCAACTCGTCGAGTTCTATGATCCATAAAACCCTGGAAATCTCAATACAACTCGTCGATTTCTTTCATTAACTCGTGGAGTTCCTCCTCATAACAGAGTCGAGACATTTCCCTCTCAAATCGTTGAGTTCCTCCTTGAACTTGTCGAGTTCTTCAATCTTCAAAACCCAAAACCATGGCCAACTCGTTGACTCATCTCCTAGACTCAACGAGTTTGCCTAGTAACAGAAAAGGTTGGGGGACCATGACCCAACTCGCCGAGTTTGATGAACAACTCTTCGAGTCCCCCTTGGTCCAAATCCATTCAGTGACTTCTAATCAAGTTCAGTGCTTCCAAACCATAGATATGGTCCCCTAGGACTAGGTTACCACGTAAAGTTGCTAACTTTATGCTCATGCATGGTGCCATGAAGCTAGAAACACCAAAACTAAGCTATACAAGAGGTCTAGGGCATGAGAAAGGGAAAAGGCTTGATAAAGCTGACAACTTTAAGCCTCATAAGCTGATGGGTGTCTAGATTTGTTGTCAAAACCTCATGATACACTCTAATCCCGAAAATGACTTCAATATGGCCCAAAAATGACAAAATACAACCCTAAATGGAGATCCAAGGAATAGAAAGCCAAGGTACCAGCTTTATACCTCAAATAAGTCAGAAATGCAACTCAACTTCCGGATCTACTGGCTTCCTCTTGAATCCTCAAGCTTATCCTTCCTTCTTAAACTTCAAAATCACCAAGAACACACAAAAATGGCTCAAGAACACTCAATGGTGGATTAGGGTTTCATGGTTAGGGTTTGAAGTGATGTAGGCTAGAAATGAGGCCACCATTTGGAGGTTAATATGTTTAAATTGTTGGATTAGTGTCTAAGTCCATAACTATTTTGATATGTACTTGACCCGATGGTGCATGGTCCTTTTGGGTTGCCTTCACCAAAGCAACTTGATAGGATGAATTATGGAGAGAAAGGATTAAATATGATTTATTAATATATTGTGAGAGTAATATATTAAAGGAGAAATCATATTGTTTAATTAATATTAGTCAATAATTAATTGGTAATTAGTTTTGTGACTAAAAGAGATTAATTAAACTTAAGGGACTGGAATTGTAATTATAAGATAATTGCAATTTGGGCCATGGATTGCCTTATATTAAGGAGTGGACGAATTCTATAGGGAAGCCCATAAGAAATCGTCCAAGGCCTTAAGGAAAGGGATCCATGGGTTGCTTAGGGCTTAAGCATCCAAATTAGGGTTTCCTTGTTAGATAACCCTAATAGCCTAACTATATATACATCCCTTATGACCCAAAAACGTGGCTAAGACTTCTTCTAGGGTTTCACACGGTTTTGGGCAGCTTCCATCCTCTCTCCTCTTCATCCTCTTACTCTTGGTGTTTGTGAACCATTAGAGGAGTGATATTTGTGACTCTAAGCTTTCTAAAGTCAATAGAAGAAGGATTTGGGATTGTTATTGCTACATAACAATCAAGGTATGATCTAAACCCTAATTATATGTTATATTGATTGTCATATGCTAGATCTAGGGTTTATAGTCTTGGATAACTTGCATGTACAATAGAGAAACCTAGATCCAAGCATTAGGGTTTGTATGAGCACATAGGATGTTCTTAGGACCAAAACCCATCAGTGGTATCAGAGCCTAGATTGGTTTCTATTGTATTGATGCTTTGTATGTTGAAAAAAATTCGATTTTTGTGTTTCTGGGGGCTGAACTCGCCGAGTTTTTTAGATGAACTCGTCGAGTTCATGCTAACTCGGCGAGTCCATGCCTGACTCGACGAGTCGGCTGGTCAGTAAGAGGGAAAACCGGGATTTCTTGCTGTTTTTGCTTGAGGATACTTGCCTTATCATATTAGATCAATATAAATCCGATTTTTTGATATATATATATATATATATATATATATATATATATATATATATATATATATGACTATATTCTTGATCTAATTGAAGATATTTATCAATTAATAAAATATGTGTTTCCTTTTGTGATAATTGATTAATTATCTTGATTAAATTGATAAATTGTTTTGCAAGAAATCGTTAAATAAATCAAATATGGATAATTATGTGATTAATTGTTAATTTAGATTATTTGTTATTTGATCATTCTGTTATGAAAACTTTCACATTTTCACCTTTAGGTTTTATAGTTTAAATTTGACCTCAAAAGTTTTGTTGTTTTGAAATTTAAATAGTTGAAACCCTAATGTTTTGAAAAAGGTTTCAAAACTTTCCCTCAAGTTTTGGAATTTAAATTTTGATTAATTGTTTAATTTTGATGTATATTTAAATTCTAAACCCTAATGTTTTGAAATGTTTCAAAACTTTCCCTCAAGTTTTGGAATTTAAAAGTTGATTAAAAGTTTAGTTAGGAATGTTAAATTCTAAAACCCTAGTATTGTTTTGAAAAAGTTCAAATCACACCCTTATGGTTTTATTAATTAATTAAGGTGTATAATTAAAAGAGGTTTAATAAATCCATAAAAGTTTTGGTTTACAATTTAATTGAATTAAAAGTATAATTGTTAAATTTGACCACCTAATATTTTAAAGGTGTAAAACACACCCTATACTATATATAACATTAAAAGTCTAACATTATATATATGTATGAGTAAAAGTCAGTCTTACCGTTAGTAGGCCTCATTCACAAAGTTGGTCTATAAGGGGTGTTTAAGGAAATTGCCTATAAAATGACGATTGAATGGGTATCCACTCTTACCCACCGCACTCTTGACTAATGGAGGGTCGTTAGCCGAACGGGTAGGATAGGACGAAACCTTCCATTATAAATATAATGAATTACTAAAGTAACTAAATGTTTTTCAAATTCCCAATCTTAGTTACTTAGGCAAAGTGAATTGATGCAATTCCATGAAATTACACTTTGTACCCCTGCGAAGACATTAGTGGAGCGTGTGTGGTTTACCAGCACACTAAATGGTTCTAAACAAAGGTAGCAAAGGGTGACTCAATGTTTGTCATAGTTCGGTGGAGCGTGTGTGGTTTACCGGCACATCGAATAGGTGACTATAACATGTGGGGGCACCATGTAGTTTGCATGGTTATTCACACCCGCTTTGTGATCCTCGGCATCCCAGTCACAAATAAGAGGGGCATATCGAGATTTAAAACATGTCATTGAAATGTTCAATGAATCTCATAAGATCTAGGAGTTTTCATAGATTTAAAACTTAACTTTCTTTTTCGTTTTTCATAGTGGAAATTAGTGAATCGTCATTCACTTACCTTCAAATGTTCTGCAATTTGGGTTACGACATCCCTCTCCCAAGTTGTAGAATATTGTGTTGGGTCCTAGCCTTAGTATCTCATTTGGGTGATTTACTAAGGACTCAATCAATCAACTAACTTGAATTCGTTTTCTCCCGTTTTGTAGATGTCAAAGTTCGACAACTATGGTCTTCCCAAATCCCGTGGAACAAGCATTCCACATGAAGATGGTATTCCACGATTCGATCGAGGAATTTCCTCCACCTCCTCCAATTGTTCTCCCTAAACCACAAGATCGAAGAATTGAAAGGTTCAATATCACTAAAGCCCTATTGGAAATGAAACATGAAGATGGTAAACCCGTGTGTGCCAAATCACACATTGATAGGTTGATAATGTTGGGTGTGTCATTCCCGGATGAGTTGGCTGTGAATTGGGTTTTGCAGTCACTTCATGAATCATATAATGAATTCAAAAGAAAGTATTATATGATGGATCATGAAGACAACCTCATTGACCTAACTTACATGCACATTGTTGCTGAATCAGAAATGATTTGGCGAAGCAATGGAGTGTATTTGTTGGGAAAGTCGACCGACCATGCTTCCAAGGACGTTTTAGGAGAACCGACTTGCGTTTGCTGCCAAGAGAAAGGGCGTTGGATACAAGTCTGCCCAAGGAGCCTGAAGAGTCCAGAAGATGGGAGAGTCAAAGAGTATGGATGTGCTTCAGGTAAAATCCACTATCTAACTTCGTTAAGTTCCTATTCATTGATTCTTAATACATGATGTGATAAGATTGCATTTGAATGTTTTGCAGGATCGGTGAAAAGAAAGGAAACTTGGTGAAAGAGCAAGATGAATCTAATCACGAGAAATGGATCTTGATCGCATAGACTTGAAGATTAGATTTTGAGCTTAGATAGTTATGATAGAGTTGTTAGAAATTTTCTTTTGAAATACACAGTGTTTTCAATGGATTTTGCATTGTAAGGACAAATGTTTTCCGCTGCTTTTATAAATAAAATAAAATTTGATTTGACTTACTTATTTATTTGTTTAATTCCTTGCAATGAAATCGTTATGAAAATTGATGTTTGCATATTTCTACAAAGAATGGATATGATTCTTATTTATGTTATTTATGGAAATGTCGAGAATTTACCAAATAGGGAGAGTTTCTCATCGCCCAAGGTTCAATTGGACAGAAACTTGGAATCATGCAACTTGGTTGCACGATGAATGAGAAATTTCATATTTGGAAATTAGACTAATTCATTGACAAAGTGTCAAGTGAAGGAATGGGAGATCAAGTACACAAAGTTGTGTGTTGATAAAAGTCCACCATAAGAGTAACAAAGATATTCGTCATGGTTTACTAAAGGCTTAGTAAATATGATTACACTTATAAGATTAAGTGTAATTGTGAATTGATTGAAAAGGTTTAAATCAATAGCAGAACGAATAAAAAGAATCAAGTAGGCAGAAAGATAAAAGTTTCTCCATTCTATGAAGAAGGGAGAGTACCTTTTATGCTTTATGATAGGTCTTGATGATTAAGAACCATATCTCAATTGATCCTCTAAGTGAGTCTTAGTACAATTGTATGTCTAAGAAGAAGAATCAAGAATTGAAGAAATGGTTAAATCAAGAGGTCAATCATACTTCGTTCCCAAACAAGTCTTAGAGTTAAGATTGTGACATTGAGTGACAAGTATTAAGAAGGTTTATAACATTCATCAAATATGGAGCGTTGTGATGTCTTGGATAAGACAAAGACCAACTAAGACCAATTTACGAAGTGTTTTGATAAAAACTACACTAACTCTTGAATATTTGGTTGTCAAGAAATGTTTATTGACAAGAGAATCTTATATGTCAAGGATTCAGTGGGAGTCTTAATGCTCTTGAAAGGTTTCAAGAACAAATCAAAATAGACCTCATCGATCATCACTAGCACACGAGTTGAGGTTTACAACCTATCGTGTTGACACTATTTTGTTTCTGTGCCATTCTAATTGAGTTAATTATGCATGTGAGTCCTATGAGTTCTCATTTGAACGCATAAAAGGCAAGGCACCTTAATCAATGAAAGGTACATTGATAGGAAAGGGTGGGATGCTTAACTACTTGGAAGACATGGTGGGCAGTTGTGCTACCATAAGGCAAGAAATCGAGATTAAGAAAGTTCGATCCATATGAGTTTGAATTTATCGTAAACTTTGGTTTTGACAAATTCACATGGATAGGAACATATACACCGTTTAAATCTAAGTGTCATAAGATTTCCTCCTTCCTGAAAATGATTGTGAGGAAATACTTTCACTAAGAAAGATTTTAAGAAGATAGTGATTGTAAAAATTGCATTCTCGAATTCGATTGTGGTTACGGTATCCCTTTCCATAATTTGAATTGTGAGGTTTGGCAATTGTTTAGACACACATATGAACTATCTAAGGCAAAGGTGTATAAGTTCAAGAATCCTTGATAAAAGATTATCAAAGCACTAAGTATTAGAAACATGAACTTAAGAAATTCAATAAGCATTGTTTTCTGAAAGTTAAGCTATTTCTGAATACATGTCAAAGCTAGTGGGAGCATAAGTGTTATGTTTATAATAATCATCATGATAGTGGGAGCATAAATGTTATGATTGTATGATTATTAAGGAAAGTATTGCAAGTTGGCAATATTAATTATAGAAAACAAGAGTCATTCTTTGCAGAGTTGTAAGGACGAAATAGTTGTTTTGCTATAATTAAGGGAGAGAATATTATGCTTCATTTCAAAATGTTAATAAATTTAGTCAAAGGTATATAGTGTGTTCTTAAAATTTCGATTATGATTACGACATTCCTCTTCACAATTTGAATTTTTAGAACATAGCAAATGAAATATTATGGCGGAAGATTGATAAAGTATCAAATCTTTATGTAAGACATTATGCATCGTGTCTCATACGCTTTGGGTATAGGATCGATTGCAAATGCTTGGATATTTGACCATTCTAAAATTTTCCAAATGTCTAGCGCATTTAGAGGGAAAAGGGACTAGAATCGGTTTTGACTAAAATAATTAAACAACTATCAAAGGACAATCCAAAGTTCGACGAGGATTGGTTGCTTGTGAGTAGTTGGAAGCATGGTATTGAGTGGACCATATCGACATTATTATAGAAAAGATTCTATGAGTTGTCATATGGAAAATATGGAAATGTTTCCATATTGGATGGACCATATCGACACTATTACAAATAGATAAGATTCTATAAGTTGTCATATGGAAAATATGGAAATGTGTCCATATTGGGAATTGAATATTGAAAATCTATGTCTAGATTAGAAACTTTTATGCAAAAGGATGTTCAAAGGAATGTACTTTGAATGAGAGACATCATATCTAGGGAGTTGTATTGTAACAATATCCGATAGAGAACTTTGTAATATCATTGGCAGTAGTCTTTGTGACTTTGGTGCAGTGATGTTACGAAAGGATCATTGCATAAAATGTTGGAATCTAGCATATTCTATAAGTGGCAAGAATTTGATATTCTTTCACTTATGAAAAAGGATTTGGAGTTGTGAAATAAGTATGATTGGAAATGTGTTCAATGCGATCTATTTCACAAAGTAAGAACCATAGGTAAACATTGTGTGCATACTAAGAGCATGGGACAAGTGTAATAATTAAAGTAAGAAGTTGATTACCCGAAACGACAAATAATGAGTAATCGATATGGTGATAAATAAAAGGTGTTTTATTTATGCTCAAAGGGTTGAGGCCATATGGGATTAGTATTATTCTTGTGTTTCACTTTGCATGTTTTGACTTCCTGAATAATTTAATTGGTTAAGAACAGTCAAATTATTCGAACGGGCCACAGTCGTTCATATGTTGGAAGTAAGTATGAATGAAGACTGTCGTGAATTGGTGTGTGGATTGTCTAAAGAGTATTAGACATAAGCAAATGTTTGCTGCAACGTTCATGAGTGCTTATGGATATGATTTGAGCATTGGATTAGACCCACGCTCACTTGGATCACTCCATGGATTGTGTCACGAGTGATTGGTGAGACGATAACATTTTATATTCTTGAAACCAAGATGTGTGAGTTGTATCTTGCAAATTGGTTGCACATTGATAATATGTAAATGCACTAGTAACTTGGTGTTATAAAACATATTGTTGTGTGTAATTTGGTGGGTGAGTGCAAGCAAGCATTGTATCAAAGTTTATCCGTTCCTTTTATCCAAAGTAGGATAAAAGCGATATCTTTGGGCCCCTCGATGATTTAGTGATGACAAATGTAAATGCTCGGCCGGACTAGGGCTAATTTGATTTGTTCAATTAGCCAGTCATCATAAATTAGAAGTCGAGAAATAGTACAAAGAGAATGGTTAGAAATCATGTCTCATATGATATCTAGAATGGAGGAATATATGATCCCTTATCTAAAGGACACGCGTATCTGATAGGATCAGAGTTGACAACGACTTTGGAAAGCTACGATTGAAGATCAGGATCTGAAGTCATACGCATAATAGTTATTAGACTTATCCAAGTGGGAGACTGTTGGATTAGAGTCTAAGTCCATAACTATTTTGGTATGTACTTGACCCGATGGTGCATGGTCCTTTTGGGTTGCCTTCACCAAAGCAACTTGATAGGATGAATTATGGAGAGAAAGGATTAAATATGATTTATTAATATATTGTGAGAATAATATATTAAAGGAGAAATAATATTGTTTAATTAATATTAGTTAATAATTAATTGGTAATTAGTTTTGTGACTAAAAGAGATTAATTAAACTTAAGGGACTGGAATTATAATTATAAGATAATTGCAATTTGGGCCATGGATTGCCTTATATTAAGGAGTGGACGAATTCTATGGGGAAGCCCATAAGAAATTGTCCAAGGCCTTAAGGAAAGGGATCCATGGGTTACTTAGGGCTTAAGCATCCAAATTAGGGTTTCCTTGTTAGATAACCCTAATAGCCTAACTATATACACATCCCTTATGACCTAAAAACGTGGCTAAGACTTCTTCTAGGGTTTCACACGGTTTTGGGCAGCCTCCATCCTCTCTCCTCTTCATCCTCTTGCTCTTGGTGTTTGTGAACCATTAGAGGAGTGACATTTGTGAATCTAAGCTTTCTAAAGTCAATAGAAGAAGGATTTGGGATTGTTATTGCTACATAACAATCAAGGTATGATCTAAACCCTAATTATATGTTATATTGATTGTTATATGCTAGATCTAGAGTTTATAGTCTTGGATAACTTGCATGTACAATAGAGAAACCTAGATCCAAGCATTAGGGTTTGTATGAGCACATATGATGTTCTTAGGACCAAAACCCATCATAAATAGGGTGCAAACCCTGAAAATTAGGGTTTCACTATGGCAACCTTACTCGTCGAGTTGAGGCTCTCGACTCGTCGAGTAAACTTCAAGTCTCACGTCCAAATTCCATTCCTACTCGACGATTTTGGGGCCTACAACTCGTCGAGTTCCTTTGCAAAAATGAATAATTTATTTTAAAATACATACCAGGATCCGGGCGTTACAAATCTCCCGTACTTATTTAAGACTTCGTCCTCGAAGTCTGCTGCGTTTGGGAATAACTTTGGGTAGTGCTCCTTCATCTCTTCCTTCGGCTCCCAAGTGCATTCCAAGCCCTTGCGATGCTGCCATTGCACCATCAATAACTCGACCCTCTTGTTCCTCATATCCTTCGTCTTCCTGTCAAGGATGGCTATCGGTCGCTCGATGTAGTTCAAGCTGTCATCCACCTGAATATCCTCTAGAGGCACCACTGCAAAGTCATCTACCAAGCACTTTGCAGCTGGGAGACATGAAAGGTGTTGTGGATCTGACTAAGCTCGGATGGAAGATCCAGCCTATACGTCACCTTGCCCACCCGGGGTAAAACCTTGAAAGGACCAATGTACTTGGGGCCCAACTTGCCCCGCTTCCTGAACTGGATGACACCTTTCCAAGGTGACACTTTCAGGAGAACCATATCTCCTATTTGAAACTCTAGGTCTGAACGTCACTTGTCGGCATAACTTTTCTGTCGACTCTGAGCAGCCCGGAGCCTACTCTGGACCTGTTGGATCCTCTCTGTCATCTTGAATACCACTTCGGTACTCCCCATGATCCTCTGTCCAACCTCACCCCAACATATTAAGGTTCTGCACTTCCTCCCATATAACATCTTGAATGGAGGACGGTCGATGGCCGCGTGGTAGCTATTATTATAGGAAAACTCTGCCAAGGGAAGGTAGGTATCACAGCTACCACTGAAGTCTAAGACACACTCTCGCAGCATATCCTCCAAAGTCTGGATGGTCTACTCGCTCTGACCATCCGTCTGGGGGTGAAAAGTCGTACTAAAATGCAGGCGAGTGCCTAACTCGTCGTGAAATTTCTATCAGAACCTGGAAGTGAAGCGTACATCTCGGTTAGAAATCATGGAAACTGACACTCCGTGTCGAGCTACTACCTCTCAGATGTAGACGTCGACCAGCTTCTCGGTCGAAATGCTCTCCTGGATCGGGATAAAATGGGCACTCTTGGTCAACCGATCCACGATGACCCAAATCGAATCCACTCCCCGTGCGGTCCTGAGAAGCTTCGTGATGAAATCCATAGTAATTTCCTTCCACTTCCACACAGGGATATCCAATGGTTGCGTCTTACTGTGAGGCCTCCGGTGCTCTGCCTTGACCTTTCTGCAGGCCAAACATCTCTCGACATACCAGGCTACATCCCACTTCATGCAGGGCCACCAGTAATCAGAATGAAGATCTCTGTACATCTTCATCGCCCCGGTATGGATGGAAAATATGGACTTGTGGGCCTCATCCATTAGAATATGTCGTACTCCGCCCCAGTATGGAACCCATACTCTCCCATGCAGGGTTAGCAGCCCATGACTGTCATAGTCAAACGAGGCCACCTGACCTATGATCCGCTCACACTTCCGGCGTTCCTCCTTCATAACCTTCTGTTGGGCCTCCCGGATCTTCTCCAGAAGCAGAGTCACTACTGTCATCCTCAGACAAATGTCTCTGATCAGGGCCACGAATTCCTTGCGGCTAAGGGCATCAGCCACAACATTGGCCTTTCCCGGGTGGTAAAGGATCTCACAAACGTAATCCTTCACCACATCTAACCACCGGCGCTGCCCATGTTTAGATTCGGCTGATCCATGAGGTACCTCAAACTCTTGTGGTTAGTGTAAATGGTACATTGGACCCCATAAAGGTAGTGTCGCCAAACCTTGAGGGCGAAAACAATCACCCCCAACTCCAGGTCGTGCGTCGGGTAGTTCGCCTCGTGAGGCTTCAGCTGCCTCGAGGTGTAGGCGATGACGCGCCCTCTCTACATCAACACTGCACCCAAACCTGAAATGGACGCATCGCAGTATACTACAAATTTCTCGGTACCCTCTGGCAGGGCTAAAATCGGCGCCTAGCACAATCTTTTCCTCAACGTCTCAAACATTGTCTGCTGCTTAGGCCCCCAACGAAATACAATGGCCTTCTTCGTTAGCCGAGTCAAGGGTACTGCTATCTTGGAGAAGTCCTGTATGAATCTCTAGCAATAGTTTGCTAAACCAAGAAAACTCCGAATCTTAGTTGGAGACCTCAAAACCTCCCACTGCATCACAGGCTCTATCTTGGCCGGATCGACCAGAATACCTTTCTGGTTGACAAGGTGCCCCAGAAACTAGGGATGAGCAAAAGGACCGAAATCGGCCCGAACCGGACCCCACCCGGGAACCGGCTTTGATCAAAATCAAGAACCGAACCGGCCCGACGGTTCTACCGGTTCCCGGTTCCTACCGGTTCTTTTCGTGTCTTCAAATGTTGGAACCGGTCCCCGAAAAATAGCATCATACGGTTCTAGTTTTTGTTGGTTCTACCGGTTTTTGCTGGTTCTACCGGTTCCGGTTGTATCGGTTCCGGTTCCTACCGGTTCCTGGTTCAAAAAATCCACAAAAATAACGTTCGGGTCCCGGCCCGACCGATTCCATAGGGTTCCGCTTTCGGTGCCGGTTCTGGTTTCGGCCGGTTCCCCGGTCCATATGCTCATCCCTACCAGAAACTGCACCTCGCACAACCAGAAATCACACTTGGAGAACTTTTCAAAAAGTATCTCCCTCCTCAATGTCTCCAGCACCTCCCTCGGGTTCCCCTCATGTTGCTCCTGAGTCTTGGAATAAACCAAGATGTCATAAATGAAGACTATCACAGGCTGATCCAACATCGGTCTGCACACGCGGTTCATAAGGTCCATGAACGCGAATAGAGCATTGGTGAGCCCAAACGACATCACCACAAACTCATAGTGACCACAATGAGTCCTAAAAGTTGTCTTCTGTACATCCTCATCTCCGAATCACATCTGGTGGTAGCATGAACGCAAATCTATCTTGGAAAACCAAGATGCCCCCTGTAGCTAGTCGAAGAGATCATTAATCCTCGGGAGTGGGTAACGGTTCTTCACCGTTACCTTGTTCAACTCTCGGTAATCTCTACACATCCGATGCGACCCGCCCTTCTTTTTCACAAACAAGATCGGGGCTCCCCAAGGCGAACCGCTCAACCTAATGAATCCCTTATTTAACAGCTCCTTCAGCTGTGTAGACAACTCCTGCATCTCAGGAGGATCCAACTGATATGGTGCCTTGGTTATCAGAGTCGCACCAAGGACTAGGTCGATCCTGAACTCCACTTGTCTCTCCGGAGGTATCCCAGGCAACTCCTCTGCAAATACGTCCGAGTACTCTCGCACAACTGGCACATCACTCATGGTCGCCTTACCCGCCTCCTGAGTATCCGTAATGTAGGCGACATACCCTGCGCAACCCTGCTGGAGGTAGCGCTTAACCCTCGCTGCCGAACACAAAGTTGGTCAACGTTGCGGCCTCTCACCCTGAATCACCAGCTCTCCCCTACTTGGGTCCTGACGCGTACCAGTTGCTGCGCACAATCGATCATCGCCCATTATGGCTCAACCAGTCCATGCCGATGATAACCTTGTTCCCGCTCAAAGGAATGGGAACCAAATACATAAGATACCGCTCGTCGTACAATCTCAAGATGCAATCTCTGAAAACCTATGATGCCCGTACATATCGGTCGTCAACAATCTCGACCTTTAAAGGACAATCCTATTAGATTAGTGTCTAAGTCCATAACTATAATTGGTATATACTTGACTCGACCCGGCATAGTCCATTTGGGTTGCATGACATCATGCATTTGGATAGACTAAAATGAGAGAAATAACACTTAAGGTTTATTAATATATTATAAGTTCTAATATATTAATAAGATTATTTAATTAGTATTGATCAAGAATTAATCTAGAATTAATTAAGTGATAAAAAAAGAAGACTAATTAAATATATGGGTTGATTGTGTAAATCATCCATACTTGTATAGTGGGCTAATGCTCCATGGATTATCAAGTTGGGCTAAAACCCATAGGATGCTCCATGGTATATTTGAACCCATGGATCCAAGGACATGGAAAGCCATGACAATTAGGGTTTACCCTAATTGTCACTAACTATATAAGCATCTTATTGTTGACAAAATCGGGCACTATGTGTGAGAGAAAAGGGCCAGCCGATTTTCATGAAGTGTGGGTTTCTCTCTAATCTATTCCATGTGCATTTGGTGTTGTGTGAACCATTTAAGCTGTCACACTTGGGGCACTAGGCTCTCGAGCATCATGGAGTCATTCTACATCAAAGAGGTATGTATTCTAACTTGTTATATTTCATGTCAATCAAAGTTTTATTATGCTAGTTAGGATGAATACCAGAAAACATAGATCCAAGGTATTTAGGGTTGCATGTACACTTAGGAGTGTTAGAATGCTCAAAACCTAACAAATCCAACATGCCCGAAGACTCAAAACACCTCTTGCTAAGTGCAAGAGAGACAAATGATCGAGTGGCCTCCAAATACTTGTTTCATACTTTCAGTCTTACAAATAACTTTCATTCTTCTATTTTAAGACTCATACTAGCATCTATTATTGAACTATAGCAATTTAGTTCATGAGACACATTAATTCTCTATTCTATGGAATTCTTATCTTTACCTTTTCAACCTATAGTTGAAGGATGCCTCCGCGTAGGAATCCATGGCGAAACAACGGTGGGGAAGCACCTGTACCACCACCACCTCCACCACCTTAATTTGATGCTGTTATGTTCCAAGCAGCAGTCACCGCAGTGGTAGCAGCTGCCATGTCACAGATCAATAACTCGAGTACTAATGGCTCGGGATCTGGCACACACCCATCCAACCATGGCGAGAGTCATGGACCACCCCGGGAATGAACCTATAAGGACTTTACTAATGCCAAGCCCCGGATGTTTTATGGATATGGTGGTGTGATAGCCCTGAGACAGTGGATTGAAAGGACAGAGTCAGTCTTTGAAATCTGCTCCTGTCCCGAGCACAGCAAAGTCAAATTTGCAACTTTCACCCTTATTGATAGAGCTTTAACTTGGTGGAATGGCCACGTTAAAGTACTTACCCTGGTAGTGGCAAACTCCATAAGCTGGGAGAGCCTAAAAGCCATGATGATGAGAGAATACTGCCCACAGGGAGAGATTCAAAAGCTCGAACACGAACTATGGACTCTCGGCATGGTTGGTACCGACATCGCAACTTATACCAACCGATTCTGCGATCTGGCAATCCTTTGCCCAGATATGATTGCTCCCGAGAGCAAGAAAATAGAAAGATACATCTGGGGACTGACGCCCCAAATACGATCAAGCGTGTTAGCTTCCAAACCTAACACCTTTGAAAGTGCTAAGGAACTGGCACAATCTCTGATTGACTACGGAGGTCATCAGAACTCAACCGTTTCTGCACCAGAACCACAGAAAGGAAACAACAACAACAACAACAACAGGAAGAGAGTATGGAATAAAGGGAAGGGTGGATCTTCCCAAGAATCCGCAAAGAAACAACTGGTTTCAGTGAATGCTACCACTGTACCTACTACAGTCCCTACAAATCCCTACCCCACAAAGCCTTATGTGGGTAACCTTCCAAAGTGCACCAAATGCACTTACCACCACCATGGACCTTGTCGGGAAATGCAGTGCGCCAACTGCAACAGGAAGGGACACACAGCCCGTTTTTGCAAGGACCCCGCAAAACCGATCACTCAAGTTCCCAGTACGGGTGTAGGCCAGACTTGCTACGGTTGTGGCGAGGTGGGCCACTACAAGAGGAACTGCCCTAAGGCAGCAGGCACCAGCGGTGTGGGACGAGTTTTGGCGATAGGCCACGACGAAGCTGTAGCTGACCCAACTGTAGTTGCTGGTACGTTCCTTCTCGATAATTCATATGCATGCATATTATTCGATAGTGGAGCGGAGAGAAGCTTCGTGAGTCAAAACTTTATTCATTTACTTAAACCTAAACCTAGCAAGTTAGAAAAATCCTTCACTGTAGAGATGGCCAATGGAAAAACCGAAAACACTAACTACATATACATGGGCTGTACGTTAACTTTAGACGGCCATTCTTTTCCAATCAATCTCATGCCGGTCCAAATTAAAAGTTTCGACGTCATAGTTGGCATGGATTGGTTGAGTCTTCTTCGCGCCGACATCATGTGCTTTGAGAAAGCAGTCCGTCTTAATCTCCCTAACAACGAAACATTAGTTATCTACGGCGACAAGTCAAGTACAAACCTTCGCATCATTTCGTGCATCCAAGCTCGAAAGTGCTTGCGGAAGGATTGTCGAGCATTCCTAGCGCACATCGTTGATACAAGTCAAGAACTGAAGGACATCAAGAACATTTCGGTAGTACGCGACTTTCCCGATATCTTTCCAGAAGAACTACCAGGATTACCACCACAACGCCAAGTCGAATTCAGAATCGACTTAATTCCAGAGGCTACCCCAGTAGCGAAGTTACCTTATCGTCTCGCACCAGCAGAGATGCAGGAACTTTCCAGTCAACTTAATGAACTCCTTCAAAAAGGATTCATAAGACCAAGTTTCTCACCTTGGGGAGCACCGGTCCTGTTTGTAAAGAAGAAGGACGGATCGTTCCGTATGTGCATCGACTACAGAGAGCTGAACAAACTTACTGTTAAGAACCGTTATCCTCTACCCCGTATTGATGACCTATTCGATCAACTTCAAGGAGCAAACTACTTCTCAAAGATAGATCTACGATCCGGATATCACCAATTACGAGTTCTAAAGGGGGATATTCCAAAGACAGCTTTCCGAACTCGTTATGGACACTACGAATTTGTAGTGATGCCGTTCGGATTAACCAATGCACCAGCAGTATTTATGGACCTAATGAATAGGGTATGCCGTCCTTACTTGGATCAGTTCGTCATCGTCTTTATCAATGATATACTTGTCTACTCCCCAAGTGAGGAAGAGCATAGTCAGCACCTACGAAAAGTCCTAGAAACACTGCGAACGGAGAAACTCTATGCGAAGTTCTATAAATGCGAATTTTGGATTCGTAGAGTCGAATTTTTAGGCCACGTTGTTAGCGAGAAAGGTATACACGTGGACCCCTCCAAAATTAAGGCCATTGAGAACTGGTCGGCACCAAAGACACCTACAGAAATTCGTCAATTTCTAGGTCTCGCTGGCTACTATCGCAGATTCATAAAGAACTTTCTCTAGCATTGCGAAACCTCTTACTACATTAACCCAGAAAGGCGTGGCCTTTGGCTGGGAAGCGAAACAAGAGAAGGCATTCCAGACGCTAAAACAGGCCTTGTGCACCGCACCAATACTATCCCTCCCCGAAGGGATAGAAGACTTCGTAGTGTATTGCGATGCGTCAAATCAAGGACTTGGTTGTGTTCTTATGCAGAGAGGGAAGGTTATTGCTTATGCCTCCCGATAGCTTAAGACACACGAAGTGAACTATACGACACACGATCTTGAGTTAGGAGCAGTGGTATTTGCTCTGAAGATCTGGAGACACTACTTATACGGAACAAAGAGTACTATTTTCACCGATCACAAGAGCCTTCAACACATTTTCGATCAGAAGGAACTCAACATGCGGCAACGACGATGGGTTGAGTTACTAAATGACTACGAATGCGAAATTCGTTATCATCCTGGCAAGGCCAACGTGGTAGCTGACGCCCTCAGTCGAAAGGAATACACTGGTCGGAGGGTCAAATCTCTGACTATGACTATCCATTCCCACTTATCCACACAAATTAAGGCGACACAAATGGAAGCTTTGCAACCTGAAAATGTGGCGGGTGAATCCTTGCGAGGAATGGAAAAGAATCTAGAAGTCAAGGGTGGCGGAGCCTACTATCTCATGGACCGAATCTGGACCCCGAAACATAGTGGTTTCAGAAACGTAGTCATGACCGAAGCACACAACTCAAGATATTCCGTTCACCCAAGTTCGAATAAAATGTATCTGGATCTTAAGAGACTGTACTGGTGGCCTAACATGAAAGCAGAAATTGCTACCTTCGTAAGTAAATGCCTTACTTGCGCTAAGGTTAAGGTCGAGTATCAGAAACCGTCAGGATTACTACAACAACCGGAGATACCAGAATGGAAATGGGAGCGGATTACTATAGACTTCATAACCAAGTTACCCAAGATGACGAGTGGACTCGATACCATATGGGTCATCGTCGACAGATTAACCAAATCCGCACATTTCCTACCCATCAAGGAGACTGACAAAATGGAAAAGCTTACAAGAACTTACTTAAGGGAAGTAGTGCGACTGCATGGTGTTCCGATATCCATTATCTCCGATAGAGATAGTAGATTCACTTCAAGATTCTGGCAGTCACTACAAAGTTCCTTGGGGACTAGGCTAGACATGAGTACAGCCTACCACCCACAAACAGACGGGCAAAGTGAGAGAACGATACAAACTTTAGAAGATATACTAAGAGCCTGCGTGATTAACTTTGGAAAGGCATGGGATATCCATTTACCCCTTGTCGAATTTTCATACAACAATAGTTATCATACAAGCATAAAGGCTGCTCCGTTTGAAGCCCTCTATGGTCGAAAGTGCAGATCCCCTCTGTGCTGGACTGAAGTTGGCGATACCCAGTTAGCTAGAGGAAGAGTTCCTGAAAGCACTCTCACCGGTCCGGAAATCATACGAGAAACGACAGAGAAGATCGTTCAGATTCATGAATGATTGAAAGCCTCTAGAGACCGACAGAAAAGCTACGTTGACCAAAGGAGGAAACCTTTGGAATTCCAGGTAGGAGACCACGTTTTATTAAAGGTCTCACCGTGGAAGGGTTTAATACGCTTTGGAAAGCGTGGGAAACTAAATCCAAGACACATAGGGCCTTTCGAGATTCTTGCCAGAATCGGCCCTGTGGCTTACAAGCTTAACCTACCGCGTGAACTTAGTAACATACATCCAACCTTCCACGTCTCGAACTTGAAAAAGTGTCTGTCCGATGAGACTCTTGTTATTCCACTCGACGAGATCGAGATCAAAGAGAGCCTCAACTTTGTGGAAGAACCAGTAGAAATCATGGACCGAGAGGTCAAACAAAAAAACAAAGTCGCATACCCATCGTGAAGGTTCGCTGGAACGCCAAGCGGGGACCTGAATTCACATGGGAACGCGAAGATCAGATGAAACAAAAGTACCCTCATCTCTTTCATGTTCACTAGTATCTTTACTACTTTAAATTTCGGGACGAAATTCCCTCTAACGGGGGGATGATGTGACAACCCGATATTTCAACTCTTTGTAATGACCTAAAAAGTCAAGTATTGTAACCACTTTTGAGTTAATAAAATTAACTTTGATAATAAATTGTCCAAAAAGTTCTATTTAAATTCCTTCTATGTTTAAGTGTCATTAAACCGGGATCGTACGTAAAAAGAATGCCCAAATCCGGTTTTGTATATTGAAGTTAAGATTTTTCTAAGTTCGGCTTAGCAGCAGACAGCTAAAAACTCGAATCGGAGATCGAGCGACTTTTGGCCGGAATGACCTAAACGAGAATCGAAGGTCTCGACAATGGTATTTCAGCGGTGAAAAGTCTGGCAAAAACCGACGTCAGATAAAGAAGTTATGAATTTTTAAAGAAATTCCTTAATCACGTCATTTTATAAATAAATAATAAAAATAAATTCGGAATTTGCCAATGGAGTCTAAACGAAAGTTGTAGAGCGTAGTCTCACCTACGCGAGGATATAAAGACCATCGAAAACGGAGTTCGTATGAAGAAGATATGATTTTTTGAAGTTTATTAAATAAATTATATATAAATTTAATTCAAAAATCCGGTAATATCCGAAGGAGGAGTCAGCGTCCTCATCCGAGTTACGCGCTGCGTAACCCCGTACGCCCCGCGTACCCGAGGGCCTTGGTCTCGGTCTGTCCACGTCGCCCCTATGCGAAGCTACCCGGCCCGTCCCAACCGACCCGTCCCATCCGAAGCCGAGGCAGTCGAGGACTCGGTCATGCATGACGTACGCGTACGCGCTGCGTACGAGCGTACGCCCCGCGTACCGAGGCTTCTCAGACCCCCTATAAATAGAAATGCGAGGGTTCCGGAAAAATCACCCCATTTCTCTCATTTCTCTCACGATCTTGCCTCGTTTTCCGTGTCCGCACTACCCCGAAGCTCTGGTCTTTTTGCTCAAGTCCCGAGGGTCGATTTTACTCCCGAGATTCTCGAGAATCCCGAGAAAAATCCGTTTCCCAAGACGAAACTCTGTCCGGTTTTCCATCTCGCTATCTTCAAACTTTCAAGTGAGTTCATACCCCTTAATTAACCTTTTTAAGATATTCTAAATGCTTTTATATGCTTTCAAGGGGGGGAATACAAGTAAAACACACGAGTATTATCGTGTGTTACATAAAGAATTATTTTATATGCTTTTATATATATATATATATATCCAAATCACATGTGATTTATAAACTTTATAGGAAACTTTCGTATATAAAATATGTTACAATAGAATTCTATCTTTTGAAATATAAATTGTTGTAATGCATGTATAAACTAAACATTTTCTTAGATTATATGTATATTTGTCTACCTTAGGCTCTACAAAAATCTATGCTTTCATAACAAATGATTTCTTTTCTAGGTATTTCTAAACACATGAGACACACTTTTAAAACTATAATAGGTATAGTTTTACGAACAAATTTCTAACTATTACATACTAGAAACATGATTTTCAAGAAGTCACTTTCGTATACAAGAACAAACGAACATTTTAACACGTAAATCTGTTTTTATACCACGGTTTTGTGAGACATAAACTTCACGTACGTTCGAGTACACATTTCAAGTCCAGTATTATATACCAGAATCCCTTGGAGGGGGAGCATGGTGTTTGTGTATAGATCTATACGGGCTTGACAACCCGTGCCCTGACTGTTAGTTACAGTCCACCATTTGGGGTAACAAACGTCATAACATTCCAACGCCTGAAGAACGTTGTGTATAGGCATTCCGAGTCAATAGTATGGTTATAAAACTCACATGGGGTATTCAAAATGCATTGATTTACAAGGTTTTCAAACACATTGGTTATTTTACACTTACATACATTTTAGAAACCAACATTGGTCTTGAGAGAAGGCTACTTTTATACTAGTAGAAAATATAGGATTTTCTAAACACAACACAACCAAGGACCAAAACTTTTCATTTCATACAAACATTGTCATTTAAATACTTATGAAACTCACCAGCTTAAATGCTGATCTACTCTTTCAAAATTACTTGTATGTCCCAGGGAATCAATAATTTCAGGTATCATTATGCTTTTGATGAAGGGATGCTGCGGCGCCAGTTTAATCTCATATTTTGGCATCATATTGTAATTGGTTTTGAACATGTAACTTTTTGACAAATGTAAACTTTCAATTATATATATGATGGTTGTATTGCTTTCTTTACTATGTATTCAATTGTTACGTTACCACATGAAGTCATCCGCCCCCGAACGTTTCCGCCGTTCAGGTTTGGGGGTGTGACATAGCCTCAATGGTTGGGGCTCCCAACGAATCACTGACTGCGTCCCACCAGTCTCTAGTTCTGTTTCTCAAACATCCTGCATCATACCAGACCTTCGACCCCTCCAGGAAGAAGCTTTTCAATTGTGCAGACTCAATGTTTGCAATCCATCTCCTGGCCACAATGGGGTCCTTCACCCCGTGAAAGTCTGGTGCACCACATCCCCTGAAATCCTTGAAGGAGAGTGTACGCGTCCCTGACTGGCCAGATGCCATGTCACTTCTGAACGCCCTTAGGCGTTTCTCCATCAGCTCGATGATCCCTTCCTTGATTGACCCGAAAATCAACGGGTTCGCCTCAAGGATGCCTCTCGTAATCTCAGATGCGATGAACTCGTGTAGTCCGTCATCAACCGGCTCGGAACCTGCACCCGAACCCAAACCTGAACCAGACCCATACCCTAAACCTCCTGCTCCGTGACGTGTCACCACCATTCTGAAACAAAACACATAATCATCAGGGTCATACATAATCTTGAGAGGTCTTACACACTCTACAAGTTTCCTGGTTCTATCTCAGCCCTCCTTGACTTGAGTACGGATCCTCTGCTTTCAGTAGTATGGGCCCATACTACCTTCCACATCTATCCGTACTTTCCTCAAGGATTGCCTTGACTTCACCAAGTCCCTTTCACCACTACTATTCGTTGCACTAATCTCATCCTAGGATTACCCTAGGGTAACTCTCCGACCTACTCTCCGCCATCAACTGCATAAGAAGTCCTTACCATCTCTCCCTAACTAGCTCGTGAATACCATTACATATTACCAAGACTAGATAATTCTTCGAACGAGGGGTCCTAACCTACAACGGTTGGACTCAAACAAGAGCTGCGAAATAGGGCTAGACCTAACCTTCTGAAATTATTTAGTCCTCGTAATATGTAACTTAACATATTCATTTACTAGTTAGCTAGAGATAACTAGAAGTCCTAAAGCACAAACCAAGCAACATTCGGGCATTGAGTAACCAAACCAATCATATCCTATTCAGGCCATCATATCACTGACTATTCAGTTCTAGCATGTAATTCCATAAGCACATGTAGCAGGCACATAAGTCATCTTACTATATCCTTAGCCCTAATCTAGCATGCAGTTCTCATACACATACATTAGGCATATAAGACATCCTTCCTATATCCTTAATCCTAATCTAGCATGCAGTTCTCATAATTATATCATATATCATAACAAACATGTATGGGTATCTTAGGGAAAACTTACTTGAGCTTGACTCATTGCACGCATCACACACCTTGTTCTTTCTCAAAACTTCTTTATTTTAAATTTTTAGAAAAAATATTTTCTTGTAAAATTCTTTCAAACCCTCAATTTGAGTCCAGAAACCCCCGAAAGGCGTGTCTGAATCCCTTAAACCAAGGTTTTGATACCAACTTGTAACATCCCAAATTCCAAGACCAAAAATTTCACTTTTAATTTAAATATTCATAAAACAGATTACTGAAAACGCCATCAATGTTATCTCATATCATGAAAAACCATAAGTCAACCATCTCAAAAACATATCATAGGAAAACAATGTCATAGTACAAATCCCAAGAATCTCATGTGCGGAAAATCGTGTGTACGATGTGCTGTAACCGTGCTGGCTCATTTCCTTCGAAGAAGAAGGACCTGAAACAAAAACTGAAAACTATAAGCACAATCTTAGTGAGTTCCCCCATCATACCACATACCATACAATAAACATACTCTCTAACATATCCGGGTACTGGACTACCTCTTCGGTCTATTTCAACCGGTAACTGCCTAGCATATCAGGGAGATGGCCTACCCCTTTTGTCTTTTTAAACCGGTAACTTACCTAGCATATCAGGGTGCTGCCCTGCCGAAGACCAGTACTGGGGACTATTTCACCCCTACTTCTACCATATAACATCCTAACTCATAAAAACATAAGTTATATACTACCTAGCTTATCAAGATGCTGGCATCCCCATTCGGTCCTTTCGACCGGTACTGGGGCCTATCCTACCCTCCTACCATTATCACATAATATCATAGCGTACTGGCACATAACGCATAACAGATAGTGACATACCGGATAATTGTCACAAAGACAATCATCTCTACTATAACTCTTACTAGTGGGCCGACATTGGTACCTTCGGCCCACTTCTACTGGAAGGTAACTCACCTCAAATGACGTGTAGTAGCTGAACTGTCCTCGACTCTAGGATCAACTCCTATCAAACTCCTACACATAAAAATCTCCTTTAATTACCCTTTCATACTCATAATTCCTTTAAGGGTCAACTCTGGTTAATGGTCAAAGTCAACATCCTAGTAAAAGTCAACATCCTGGTTGACTCAACTCGCCGATTTGGTCCATAAACTCGCCGAGTTCCATGATCCATAAAACCCTGGAAATCTCAATCCAAATCGTTGAGTTCTTTCATGAACTCGTTGAGTTCCTCCTCATAACAGAGTCATGACATTTCCCTCTCAACTCGCTGAGTTCTTCCTTGAACTCGTCGAGTTCTTCAATCTTTAAAACCCAAAACCATGCCAACTCATTGACTCATCTCCTAGACTCAACGAGTTTGCCCAGTAACAGAAAATGTTAGGGGACCACGACCCAACTCGATGAGTTTGATGAACAACTCTTTGAGTCCCCCTTGGTCCAAATCCATTCAGTGACTTCCAATCAAGTTTAGTGCTTCCAAACCATAGATCTGGTCCCCTAGGACTAGGTTACCACGTAAAGTTGCTAACTTTACGCTCATGCATGGTGCCATGAAGCTAGAAACACCAAAACTAAGCTATATAAGAGGTCTAGGGCATGAGAAAGGGCAAAGGCTTGATAAAGCTGACAACTTTAAGCCTCATAAGCTCATGGGTGTCTAGATTTGAAGTCAAAACCTCATGATACACTCTAATCCCGAAAATGACTTCAATATGGCCCAAAAATGACAAAATACAACCCTAAATGGAGATCCAAGGAATAGAAAGCGAAGGTACCAACTTTATACCTCAAATAAGTCAGAAATGCAACTCAACTTCTGGATCTACTGGCTTCCTCTTGAATCCTTAAGCTTCTCCTTCCTTCTCAAGCTTCAAAATCACCAAGAACACACAAAAATGGCTCAAGAACACTCAAAGGTGGATTAGGGTTTCGTGGCTAGGGTTTGAAGTGATGGAGGCTAGAAATGAGGCCACCCTTGGGAGGTTAAGGTGTTTAAATAGGGTGCAAACCTTAAAAATTAGGGTTTCACTCTAGCAGCCCTACTCGTCGAGTTGACGCTCTTGACTCGTCGAGTAGACTTCAAGTCCCGCGTCCAAATTCCATTCCTACTCGACGAGTTTGGGGCCTGTTCCTTTACAAAAATAAATAATTTGTTTTAAAATACATGTCAGGATCCGGACGTTACAATTATAGAAAAATTGATATGTATTACATTGTAACTTTTTGTGTTAGTATTTATGAATAAATGTATAATCTAGATATATATCCAATATGTTTTATTTTTTTACGAATATAGTTGTATTTTATTTTTTCTCTATAAATTGTGTTATATGCGTTTATTATTACAACTTAATTCATCTATTCATTCACGATTACAACAGATTCATATATGATTACAAATATGTTTTAGATGTTCTCAACCTTTTAGATGTTCTCATTTGATACTCTTATATATATATATATATATATATATATATATATATATATATATATATATATATATATATATATATATATATATATATATATATATATATATATATATATATATATAAGGGAGTGTGGCCTTAGAATTAATTGTACACGCACAATCATTTCCTTGCATTGTCATCCTTCATATTTTCCTTACTAATGTTCTTCATGAATATTTGAGCTTGACTAAATCGACCAAGTATTGAAAAGTTAAATCGCTTTGTTCATTTTATTCCACACCATTTTACTTTCCTTGAACGTTTTTGTGTTCTAACAAAAACTCTACATCTTGCATATAGAGACATAGTGGAAAAGTTAGGAATACTAAAGATGCAAGAGTTACATGTTCACATATGTTGATTCATAAAGTGGAGACCTTGGAGACTTTAATTGACTAGTTATCGGGATGATGTTAGGTAGACCAAATCAAACAATCACACCGACGGGGAGGAACATTTATGCAAATCACTGTGCCTTTTTCGAATGAGTGAGCACACAACCGCCTAGAGGTGACTGGAGATGAAATTATTATGTTGGGGTTTCTTAGTTTACAAGTTTTTTGAGATTCTCTAATTCTTTACAAACTTCGATAGATTCTAAAATTAGTTTGGTTTTATGATTTGGATTGTTTGTTCAAATTTAATGATTTGGTTTTGAATTTCAAAAAGAAAAAACAATATATATTCTTTAAAATATTAAGCTCATAAAGTTTATAATGGAAATGTTCAATCAGAAAGATTCACTAGAAATCCACGTTTAATTAAAGATTGTCTCTACTCTCTATAGCTTGATAATGTTAACATATACGAATTCGAGTCCATTAAAAAATGGGCCTCTTCACATATATATCGTATATAGTTCAAAAAGCTCGATAAGAAAATGGGCCTTGTCTATTATAAGATATGTATGGGCCTATATGCAGAACGCAGCTGACAATCGGACATCGAAAACAAAACCCTCACAAAAATGCTCAGCTTCGGTGCTCCGTCCACCACCATCACCGCCTCAACCGCCGTAACTAGCCGTGTTTCTCCGACAACATATTCTCTCCTTCCGTTTACTGTTTCTCCTTTGTCTGATTCTCAGAGAAGTAGCAATTTTTGCTTCCAACAGGTTAAACACTTGAGTTTTCATTTTTTGTTTAAAGTTTTCTACTTCTAACTGAAGAAATGTTTTGTTCGATTCAGCTATTAAGCTGTTCATCACGTTTCAATTGTTATCGAAACAAGGCTACTGCAGAAGCTGCTGAAACCATGGCCGGCTCTATCGCCTCTGCATCTGGTACTGACACCTGAATTTACTTTGATAGTGCATGTGCATGCAATGCTGCTATACGGATGTTTCATAACACCGAAGGCGTTTTATGGAATTAGGTTTTAGTAGCTTCTATGAACTGTTCAACTTTTGTAAGACCTCTACTCGACCCCTAAAATAGTGACGGATTACATTTCGATTTCATTTAAATCGTCAATTTCACTGTTAGGGGGTGGGGGTGGAGTTCTACATCTGGTAATTCATCATTGTTTAGGTTCAAACATCAAATTGGCCTATCAGAATCCATTGAGAACCATCAAGAGAGATAAAACTTACTTTTTTTATGCATGTGGATTTTTTTTTTTCAGGAAGTAAGCAGGCGTTAATTTCATTGTCAGACAAGAAGGATCTGGATCTTCTTGCCACTGGACTTCAAGAATTGGGGTGAACTTCTACTCACATTTGCAATATAGATTACAGATTGTTCTTCTTCCATTATATTATTGGACTTACCTTTATGAAGTCACAATGATAAAGTTCTATGACTTGATCTTCAGATACGCAATTGTGTCAACTGGAGGAACAGCATCTGCTCTGGAGAAAGCTGGAATTTCTGTAAGAAAAGTTGAAGAGCTTACCAATTTCCCTGAAATGGTAACTATCCAACAAAAGCATCAGAAAATACATCTTTTCATTTGTATTTGAATTCTAAAATCAATCGGCTTTACAATCTTCACAGCTTGATGGTCGTGTAAAAACTTTACATCCAAATGTACATGGAGGTATTCTTGCTAGAAGAGACCAAAACCATCACATGGAAGCTCTAGACAAGCACAATATCAGTAAGTTATATAGTTAAACATTCATACATTGAATCAGTTATCATATAATAAATCTTGATTCCCCTTTTAGGTACATTTGAACTAGTTGTGGTAAATTTATATCCCTTCTATGAAAAAGTCACTTCCACCAATAGAGTTACATTTGATGATGGAATTGAGAACATTGATATCGGTGGCCCTACGATGATAAGAGCTGCAGCAAAGGTTATTAAAAACATAAACTCAACACAAAATAGTAATACTATATGATATCAACAATAACAATCTCTTTATAAACTTCTTTTTCTTTGAAACAGAATCACAAAGATGTCTTGGTTGTAGTTGACACCCAAGATTACCCTTTAGTTCTACAATTCCTCAAATCCAACAAAGATGACCAACAATTTAGAAGAAAACTTGCATGGAAAGCTTTCCAACATGTTGCTTCTTATGACTCTGCAGTTTCTGAGTGGTTATGGAAACAAACTGAAGAAGGTAAGTAATCTCTTCTATTCCATTCTTCAAATTGAATTCAAGATTCTCCCCCTTTTGGTGTCTTCATCAAAAAGTTTATACTTTTATCCAATTCATCACTTACCCTTCTTAATACTTCTAGATAAATTTCCACCTACATTCACTATCCCACTTTCTCTCAAGAGTTCACTTCGCTATGGTGAAAACCCTCATCAAAAGGCTGCATTTTACACTGATAGCAGCTTATCTGAGTTTAATGGTGGTGGAATTGCAACAGCTATTCAACACCATGGAAAGGTGAGAGAGACTACATATTTCTTTAATGTTCTTCTTGAACTTTTTTTAGTACAATTGGTATACCAAATAACAATATTTTTTTTAACTGTTTTGTAATAGGAAATGTCATATAATAACTATTTGGATGCGGATGCAGCTTGGAATTGTGTTTGTGAATTTGAAAAGCCAACTTGTGTTGTTGTAAAACACACAAATCCTTGTGGAGTAGCTTCACGTGATGATCTTATTGAAGCATATAGGTTAGCTGTAAAAGCTGATCCTGTGAGTGCTTTTGGTGGGATTGTAGCCTTCAACAAAGAAGTTGATGAGGTGAAATTTTTTTACCATGCCACGTCATCATCTGCTTCACTATTCTTTTTTGTTACATATTATATAATTACTTATGCGAATTTACAAAAAAAAAAACACAAATACATTGACATATGAAATTATATTAAAAGGCTCTTGCTAGAGATATAAGAGAATTCAGAAGCCCAACAGATGGTGAAACTAGAATGTTCTATGAAATTGTTGTTGCTCCAAGTTATTCCCAAAAAGGTCTTGAAATCCTACGTGGAAAGTCAAAGACTTTGAGGATTCTAGAAGCAAAGAAAAATAAAAGTGGAAAGCTCTCACTTAGACAAGTGGGTGGTGGTTGGTTAGCTCAAGATTCCGATGATTTAACACCCGAAGAAATCAAATTCGATGTTGTTTCCAAGAAGGTTCCGGAAGCTTCCGAGCTTAGTGATGCTAAATTCGCATGGTTGTGTGTCAAACATGTCAAAAGCAATGCAATTGTAATCGCAAAGGTAATCTATTTATTTATTATTTTAAAATTTTGAATTATGTTGATATTCATATTCTAACCATGGTTAGTTTTTATCCGTTTTGTAGGATAATTGTATGTTGGGTATGGGAAGTGGGCAGCCGAATCGTTTGGAGAGTTTAAGGATTGCTTTAAGGAAAGCCGGAGATGAAGTCAAAGGAGCCGCTTTGGCTAGTGATGCCTTTTTCCCATTTGGTAATACATTGTTTGTTTGACAGACTAACTGAAAAGTAAAAGCTAGCTGATAAAGCTAGATGACAAATGTAAAATGACATAAAAGGACATAAGGGGGTATGTAGCGGGAAATGAGGATATAAGGGTAGATTTGGAAAACTTATTGAAAAAGATCAATAAGTCGTCTCAAATAGCTGTTTAGGCTATGTTTGGCGTATTAGCTGAAAATCTAGCTGATAAAAAATAATGTTTGGTAAAAATTATTTGATAAAAATATATAAAATGATATAAAAAGAATTTAGGATAATGACAACTAAAAAATAAGATACTTTTTTAAAAAGCTAGCTTATAAGCTGCTTTTTAGCTTATCAAAATGATAACTTAAAAAAGTTCAAAAACTAAGCTAGCTGTGTCATCCCATCCCAAACTAAAGCTGTGTTTGGCGCGCCACAGCTAGCTTATTTTTCGAGCTTTTTAAGTTGTCATGTTTGGCAAGCTAAAAAGTAGCTTTTTAAAAAGCTACTTAGATTAGCTTTTTAGGAGCTTTTTAGAAAATTTTCAAATATACTTCATAATTAATTATAAAAACACATTCTTTTAAATGTTATTTCATATTTTTCAGCTAGCTTTTCAGTTAATTTTACCAAATGTTATTTTTTATCAGCTAGCTTTTCAGCTATCGGCTAGCTTTTTATTTAACAGCTAACTTTTCATCTATCAGCTAGCTTTTTAGCTAGTACGCCAAACATAGCCTAATCCTTAAAAAGCTAGCTGATAAAAAATAATGTTGGGTAAAAATTAACTGAGAAGCTAACTGAAGTATATAAAATGACATTTAGGATAATGAGTTTTCTATAATTAATTAAGGCTATAAGCTATTTTTTGGCTTATCAAATATGACAACTTAAATTGTTTAATTATTAATCAATTATCTGAAATACTGTTGTAAATGTTTTTATGAACAGCATGGAAAGATGCGGTTGAGGAAGCATGTGAAAGTGGGATTGGTGTAATTGCTGAGCCAGGTGGCAGCATAAGAGATGGCGATGCGATTGATTGTTGTAATAAATATGATGTTTCACTTGTGTTAACTGGTGTGAGGCACTTTCGACATTGAGGGGTAAAAATGTAATTTAAGTGTGTTGACTTGGACCAAGAATCGAAAAGATTTTGGTGTTTTAAGTGTACGAGGCTAAGAGCTGTGTTGAGCTCCATGTACGGGGTTTTCTGAAGATGTACTAATCATAATAATGGGTGGATTTTTTTTAATATTTATCTTGTGTTTGTTCATAACATTAAAAATAGTTCCTTTGGCATATATTCTGTAGTGTAAAATAAAAAGGCAATTATTGTTGTTTTAATGTATTATTTAAATCAAATTGTTATTAAAATGCTTTTATGAGAAACACGTAACCAATATGCGGAACTTTAAAGAATGTGAAAGTGACTTAAAGTAAAAATGGAAATGACTAATTTTTCAAAACATTTAGAGTACATTACCTGTTTGGTTCCTGCTGAAAGTAACACTTTTAGTTCATAAGAGTTATTCCCTCCCCTTAATTTTTGTTAAGGTGGAAGGAACTGTTAAGACCTTTTTGTACAATGGGTATTTTGGTCTTTTCATGTAAACATACAAGGATCCTTAACGTGTGCATTCACATGAGAGTATTTTAGTCTTTTCATATATAGATAAAGAACACCAAGAACAAGATGAATATGAAAAATATATGACGACATGAGGGTATTTTGGTCTTTTAATGTAGATGAAGAACATCAAGAACAAGATGAACATGGAGAACATGAAGAATATATGAGGATCCTTGAGTGTATCCCCTTAATAAACAAACGGGTATCCCCTTGAAAAGCAAACACGTAAAAAGTAACCACAAGGAAGATTTGAGTCAATTATCGTCTTAAATATGTGTACTACTGTTCGAACTTTATTATCATTACGACAAAAGATATTCTCAAATAGTTACTAAAAGAAAATTAAAAAAATCCAAAAAATAGAAAGATCATCTTCATGATGGGGACATCATAAACCCATAAAATAGAAATATAAACAACCCACAAAAAATCACTTGCATGAAGAAGGCAACGACAATGCGGGGTGCAAAGGAGGTTACCAGTCTTTGCTTTCTCCGATCGTAGAATGACAAAAAGGAATAAATTAGAAAAGGGTACATGTAATGGGAGCTCTCTCTCTGATCAAAACAAGAATAAAAATAGACCGAAAAGACCAAAATACCCACATTTGCATGGTACATGAAAGCTCTTAATGGTTTAGCCTTAACAACGGTTAGGCGAGTGGCCAAAGGTTATGAAATACGTAAATAAGGACTAAGAGTGCAAAAAATGAATCTTATAGACTAAAGGTGTTACTTTCAAAGAACTATAGGGACCAAACAAACAATTTACTCTAAAGTTTATACCCAAAGACAAACTAAAATATAAAGAAAATTTCATAAATAGTCCTTGTGATTTCTAAAAAGTGGCAACTTAAGGATACTGTAGGTGAATGCTATATTGTTGGTTCTTGTGTTTTCAAAACCTCGCACGGTTGGTATGCATCCATTTATAGAAAATTTTAGTTATATGCATTCAAAAATAATTTAAAGCCTCAAAATACCAAAGTTATAAATCTTTATTTGTATTAGTAAACAATTAAAGATAGACGTATCATATAACATCCCCATCTTTAGGCAAATTATAAATTAATTATTAAATAATTTAGATAAATATGATAGAGTAAATAATTAGGATTTAATAATTAAAAAGTTTCAAAGTGTTATGTAACACCGTGAATTTCAAAATAATTTTTCGCAAAATATAAAAACATTTTTCATTTAATTTTCATAAAACATCAAGTTTAAATCTCCAATTCACATCATACAAAATCCCAAGATCACATATCATAAAAATCCCATGCGTGCGTACAGATCAAGCCGGCGCCTTCCCACGGTCATCACTAGTACCTGAAACAAACAACACTAACTCTGTAAGCACAAAGCTTAGTGAGTTCCCCAAAATACCACACATAACACATATTAGCCACTCGAGACTATAACTCTGTGGGTCCGTAGACCCTACTCTGTGAAACCACTGGTTCTAACTCTGGGAACCTTCCGGTTCCAACTCTATAAACATGCACAACATAAATCACATAGACATCATGTAGTACAACACATAACATACACATAACATACACATACTCTGTCACATAACTCTGATTACCTACTCAAGGTAAAGTATAGTGAGAAGACTCACCTCGTATATCTCGATAACTCGCGAATCCTGGAAATCACTCGTGCTCGATCCTCCGAGCTATAATCCTCCTATAACATCATACATCTCTAATTAACACTTTTACCACTAAGGTTGACTACCCCTATCAAGTCAACACTGGTCAACGGTCAACGGTCAACTTTGACCGGACTCGGCGAGTGCACTAGAGCGACTCGGCGAGTCTATACGTGTTCACCAACTCTCTAGGATTCTCTTTTGACACGTCGAGTACTCCCCTGACTCGACGAGTTCCACCTGGCATGAATCGCGGGGCCACCACGACTCAACTCGCCGAGTCTCAAGAACAACTCGGCGAGTTCCAGCTCGACTCACTCCACCTGTCAACCCTCTCTAACTCTCCCTGACTCACTGAGTCGACCCTTAACTCGGCAAGACCACTCGCTGAGTGGTTAAGGACAAACTTCATGCTACTCGCCGAGTCTGTTCTTCGGACTCGGCGAGTCCATGCCATGCACCAACTCAATCTCACTTCTGAGGTCAGATTCGCTCCAACAACTCATAGATCTGGCCCTCCCAAGCACATTCATCACGTAAAGTTCATGTCTTGGTGCTCATAACACACCCCATGACTCATAAATGGTGTTTTGACCTCAAGCACAAAGACCCCAATCCAAAACCCCCATGGATTCATAAAAAGCTTGGACAAAGGGACACTCTGGACCTCCAAGGGTCCAGATCCAGAACCTAATTCGCTTAAGGGACCAAGGAAGCACTAGATCTAGCCACAAAAGGGCTCAATAAGCCCTAAATCAACATGAACATCAACATAACAGAGAATGGCTCGAAGATAGTACCTCAAACGTGATGTTCTGGACCTCAAATCTTCAGGAAGTGGCTCCTCTTGTTTCCCCTTGGCTATTGCTTCCTTTCCCTTGCTAGATAACACCTCCAAGGTCAATAATGGCTCCTTGACTTACTCCAAACGCTCAAGCTCACTAGGGTTTCACTCAGGGGACTGGTGAGCACAAATGACGGCCATAAGGCCCTTTAAATAGGCTCCAAACCCGAGAAATTAGGGTTTCATTAAACAACGCGGACTCGCTGAGTCCCGGCGCGAACCCACGTCCAAATCCGCGATCATACTCGGCGAGTCTAGGCTCCAACTCGCTGAGTCTCCTCACAAATCATCAAAAATAAATAAATGAATAATACCTGGGAATCCGGGCTGTTACAATTCTCCCCCACTAGAACTAGACTTCGCCCTCGAAGTCTCGCTCCACAAATAACTCTGGATGCTGCTTACGCATCTCACGCTCCGGTTCTTAAGTCATCTCGGACCCCTTCCGATGCTGCCACTGAACCAGAACCAGGGGTACCTCCTTGTTCCTCAGAACCTTGATTTTCCGATCTCTGATGGCCACTGGTCTCTCAGCATAATTCAGGCTCGCATCCACCTGAATATCCTCCAATGGAACCACTGCCGACTCATCGGCTATACACTTCCTCAGCTGCGACACATGAAAAGTGTCGTGAATCTGCCCCAACTCTGCTGGCAATTCCAAACGATAGGCTACTCGGCCTACCCTCGCGATCACTCGGAAAGGACCAATATATCGAGGCCCCAACTTGCCCCTCTTCCTGAATCGAATCACTCCTTTCCAAGGAGAGACCTTCAGGAGTACAAGGTCGCCGACCTGAAACTCAAGCTCGGACCGGCGTCTGTCTGCATAACTCTTCTGTCGGCTCTGAGCGGTCAACAACCTCTGTCTAACCTGCTGAATCTGCTCTGACGTCTGAAGCACGATCTCTGTATTGCTCATCACCCGCTGTCCAACCTCTCCCCAACAAATGGGGGTCCGACACCTCCTCCCATACAACAGCTCAAAGGGTGGCATACCAATGCTCGAATGATGGCTGTTGTTGTAGGAAAACTCTGCCAAGGGAAAATATGCATCCCAGCTACCCTCGAAATCCAACACACATGCCCGGAGCATGTCCTCGAGCATCTGAATCGTCCGCTCACTCTGACCGTCTGTCTGGGGATGATATGCGGTACTAAAATGCAGCCTAGTACCCAACTCCTCATGAAACTTCTTCCAGAATCTGGAAGTGAAGCGCACATCATGGTCTAAAACAATCGAGATCGGCTCCCCATGCCGAGATACCACTTCCCTCACATACACCTTTGCCAATTTCTCTGCTGAAGAACTCTCACTGATAGTAAGAAAATGAGCGCTCTTCGTCAATCTGTCCACAATCACCCAAATTGCATCAACTCCTCTGGCAGTCCTTGGCAATTTGGTGATGAAATCCATAGTCATCTGTTCCCACTTCCATTCGGGAACCTCCAATGGCTGCAACTTACCATGCGGCCTCTGGTGCTCGGCCTTAACCCTACGGCAGGTCAATCACCTCTCAACAAACCATGCGACATCCCTCTTCATACAGGGCCACCAATACTCCTTTCTTAGATCTAAATACATCTTAGTGGCCCCCGGATGGATTGAAAATTTCGACCGATGAGCCTCCTCCATCAATATGGTATGCGTTCCTCCCACAAACGACACCCAGATACGCCCCTGAAATGTCATAAGCCCCTGACCATCGGTAACGAACTCTGAAACCAAACCAACAACCCGTTCCCTCTTCTGCATCTCAGGTTGCACAGCCTCGGCCTGTGCCCCACGAATGACGTCCAACACTGGAGCTATCACGGTCAATCTCAAACATACATCCCGCAGCGGGGTGCTCTCCGCCCTGCGGCTCAGTGCATCGGATACCACATTAGCCTTGCCTGGGTGGTACAGGATCTCACAATCATAATCCTTGACCACATCCAACCACCTTCTCTGACGCATATTTAGGTTGGGCTGATCCATCAAATACTTCAAACTCTTATGGTCCGTGTATATCGTACACCGAACCCCATACAAGTAGTGACGCCAAATCTTGAGGGCGAACACCACTGCCCCTAACTCTAGATCATGGGTGGGATATCTCGTCTCATGAGGCTTCAGCTGCCTCGATGCATATGCTATCACATGCCCCCTCTGCATCAACACCGCTCCCAACCCCAAAATCGATGCATCACAGTATACCACAAAGTCCTCCATCCCTTCCGGGAGAGCTAACACCGGGGCTTCGCACAACCTTTGGCGAAGTGTCTCAAAGGAGGCCTGCTGCTCGGGGCCCCATGAAAAAGCAACACCATTCCGGGTCAATCTGGTGAGTGGCACTGCGATCTTGGAGAAATCCTTAATAAACCTCCGATAATACCCTGCCAACCCTAGGAAACTCCTGATCTCGGAGGGTGATCTCGGCACTTCCCAACTCATCACTGCCTCAACCTTGGCCGGATCGACCAATATCCCTTCCTGGTTAACGAGATGTCCTAAGAACTGGACCTCCCGCAACCAGAAATCACACTTGGAGAATTTGGCATAAAGCCTCTCCGACCTCAGAACTCCAAGAACCTCTCTCAAATGCTCCTCATGCTGCTCTCTAGATCTCGAATATACCAGAATGTCGTCGATAAACACAATCACCGACCGATCCAGCATCGGCCTACACACTCGGTTCATGAGATCCATGAACACCGCCGGGGCATTGGTGAGCCCAAAAGGTATCACCACAAACTCATAATGCCCATAACGCGTCCTGAACACTGTCTTCTGGACGTCCTCATCCCGCACCCTCACCTGATGATATCCAGACCTCAAAATCGATCTTGGAGAACCAAGATGCTCCCTGCAACTGATCGAACAAATCGTCGATCCTTGGCAACAGGTAACGGTTCTTGACCGTCAGCTTGTTCAACTCCCGGTAATCAATGCACATCCGATGTGAACCATCCTTCTTCTTGATGAACAGGATAGGCGCTCCCCACGGCGAGCTGCTTGGCCGAATAAATCTCTTCCCCAACAGCTCCTGAAGCTGCGAGGATAACTCTTGCATCTCTGGAGGTGCAAGGCGATAGGGCACCTTAGCGATAGGCGCGGCTCCCGGAACCAAATCAATACTGAACTCCACTTGCCTCACAGGAGGCACACCCGACAACTCCTCGGGAAATACATCCGGGAACTCACGCACCACCGGAACCTCCTCTACTGAACTCGGCCTCTCGGAATCCACCCGCGTATCCATCACATACGCCACAAAACCCTTACAGCCCTGCTGTAGACACTGCCTTGCCCTAGCGGCCGAACAAAACGCTGATCCTGAACGTGTACCCTCGCCGTACACCGAAAGAACTCCCCCACTAGGGTCTCGTATGGTCACCAGCTGATGCTCGCAGTCGATAACCACACTGAATCTGCTCAACCAGTCCATGCCCACAATGACACAGACATCACCCATCGCAATAGGAACCAGATCAATCGGGAACTCAACACCGAAAATCTCGACTACGCAACCTCGGAGAACCTCCGTGGCATATATCACCCTCTCATCAGCTATGGAAACTCTCAGAGGCCGACTCAACGCCTCACGACTAACACTGATATGCTGACTAAAAGTCAAAGATACAAAAGACCGACTCGCACCCGAACACCAAGGCAGATACAGAATTCACAAGAAAAGTACCTACGCATAACAATACATAAGCATAATATCTCAACATCAAAACAAATACATGAAAGAATACATACCAGCCACGACATCGGGCGCTGCACAGACCTCCTCCGCGGTCAGCAGAAAGGCTCTCCCTCGTGCCCTCGACGCCTCGGCCTTCACTGACCGACTCTCTGTAGCTCTGATGGCGGCAGGGGCAGATCCCTGAGGTTCTCCCTAAGCTGATCCCCGCAACTGCGAACACTCCGCCTTCCGGTGTCCGGTCTGGTTGCAGTGAAAACACACCGCAAACCCCTTGGGGCAGTCCTTGGCCATATGCCCCTCCTTGCCACACTTATAACAAGATCCCGCTCTGCAGACTCCATCATGACCCTTGCCACACTTCCCACAAGTGCGGCCCTTCTGGCTCCCTGGTTTGGGATCAGCGGGTTTGGCCCGCTTGGCTGTCGGCTGAGACTGTGCCGGTCGCCGATCCCTCCCCTGAGACTTCGCCTCCTCCCTGGCCTAAGTCTCTAGCTCAATCTCCCTCTTCCGGGCATTTGCATGAAGCTCAGCAAATGTCCGGTATGAGGAGTTCGCCGCGAACTCCCAAATGTCTCGCCTCAAAATGATCAAATATCGGCTCATACGTGCTTGCTCAGTGGACACGTGCTCAGGGCAGAACATCGCCCTCTCATGGAACATCCTGGTAATCGCTGTAACTGACTCAGTACCCTGCTTGAGGGTTAGAAACTCCTGGGCCAAACGCTCCGTCTCCACCTGGGGCACATACTCATCTAGGAACATGGCAGTGAACCTCTCCCAGGTCACTGCCGCAAGCTCAGCAGGCGTAAAATGCGCCGTCACAAACTTCCACCAGTCCTTCGCTCCCAAGCGAAGCTGGTTCAGCGCGAACCGAACCTTCAAATGCTCAGGAGATGAGCAAGTGAAGAAACACCCCTCTATATCAGAAATCCACCTCATAGCTGCCACCGAATCCTGGGTCCCATCAAACTCTAGCGGTTTTGTGTTGCTGAACTCCCGGAACAGCAACGCATCACCACCTTGCGGCCTCGCGGCAACAATAGCCGCGGTGGCCGCTGCAACAGCAGCCTCAAAAAGAGCGGCATAACGCTCGTCAAAGGTCTCAATCAGCGTGGTCTTAATAGACCCGAACATCTCTGGTATCTCTGCCCTGATGGCTGCAGCCACCTCCTCATGGATGATCCGGCGGATCTCCTCATCACTGGTATCACTGCTCTCAGGCATCAAACGTGTCCTCACCATGATCTACCTCTGAAATACAACATATGAAAAATCAGAACCCATTCGAGCATACTCACACTCGACAACTCATTCCTCCTTGATCCTTGGTATTCCAAAGATTCTTACTTGGGCTATACACAGCTCCGGTGCTTTCAGTAGTACGGGCCCAATACTACTGTCCGCACCGTATCAGAATACACCCCAAGTCCTCCTCTTCGGATCCCAAACTCCAAGTACTCTATCATGCATATGCCACTCTCTAATATATCTCTCATAAGCCCCTCGCTGCTACCTACTCACTCTCAAGCATCTCATAGCAGCTCACCTCTTCCTAGGCTAAGGCATCACAAATCAGGCCACTCTAGTCCTAATAGGAATACCTAGCCTACTCTAGCATGCGAATACATCATATCAATATCAATATCACATAACATGAGGGTATTTTGGGAAATCACCATTCGGGCGCGGACTGATCGTACACACACTCTGCTCTGCGTTTTTCCAAAATCTTTTACTCTTTTTTTTTGAAAATACTTCTCAAATCCTCAGTTTGAGTTCAAATATGCCCGAAGGTGTACTCGAATCCCTCAAACCAAGGCTCTGATACCAACTTGTAACACCGTGAATTTCAAAATAATTTTTCGCAAAATATAAAAACATTTTTCATTTAATTTTCATAAAACATCAAGTTTAAATCTCCAATTCACATCATACAAAATCCCAAGATCACATATCATAAAAATCCCATGCGTGTGTACAGATCAAGCCGGCGCCTTCCCACGGTCATCACTAGTACCTGAAACAAACAACACTAACTCTGTAAGCACAAAGCTTAGTGAGTTCCCCAAAATACCACACATAACACATATTAGCCACTCGAGGCTATAACTCTGTGGGTCCGTAGACCCTACTCTGTGAACCCACTGGTTCTAACTCTGGGAACCTTCCAGTTCCAACTCTATAAACATGCACAACATAAATCACATAGACATCATGTAGTACAACACATAACATACACATACTCTGTCACATAACTCTGATTACCTACTCAAGGTAAAGTATAGTGAGAAGACTCACCTCGTATATCTCGATAACTCGCGAATCCTGGAAATCACTCGTGCTCGATCCTCCGAGCTATAATCCTCCTATAACATCATACATCTCTAATTAACACTTTTACCACTAAGGTTGACTACCCCTATCAAGTCAACACTGGTCAACGGTCAACTTTGACCGGACTCGGCGAGTGCACTAGAGCGACTCGGCGAGTCTATACGTGTTCACCAACTCTCTAGGATTCTCTTTTGACACGTCGAGTACTCCCCTGACTCGACGAGTTCCACCTGGCATGAATCGCGGGGCCACCACGACTCAACTCGCCGAGTCTCAAGAATAACTCGGCGAGTTCCAGCTTGACTCACTCCACCTGTCAACCCTCTCTAACTCTCCGTGACTCACTGAGTCGACCCTTAACTCGGCAAGACCACTCGCTGAGTGGTTAAGGACAAACTTCATGCTACTCGCCGAGTCCATGCCATGCACCAACTCAATCTCACTTCTGAGGTCAGATCTGCTCCAACAACTCATAGATCTGGCCCTCCCAAGCACATTCATCACGTAAAGTTCATGTCTTGGTGCTCATAACACACCCCATGACTCATAAATGGTGTTTTGACCTCAAGCACAAAGACCCCAATCCAAAACCCCCATGGATTCATAAAAAGCTTGGACAAAGGGACACTCTGGACCTCCAAGGGTCCAGATCCAGAACCTAATTCGCTTAAGGGACCAAGGAAACACTAGATCTAGCCACAAAAGGGCTCAATAAGCCCTAAATCAACATGAACATCAAAATAACAGAGAATGGCTCGAAGATAGTACCTCAAACGTGATGTTCTGGACCTCAAATCTTCAGGAAGTGGCTCCTCTTGTTTCCCCTTGGCTATTGCTTCCTTTCCCTTGCTAGATAACACCTCCAAGGTCAATAATGGCTCCTTGACTTACTCCAAACGCTCAAGCTCACTAGGGTTTCACTCAGGGGACTGGTGAGCACAAATGACGGCCATAAGGCCTTTTAAATAGTCTCCAAACCCGAGAAATTAGGGTTTCGTTAAACAGCGCGGAGTCGCCGAGTCCCGGCGCGAACCCGCGTCCAAATCCGTGATCATACTCGGTGAGTCTAGGCTCCAACTCGCCGAGTCTCCTCACAAATCATCAAAAATAAATAAATGAATAATACCTGGGAATCCGGGCTGTTACATGTTAGAAAGCTTAATTTAAGAATTTGAGTTAGGGACTAAAACTATCAAACTCATGAAACTTATGTTGACCTTGTTTTGATTAGTTTTAGGGACTAAATGTTTTGGGATTATGTTAGAAGTCACCAAAATAAGAATTTTAGAAGTTGAATGGTTAATAGTCAAGTGTGGTCAAATTATAAAAGTTAGTTGTCGAAGGGTTTAAGTTGTCAATTGTCAAAAATATTAGAAGATATCATCCCTCACTTTTCGTTACTTGAAGAAAACGATGAGAGAAGGCTAGAAAGAGGATGCCAATTTATATTTTGTACTAGGAGAGGAACTAGAAGGGAATTTGAAGATGAAAGTTAGAATCCTTTCCTTTGAGCTTTAGAAGGCACAATCTTCACTTGTTTCATCTAGAAATTCAAACTAAGGTTTGAAGATTTCCCCAAATCCGAAAATCTATTATGATTTGGATGTTTGTATAGTTTTTTCTAACTAGTTTTACTCATTAGATCATTAATAAATCCCTATTTTACTCTTATATTTCTTTATTTTGAGTTATGATGTCATTTTGAAGCTTTAAACCCTATCAATGGGAGATTTCGATTTCTAACCTTCTTAAATGGAACCGAAGTTAGTTTTTACTTTGTTTTAACTGTTCTAAACTCCTTTTGAACATTAGAATCCATCATTGTTTGATAATTTCACTTGTAGATCTATTTGCGTTTTCAAGTTGAGTTATGGCTTCAATGGAGTTTGCAAGCTTTATTAGAGTGGTTAGTATGGGTAAGTCATCTCATCCCTAAAATCCCCTCTGTTTCACATCAATACCACATCACCCAATGACTATTTTTCTCATTTTTATAATCACGACTGGATGTACAAATACTAAATCCATAATGTACAACCCATAATGCATGAAATAAATGATGGGTTGCATCATGTATGTGATACTCATATTGGGGAAGTTCATCATTTGCGGTACCTAAAGCATGGGGCGGTAATGCCACCTAGGACATCTATTCCCATCCTGAGGGGCATACCTACTATCCTTATGACATGATTTAGCTTTTGATATATTAAGACTCATTATAGTATCATAAATTTGATTCGTTAAGTCAATTTGAAACACAATTTTGATACTCTAGGTTATCAAAAGTGTATGTGTGTCCTTTTAAAGATTATATTACATGAAATCAAGCTTTTTGGATGCATAAAATCATCAAATCATCACATTTTTATCTTAGATCATTGGGTAATTATGTTCACAAAAAGGTTATACATAATTATTAAGATATTAACACATAACTAGAACCATTAGAAGTAGTTAGGAAGGATTTGGATTAAGTTTGGATAACCATGGACCAAAAACTGCTTGAAATGTTTATGTTGTAGGCTGACTCGGTCGATTTAGAGGCTAGACATAGATTAACTTGGTCGAGTGACCTCCTACTGAACACCAAAATTTCGATCTTATCCATTTTAGCTCAAACTTCTTCCATAATTTCCTTATTACTTCTTTCATGTTATGTAATGGTTAAAATAAGATAATTATGATTAACGTTAATGTTAAGGAGTAATTATAATAAATAAGGTCCCTCACATCTAATAATAGAATTACAAATACTCCAAACCCTAATAAGCTAAAAATTAAAGTTTCTTTTAATAACCCTTTACTTTTGCATGCTTGTTTGGGTCATGCCAATTTTATAACAATGCATCAAATGTCAAAATATAGATTAGTTATAGCTTTTGATATCAATGTAGAAAAATAATGGACTTATATGCTAACAAAAATTACAAAACAACCAATTTATAATATTAATAGAAATAAACTATTTTGGAACTTATACATAGTGGCTTGTATGTTAACAAAAGTTACAAAACAACCAATTTCTAATATTAATAGAAATCAACTACTTTGGAACTTATACATAGTGACTTTTGTGATTTCCACTCTAGTCCATCACTAGGTAATAAAAATTCAATTGTTACTTTTATTGATGATGTCACTCGGGTTTGTTATGTCTATCGTTTACTCGTAAAAGATTAAGCATTGGAAAAATTCTAAATCATTAAAATGAGGTTGAACTACAATTGGGTAGTTTAGTTAAGTGTCTCAGAACTAATTGGGGGCAAGAATACATGGACCCCAATACCTTCAATCAATTGACGTCATTCATGAGACAATGATACCTTACACACCACAACAAAATGACATTGTCGAACGTAAAAAAGTGAGTACTTAAAGAGATGGAAAACTTGATGCTTTCCTACTCGAGATTTAGTGAGGGATTTTGGTGTAACACCCCGGTTTTCATGTATTTTCAAATTCATCCCTTGGTTTTAATTTATGTCATTTTGGTCCTTGTCGCGCCCTAGTACGCCGGGTGTACTCATGTCCAAACGAAACCCTAAGTTTTAGGGTTTGAGGGGTATCTAAGCATCCTTATGACTTATTTATCCCCACCTTTTCAGCCTCCAAAGCCTTAGAGTCGTCCCTTGCAAAACCCTAGTGTGACATCCCCAAAATCTCGGCCAGAAAATGTCACACCCCCGAACCAGACGGCGGAAACGTCCGGGGGCTGTCGTGACTCAATTGAATACCATAACATTGAATATATATGAAACATAACAACATTCGTCACCATGCATTAATATAATACAACCAGTAGCGTTTACATGAAATACATTGTTTAAATATTACATTCTCAAAAGTAATTGTTCGATACTAATTAAGCAACAGCGAAACGTCATAGAGTACAATTCATCCTTCACTTAATCTGTTACCTGAGAATACAAGTATTTTGAAAAACGTCAACATATGAAATGTTGGTGAGTTCATAAGCGGTATTTGAAGAAAAACAATGTTCGTATCGTTTGAAAACCACCAGAAAATCCGATATTTTCTGAAAAGAGAAGCTTTCGAAAATGTTTGTGAAGATCCATAGGTATGCTTGTTCGTTTCTATACTTGTGAAAAAAAATGTTCATTGAAGTTGTATTCATTTCAAATCTGTATGTATTGAAAACCCTAGGAAAACCCGATGTTCCCCTAGTTCCTTTGGAATCCATTAAGTTGCGTTGAAACCATTACGAAGATAGCAGTGTCAGTCCCAGGCGACGTTGGAAGGTTCTCGAGCAGGATTATTTACTACAAACCCGCGTTACGCAAACGCCCAGTTTGTAGATATACTAACGATTCCCGAAGGCGTCGTCAGTACTAATCGCGTTATCCAATCGCCCTGACTAGGTGTAGTCCCACATCCGAAGAGAAAGAGGACACGAAGGCCTCGATGACTCTATTAATCGGTTGGGGATAATATGCGTGCGAGGGGTCCCCGACCCGCCTCGTAAAATATGCAGACTCTTCTAGCAATACCAAGGACCCTTGGGGACCAGTGGTACAAGCCATTGAAAGTCACTCTACGTTGTGCCAAGTCGGTGAAACTCAACACCTCGTAGAAAAATATGCGTCTTCGGGCCTTAAGATCAGGTCATTGGGCTAGCTAGGCCCAACAAGCAAGATTTTACACTTTTGGGGCCCGAAGATGGTGCGTAGACGTCTGTGCACACTCGTATGTATATGTATTACCAAACGTTATTTGTATGAATCGTAGTATCGAAGAGTTAGTAGTTGTAGATTTCCATTGGCTCGAGACCGAGCCAATTCGTTTAACAACGACTTTTGGTATTGTAATGAGTTGTATTTCATCGATATTCGCGGTGCCATTATTTGATCAAATTGTACATATTGAATTAGTCTTGAAATATTTCTGTTTTTCAGCCCCTCATTGTTTGTAAAATTTACATTTTCAACCCTTTTATTAAATACTTCCCGGTTTGGTCCTTGAACTATTTTTCTTGACATTTTAACACCAAAAATTATTGAAATTAATATTTTTCAGCATATTTTTCATAGAAAACAGTTTAAGTCCCTGAAAATGCAGTTTTTCTCGGTTTTAGCCCTCCTTTTCGCAATTTTGACAATTTTGGCCCAAATTGGAAAATTTTTGCAACTTTGGTCCTTTTTAAATTTAAAAAGCATTTTAAACCTTTGAAAAGGATTTGGGACACTTATAGTCCACTGTTTTACAGAAATTCACAGTTTTGGCCCTCCAAAACAGAAAAATTCGCATAATGGGCCTCATTGGGCCGAAAATGTCATTTTTAGCCCATTAAGCTTGAAATTTATGTTTTTAATCCTCTAATTGAGTATAATTCCAGAAATAATTTTATGGAAACTGTTTTGGCACACTTCATCCATCAGAATCTGTGAAATGTCAATTTGGGCCCTTAATTTTGTATTTTTCACATTTTTGGCCCAAAATTTGTGTTTTTAATCCAAAGAAAATTATTACTAAACTACTTAGCCATTTTTCTTGAAACACTTTGTGTGTAGAAATATATTTGAAGCTAAGATCATAAAACATAAGTTATATCTCGATTTGAGGGGTTTTAAGGCTAGATCCAACATAAAAACACATAAAAGCATACATATAAGCATGGAAATCATACAAGGCATACAAAACACATATAGATCTACACTTTCACTTGTATTCCCCCCCCACAAAACTCATAAAAACAGAAAATAGGGGGTATGAAGCTCACCTTGGGGTTTGGAAGTCGGTTTTGATGAAGAAGTGAAGAGATCTCGACCCTAGATGTGTTATGGAGATGATTTTCGAGCTCTATGGTGCTATAAGAGTATGATTCACGAAAGTATGGTGTAAGAGGAGATTTTTGAGTAGATCAAGGAGTGAAATCATAGATCTAATGAAAAACTTACCAAAGATGATGACCTAGGTGGGAAAACCTTCTTGAAATTCTTAAAATCTCGAAAAATTGAGAGGAAAGAAGGGTGGTTTTTCTTGAGAGTGTTTGAGAGGAATGATGAGAGAAAATGTTGGGTTTTTGAATGAAATGTGGAGGTAGAAAGGCCATATGGCCGTGAGTTTGAAGAAGGGAGAGAAAGAAAGGATTTCCTTGCCTAGATACATGAGCCTACCTTGTTGTATGGTGGTTATTATACATGGATGACCACCATGCAATATTGAGGTGGCAAGGTTAGGATAATTCATCTCTTTTCCTTTTTTTTTTTTTTTTGTTTTTGGAATGATCTTGGGCCGAGATTGGGCTAAGGTAGATGAGGATGAGGTGTTTTTGCCCATTGTTGGTCTTGGTCGAATTTATGAGGCCCAAAAATAAATTTTCGGCCCATTGGGCTCTTAAGGAGACTCACGGCCCAAAATGGTAAAAGAAATGGGTTTAAGGTCCATTAGGGGTAATTAAATCCCTTTATGGCCCATCATGGCCTAAAGTGGTCAAGTTGAAGGCTTATTGGTCCATTATGCCCAATAGGAGCATTTTAGTTCATAAGGGACTTGAACCGGAATTCCTACGGTTTCCAACCCCTAGTTGAACCTATAAGAGGTATTTGAACGAGGAAAGGGTATAGCATTCACTTAAATTACAAGCCCTACTATAGTTGGTGGTTTCATGAGAATAGAAACTCCTAGCAAAAGTGCCAGTTGTGACATCATCCCCCCGTTAGAGGGAATTTCGTCCCGAAATTCTTTCGAATGGTAGGTTCATGAAGGAGAGAGTAGGTACTTCCTCTGGTCTTCGCGGTTCCCTTGTGAATTTCGGTCCACGCGTAGCGTTCCACCGAACCTTCACAATGAAAATGTGGCTTTGCTTTGTATGCTCTACTTCCCTATCTCAAACACCTCGACTAGTTCCTTGACGAACATGAGATTCTTGTTTATTTCGATCCCTTATAAAGGTATGGTAAGAGTTTTGCCTGATAGGCACTTTTCAGATTCAAGACACAGAACACAGGGTTCACGTTGTTGAGCTCTACAGGCAGTTACAGCCTATATGTCTTTGGACCAATCCGAGTAAGAATCTCGCACAGTCCAGTGTATTGTGGGTTTGGTTTTCTCGTTTCCTAAAGCGAATCATTCCTTTCCAAGGAGATTCCTTTAATAGCACGCGATCCCTGACCTGACATCCTAATGGCTTATGCCGCTTGTCGGAATAGCTCTACTGTCGGTCTCGCGATGCTTGAAGTCAAGCTTTGATTTGGATTATTTTCTCTGTTGTTTCGCAAATGGTTTATGCTCTCATGAGAGTACTGGCGAGTGATATGCATTTATGACTATAAAGAGTTTCGAAACGAGCAATCTTGACGCTCGTGCGATAGTTGTTATTGTATGAGAATTTTGTCAAGGGAAACCGGGTATCCCCTGACTTGTTGAACTCACACACCTAGACTTGTAGCATGAATTTGAGTGGTCGAATGGTTCATTCACTTTGGCTATTGGTTTGAAGGTGGTAAGCAACGCTTATGTCTAGTTACGTTCCCATAGCCCTCTGAAGTGACTGCCATAGTCTTGAAGAAAGTCTGTTATCTCTATTCGAGATAGTAGGTACCGATATTTCATGGAGTCTTATGATCTCCTGGATATAGACCCAAGCTAATCCTTCCATCTTGTTTGATTCCTGTATTGGCAGGAAATGGGCAGATTGGGTTAACCTATCGACAATCACCCAGATAACGCCCAACTCTACTCTTATAACAAAAAGCTTCGTCTTTCGACTGTGAGAGATTTATCCATCCATGTAGTGCTTTCAGTGCGACACTCCCAGCTTTGATGCTTTCTAGGCTGGTCGTAGATGATGATGGTGTTTCGTTCTCGCTTTGCGAGCAGATGAGTATGTTATCGATGAAAATAGTGAAAGGGCTAACTAGGAATGGTTGGGAAACTTGGTTCGTAAGGTTCACGAATACCTTGGGAGCATTCGTTAGACTGAAGGGTATCACAATGAATTTGAAATGGTCGCGACGAGTTCGGAATGCAGATTTGGAATGTCGCCTTCTCGGACTCAGAGTTGATGATAACCGATTCTTAGATCTATTCTAAAGAAGTAACGAGCTTCTTGGAGCTGGCCAAATAGATCGTCAGTCCGTGGAAGTAGGTATCGACTTTTAATAGGGAGATTATTCAATTTCCTAAAATCAATGTACCTTCGGAAGGATCTGTCTTCAAGACCAGAGTTCTCTAGGATGAGAGGCTTGGTCTAATGAATCCCTTGCGCAACAATTCTACTCAGCTGACAGGGTAACTTGTGAATTTTTGGCGGGAGTCAACCTATAGGGTGAATTGGCAATTTATGTGGTTCCCGGTATGAGGTTGATTCGAAATTCAACCCGTCTCTCTGGGGTATTCCCGAAAGTTCCTTAGGAAAACACATTTGGGAAAATCACAAGCTACTGGAATACCCTGCATGTCTACCTCTCCTTTGGTCTTGTCCACAACATGAGTGAGGAAAACGTAGTTCTTCTGGTGCAGGCACTTCTGTGCCTTGATGCACGAGATAGGAAGAGGATTAGCGCCAAGTTTATCACCATGGATTATTAGAGTTTTCGTGATTAGGAAGGTGAAGGCAAACGGCCTTCTTGCGGCACATAGTATCAGCACAGTGGGGGCTTACCCAACCATGACGATTATCACATTAAAACTCCTAATATTTACTGGCACGAAATCTATTTGTAATGAATGGTCGTTCAGTGTTAAGGCGTACTCCACATGACTACCCTAGATTAAATCATTTTTCCCCTTTGGCCATGTCTATTGAAAAGGCTTAACTTAGCTTTGGGGATGTTGTTTTAGTAAGTGTTTGAAGTTGTTACTAACCAAAACTTCACTCGGATTTACCATTGAATAAGAGGTAAGCGAAAGAGTTGTCAAATGGGAACGTACCAGTAACAATCGTTGGGTTTTGGGATTGCTTCGCCTTGACCCAAGGTTGGGACCATTTCTGATCCTCCTGCTCCTCGGTTGTTATCCCTAGGGCAATTGCTCCTGATGTGACCAGTTCCTCCACATCTAAAGCAGGTGTGACTGGTCTCATCATTGGTGTTGTTGTTAGGGTTGTTGCGATCGTTGTCATTTTCATTTGGCTGATGATTCTGGTATGGATAAGTTCTACACAATTTGGCGATGTGATTCTTTCGGTTGCATTTGTTACAATGCATCTCCCTACAGGCTCCATTATGATGGAATTTGCACTGGTTGCATTTTGGAAGGTTTCCAGCATAGGGTCTCCTGGTTGCTGGTGTAATAGGGGTCGTGGTCGCATGAACAGCAACAACACGTTGCTCCCTCGAGAACCCTTGAGTGTGTTGCCCCTTTCTCTTACCTCCAGACCTTAGCTTCCTACTCTTAAGCTTGGGGTTTGGAGTTCCTTGACAGGTTGTCACTTGTTGGTTTCCATGTTTGTTCCTTTGGCTGGAGTTGTCAATGCTATTCCTGCCTCCATTAGGGTTGTTGGCATTGATCTGTGCCATGGCAGCGGTTACTGCTGCCATTACAGCAACTTGGAATGTAGCAGAGTCCATCTGCAGGAGTGGTGTCTCGCGGGTGCGCTTGTTATTCTTGCGGGATGGCATTTTCCTGATGCACATTGATAACCCAGATCGTAAGTGATGATCGGCATTCCTAGTTGTACTCTATAAATTTTCGCATCTTGTTGTAAAATTCTTACTGCCTCCATCTACATCCCTATGATGTATTTTGTGGTAATAGGTGATCACAGATCTGGAATGATTGTTACATCTATCCTTAGATTATATGGGTTGTTTTAGTTTCGAGATCCTTAAGTATCTAGTGGTTCCGAGGGTTCGCTTGTGCATATAATTGAGTCGTTGCAGCAATATGAAATAAGTATAACACATAATCGTTTCAGGGGTATGTACCGTCTTAGTACACGAAAGAGAGTCATGTCGGATAGTAGGGGAAATTAGAAAAGGCTGGTCCTAGTCGTGGCGAGAAGTGTCTGGTGGTGATGCTGATGAAGTGGATGCACCTCGGAGACGAGCTACTTGTTGCTCGGTATATCGTAGGCGTGCATCCCAAACTAACTGTCTCGCTCGAGAGTCTCCATTCACTTCCTGTGTTTTCCTTTCATCCCTCTTAATAACAAACCACATTTGTTTCGTTCGATTTGGGGGTGTCCTGAGCTTGGTTATCGATATCTCGAGTGCGTCGCACCACGACTGGGAGGGCCTGGTCAGCTGGTCCTCTGTGGCTAAAATTAAAGAGACCTCAGCTCTTACCATGGTGTGGTCGTATTCCTTACTGGTGACTTTATCCCCAAATATCGGGTGCCCGAGGGGGCATGGGGTCACCGGGGACCACACTATAAGTCGGTGCCCTGGATTTACATGGAGGATTGATGTCATTGAATTCTACATCCGTGTCGTCATCATCATTGCCCTCCGGCTCTTCCTCTTCGAGGTCCACCATTGACTCAGCGGGTTCACCTGCGAGTTCTACTTCGTGTCTCTCCTGGGGTTCTTCCTCTGGGTCGAGCCACCCGACTATTCCTTGACTAGGGTGATAGGGTTTCCTGGCTAATGATACTCGTCTATAGCGTATTGCACGATGGGCTATGAATACTAGAAACAAATAGCATACAAATTACTCCTATAGCTCTACGACTATTGCATAGATTCAGTTGAGGTTCCCTTCTTGGAGATTAAGGGGTATGATTTTAGGTTCCTAGTTATCACGATCTCTTCACGACATGTGATGGTTGTACCTTGGAGGGAATGTAGTTGATCAGGCTACATCCGCTCCTTGATACAACTAAGAGCAGTCCTGAATTAACCGAGATACTAGCATTATCTTGTTTGGTTCGGTGTTAGGTTCCTATTCCTAATGCAAGCAAGGGTGTATTATTTATTTGTTTTGTTCAGAGTTATGTTAGTCCCTCTTTTGGTTTATAGTTGCATATCAATGTGTGGCTCGACATGCTAGTTCACTATAAACAAAGCTCTGATACCAACCTGTCACACCCCCGAACCAGACGGCGGAAACGTCCGGGGGCTGTCGTGACTCAATTGAATACCATAACATTGAATATATATGAAACATAACAACATTCGTCACCATGCATTAATATAATACAACCAGTAGCGTTTACATGAAATACATTGTTTAAATATTACATTCTCAAAAGTAATTGTTCGATACTAATTAAGCAACAGCGAAACGTCATAGAGTACAATTCATCCTTCACTTAATCTGTTACCTGAGAATACAAGTATTTTGAAAAACGTCAACATATGAAATGTTGGTGAGTTCATAAGCGGTATTTGAAGAAAAACAATGTTCGTATCGTTTGAAAACCACCAGAAAATCCGATATTTTCTGAAAAGAGAAGCTTTCGAAAATGTTTGTGAAGATCCATAGGTATGCTTGTTCGTTTCTATACTTGTGAAAAAAAAATGTTCATTGAAGTTGTATTCATTTCAAATCTGTATGTATTGAAAACCCTAGGAAAACCCGATGTTCCCCTAGTTCCTTTGGAATCCATTAAGTTGCGTTGAAACCATTACGAAGATAGCAGTGTCAGTCCCAGGCGACGTTGGAAGGTTCTCGAGCAGGATTATTTACTACAAACCCGCGTTACGCAAACGCCCAGTTTGTAGATATACTAACGATTCCCGAAGGCGTCGTCAGTACTAATCGCGTTATCCAATCGCCCTGACTAGGTGTAGTCCCACATCCGAAGAGAAAGAGGACCGAAGGCCTCGATGACTCTATTAATCGGTTGGGGATAATATGCGTGCGAGGGGTCCCCGACCCGCCTCGTAAAATATGCAGACTCTTCTAGCAATACCAAGGACCCTTGGGGACCAGTGGTACAAGCCATTGAAAGTCACTCTACGTTGTGCCAAGTCGGTGAAACTCAACACCTCGTAGAAAAATATGCGTCTTCGGGCCTTAAGATCAGGTCATTGGGCTAGCTAGGCCCAACAAGCAAGATTTTACACTTTTGGGGCCCGAAGATGGTGCGTAGACGTCTGTGCACACTCGTATGTATATGTATTACCAAACGTTATTTGTATGAATCGTAGTATCGAAGAGTTAGTAGTTGTAGATTTCCATTGGCTCGAGACCGAGCCAATTCGTTTAACAACGACTTTTGGTATTGTAATGAGTTGTATTTCATCGATATTCGCGGTGCCATTATTTGATCAAATTGTACATATTGAATTAGTCTTGAAATATTTCTGTTTTTCAGCCCCTCATTGTTTGTAAAATTTACATTTTCAACCCTTTTATTAAATACTTCCCGGTTTGGTCCTTGAACTATTTTTCTTGACATTTTAACACCAAAAATTATTGAAATTAATATTTTTCAGCATATTTTTCATAGAAAACAGTTTAAGTCCCTGAAAATGCAGTTTTTCTCGGTTTTAGCCCTCCTTTTCGCAATTTTGACAATTTTGGCCCAAATTGGAAAATTTTTGCAACTTTGGTCCTTTTTAAATTTAAAAAGCATTTTAAACCTTTGAAAAGGATTTGGGACACTTATAGTCCACTGTTTTACAGAAATTCACAGTTTTGGCCCTCCAAAACAGAAAAATTCGCATAATGGGCCTCATTGGGCCGAAAATGTCATTTTTAGCCCATTAAGCTTGAAATTTATGTTTTTAATCCTCTAATTGAGTATAATTCCAGAAATAATTTTATGGAAACTGTTTTGGCACACTTCATCCATCAGAATCTGTGAAATGTCAATTTGGGCCCTTAATTTTGTATTTTTCACATTTTTGGCCCAAAATTTGTGTTTTTAATCCAAAGAAAATTATTACTAAACTACTTAGCCATTTTTCTTGAAACACTTTGTGTGTAGAAATATATTTGAAGCTAAGATCATAAAACATAAGTTATATCTCGGTTTGAGGGGTTTTATGGCTAGATCCAACATAAAAACACATAAAAGCATACATATAAGCATGGAAATCATACAAGGCATACAAAACACATATAGATCTACACTTTCACTTGTATTCGCCCCCACAAAACTCATAAAAACAGAAAATAGGGGGTATGAAGCTCACCTTGGGGTTTGGAAGTCGGTTTTGATGAAGAAGTGAAGAGATCTCGACCCTAGATGTGTTATGGAGATGATTTTCGAGCTCTATGGTGCTATAAGAGTATGATTCATGAAAGTATGGTGTAAGAGGAGATTTTTGAGTAGATCAAGGAGTGAAATCATAGATCTAATGAAAAACTTACCAAAGATGATGACCTAGGTGGGCAAACCTTCTTGAAATTCTTAAAATCTCGAAAAATTGAGAGGAAAGAAGGGTGGTTTTTCTTGAGAGTGTTTGAGAGGAATGATGAGAGAAAATGTTGGGTTTTTGAATGAAATGTGGAGGTAGAAAGGCCATATGGCCGTGAGTTTGAAGAAGGGAGAGAAAGAAAGGATTTCCTTGCCTAGATACATGAGCCTACCTTGTTGTATGGTGGTTATTATGCATGGATGACCACCATGCAATATTGAGGTGGCAAGGTTAGGATAATTCATCTCTTTTCCTTTTTTTGTTTTTTTGTTTTTGGAATGATCTTGGGCCGAGATTGGGCTAAGGTAGATGAGGATGAGGTGTTTTTGCCCATTGTTGGTCTTGGCCGAATTTATGAGGCCCAAAAATAAATTTTCGGCCCATTGGGCTCTTAAGGAGACTCACGGCCCAAAATGGTAAAAGAAATGGGTTTAAGGTCCATTAGGGGTAATTAAATCCCTTTATGGCCCATCATGGCCTAAAGTGGTCAAGTTGAAGGCTTATTGGTCCATTATGCCCAATAGGAGAATTTTAGTTCATAAGGGACTTGAACCGGAATTCCTACGGTTTCCAACCCCTAGTTGAACCTATAAGAGGTATTTGAACGAGGAAAGGGTATAGCATTCACTTAAATTACAAGCCCTACTATAGTTGGTGGTTTCATGAGAATAGAAACTCCTAGCAAAAGTGCCAGTTGTGACAGAAAAGACCATTTTTCATTTATGCTTTAAAAATATTTTCAGAGTAAATCCTTTTGATTTGAAAGAGTTGCGGAATTTGTTCCCAAAAACAAAACATGATAAAACAATGTTTACCAAAGCATTTCATAAAAGAAATGTATTTTTCATTATATAATCAAAACTCGGGGTGTCATGTTCCGATACAGACCAATAAGCATAAACGATAACATCACAAGTCATTCAACAAATATATACATATACAGACTTGCAATCAAAACAACTGATGGTTCATCCATCTCATGCCCTCGCGCCACTTCCTGTAATACAAATAAAACTGAGTGGGTCAGGCTTGGGAGCCTGGTGAGCATATAGGGTTTTCAACCCACAATAAATAATCATATTTAATTTTCACCAACCAACAATAACCCAATTACCCATTCCCGTTATTCTCACTTTATGTCCCTAAAACAACTAACACAAGGGACCTAGTCTAAGAATATTTCATCGGGGCGACAACACATGCTTCGGGGGTACCTCAACAATATAAGTCAAATAAGGCAACCATGAGGGGGATGGAGTACAGCGAATGAACACCCAAGTTCATTAACACCTACAGGTGGCAAACCTGCTAATGTTCCACAAGACTGTCTCGAATAGCCAGTGGTCGTCATCTAAACTCCGCTAGATGACTAAATCAAACAACAACGAGGCCTCTCATCTGTTTATTACACCCCAACTATCTACCCATGTTTTACCCAACATATTAGTAGATAAAATATACATTTTTATACATAGTTTAAAAAACTGTATAGCATGCTTTAATCAACACATAATCCACATAACAGATGAGGCACACACACACATAACCCGTAATATACATTCACACATATAACCACAAAATATATACACGTAGCACGTATTTTATATTAAATACTTCATAATATTGCGTTGGAAAGAAAATAACTACACACTCACCTGATCAGAAGATGATCCGACAGCACTACGGCTTATAGAAGCAGCGTCTCTCCGTAGATCTGGAAGATCTTCACAAAAACCGGGCTCCTCGCGGGTAGGGCTTCGGCTCGGGAATAACGCTCTTCAGGATTCTCGGGGCTTCGGATCTCGCTTCGGGGCTCGGGAATAATACCGGGGCTTCGGGGTACAAACGGCACGCAAAATGAGGCAAAGGAATAGAGAGAAGGAAGAAATTTTGAATGAGACATGAGCTGCCTTCAGATCCCCTTTTATAGTGCTGGACCCTCGCACGTACGCGGGGCGTACGCCTCGGGGGTCGTCAGCGCTTACGTCATCGGCCCTCATACGTCATTGCATACGACTTCGGAATACTCGAGTGCCCTTCGCTGTACGCGGGGCGTACAGCAGTACGCGGCGCGTACTTCGGATAGACCGCCTAACCCTTCTTCGGATAATATCGGAGGATAAATAAAAATAAATATTAAATATTTATTAAACTTCAAAAATTCATATCTCCTTCATACGAACTCCGTTTTCGACGTTCTTTATATCCACGCGAAGGTGAGTCTACGCTCTACAACTTTCGTTTAGACTCCGTCGGCTCATTTTGACTTTTATTATTATTAATTATTTTTAGGAGGCTCGGACAGGAAAACTTCGTTATAAAATCATAACTTCTTCGTCCGACGTCCGTTCTCGCCTATCTTTTCATCGTTTCGCTACTAACAACGAGATCTTCGATTCTCATTTAGATTGTTTCGGCTAAAAACCGCTCAATCTCAAATCCAGTATTCGGGCTGCATACTGCCACGTCGAAACTTTAGAAAATCATAACTTCCTCATACGAAGTCAGATTTGGGCGTTCCTTTTATGCACGCTCTCGGTTTAACGAAATCTACGACTTTCATTTAGATCGCTAAGGCTAAATATCGCTCTATCTTAAATTCATATTTTACATCACTCGGCGTCGTGCCGGTTCTGTCGCGAAACTTCGACAGGTCATAACTTCTTCGTTATAACTCGGATTTTGGCATTCCTTATATCTCCGGAATCCTTGTTTCAACCACTACAACTTTATGCAAAGATATCGGGCATATCTAATACTTTAATTTTGACGCTTATTTTATTCTTAATTCATTAAATTATAATAATTAAGAACACACACATAAATCACATAATTCACATAATTCACAAATAATACATTTTTATGATTTCAAATTGGGGTTACAAAGGTTAACCTAGACTATTACATTGCTAAAAATGGCAAGCCCAGAAACACAGGCGTTACACCTAGTCCCTCAAGTATGTGTTTGAGCTAAAAAGTATGCTTTGGTGTGCTTAAGGAAGAAGGTGTTGCATCAAGGAGCATAGTAGTGGAAGCAATCTTGTGGATCTTGGATCATTACCTTCATGAGAAGCTCCACAAGGTAAAAAGTCTTCACCTTGATGCTTTGTTTTCTTGGATCTCATTTTGGTAAACTTATGTTGTTCTTTTTGTCTCAAAAGTCCCATTTCATGCATGTTTGGTTTTAAGGCGTTTTGAGTTGTCATTCTAGACCCTAGGAAGGGTCCTAAGCCATAAAAATGAGGCCCCTTTAGCTAGTTTGGCTCCATGTATCTTGTAGAAGGTCTTAATGGATTAAGACCTTGTATTAAGGACTTTATCGACGTGTAGGGTCATAAAGTTGGAAACTTTATGACCCTAATATGCCTCTGGACCTTGGATTTGAAGCGTGAACTTAAGTGCTAAAGCCATTAAGCACTTAATGAAGAAATCGGGGTTGCGAGGGTACGCCCCGCGTAACTTGGTGTATGCCCCGCAAACCCGGTCAGCCATCCAGATGGTGTTTTTTTGCGAAGCTTCGTGTATGCTGAGCGTACCTCCGGAGTACGCTCCGTGTACTCATATGGGTCAGCCCATGTTGAGTTAACCCGGTTGGGTTGACTTAATGGGTTTATTGGTTTTGACCAGTTGAATTTGACTTTGAGCAAGTTTGACCAAGTTTGAATTTGAGGGTATTTTAGGATTTTGATGGAATTGGTCACTTGGCGGTTGTAGGCATTGAGTAGAGAGTTGAGATTTGGAGTCGGGACTTATCAGTTCTGTTTAGCTTGTGAGGTGAGTTTTCCTCACTATACTTTCGGGTCGAAGGCACCAAGTCCGGTGTAGGGTTCAAAGTACTCCATGGATTATGATAATGTGCCCCTTGATGAAGTGTAGGTTAAAAGCCCAAGATTTGTATTATTCCCTATATATTGTCATGTATTATTCATAATTAGGGTTAAGAGAGGCAAAATGTAGCCGCCAAACATAATGAGGTTTCTTAGGTAGAGTTAGATTCTTTAGTCCATTCTGAAAGTGTAATTCATTCCTTATGTTCTTGAATAAATGGATTAATCATTCTACATATCTTCATAATTGTGTTCGTTCTTATTTTCCGCATTTTATTCATCAAATCGTAATTAGGGTTTTGAACTAACAAGTGGTATCAGAGCGGGTCTTTGAAGATCTATTGATTTTTGAAGTATCGGTTTTTGATTTGATGGTTTTCTGCACAAGTTATTGAAGATTTTTGGTGTTTTAGCGTTTTGGAATCAAGATTTTTGTTCGATCTACTGTTCATGGAGACTTATGTATTCGGTTACTGTTCATCTGGGTAATTTTCCTTTAATCCGATTCGTATTTTTTCATTGGATCTGATCAATTGTTTGATACAAAATCAATCTATAAAATCTCTTTTGATCTGGCCCAATGATTTGTTGCTTATTACTATTCACTGATCCGATTGTTCAAGCCCTAATTTTTTTTTGTTTATACTTCCTCATTCCAGTTACTCGTTATTATCATCCGTCGTCGACAATATAATCTTCAAACAAGGGTTTCTCATTCATGTTTAAGGGGGTGTTTGGGATGGCTTAAAAAATGACTTTTTGACTTTTGATTTTTCCAAAAAGTCAAAAATTCTAAAAGATGTTTGATATTTGCAAAAGAACTTTTGAAAATAACTTTTTGGCAAAAGGAATTAGTGGTTTTCCAAAAGTCAAGAAATAATGACTTTTTGTGACTTTTGCCTTCTTACAAGTTAAATTACATTCAAAAGTCAAAAAATATTTGGCAAACACTTTTTAAAACTAACTTTGACTTTTACTTCCTTAAAAGTTAAAATCAAAAAGTTCTTTTGCAAAAAGAGCTTTTCACCTTGAAAAGCAATCCCAAACACCCCCTAAATCAATTGATTTGTGTTTGAGATTCGATTGTTCATTGAGATTTATATGTTTTCTTCAATTTCTGATTTGTTTCAATGTTTGATGACCGGATCTGAAAATTGATTGTGATGTTTTGTACATTAAACTGTTCTTGTTTGCAAATTTAGTCTCATCTATCTTACGTTTGTTCAAAATCGAACCAACTGGAGAAGATTTCTTGTTCTAATTTGTTGCAATTAGTTGTTTCATGGATTTTTGAGATTTGTTGGTTTTGTGATTGACAACATGAGTCTAGATGACGAAGAACAAATGAAGGTTGATTGAATGTGTTGTTTGATCTGGTACTCGACTCGTTTAGCACGGAAATTGTGTTGAGGAAAATTAGCTCTGTTGTTTGGTGTTAATTGTTGTCGATGGTCAAAAGTCAAAATCAGAATTGTGATTTTTTTTTTGTGTGAACGGACTCCCTGCCAACTTAATCGGAATCGTAATTTGGATTCGCAATCGGACGTGTGATGTTCGGAATGTATGAAATCGGAATTGGAACTCAATCGGAATGATTTGAGCAATGTTCTTGGTGGTCAATGCTAAAAGTCAAAATTGGTGTGATTGGCCTTACCTGCGAACGATCTAAGAATCAGAGTTGGAAATCTGGGCTCGCACTCATATCCCCTACGAACGTCAAAGTTAAGATAGGATTCAGAACCGACTGTTCGCTGTTGGGATGTTCGGAGTTGCTATCAGAAGTATGGTCGGTTGATTCGGAACGAATAGTCTCGGAATCGGAATTGAGACCGGACTCAGATTCGTAACTCACATCTTCTTCAGAAACAAACTGGGTGCTCGGAACCAATACATTCGGAGTTCTCTGCTGTTCGCGATCATTTGATGTTCGGAGTTGGTATTCAGTCCATCGGAGTGAGCTGTGTTCGTTTATCAGGGGCATTTGGGGGAAGAAAACTACATATTTACGCACTTGGTCCCTAGATATTTGACAAAGTGACAGTTTTCATCCCTATTCCGAAATTATTACAAATCAAAGGGATAATGATGCAGAATTACCTTTTCAGTCCCAGACTTTCAGCAATGTGACAGTTTCTGCCCAATATTCAGAATTGTTTGCAAATTTAAGGGCTGATGAACATACTTTGGTTTTTAATGCACATATTTTTTCGTGAACGGTATATATGAGATTCCAACAAGTCTTGGCAGTTCGGAAAGTCGTTTTTCACGATAACGTAATTTTTTTCGACTTTTCGAATTTTAAACTTCAATGTTTATTTCATTTTGTCACATGAGAGCATAGTATTTGTTTAGGGATGAGCATATGGACCGGGGAACCGGCCGGAACCGGAATCGGTACCGGAACCAGCACCCGATGGAACCGGTCGGGTCGGGACCGATACCATAATTTCATCAATTTTTGGAACCGGGAACCAGTAAGAACCGGCCCAAAACTGGGAACCAGACCGGATAAACTTAAAAAAAAAAATTGTGGCTTTTTGTCGTTTGGAGTTCTAGTTTGGACATAAAAAAAAGTGACCGTAAAAACAATCCCATGGAATAACCCATATAACAAAAGACAACTTAGATGCAATCAACCATTGACCGATACCCTTTGCATTTGCTTTGTTTTAGGTGGCATCGAAATAACAAGAAACAGGGATTGAAGCCATCAAGCCAATGTCATCATTACATATTGATAAAGACCTTTATATCAACCAACATCACCAATAATTAATTCAAGTAGTTAAGCAAGCGTTGGAGAATTCATATTAAACACAAAAGATTAACTTATTTGGTACAATTCTAAATTCTGATACCAATTGCACAACATAACTTTTAATAAAAAATTAGAGAATAGAGACATGAATTAAGAAAACCTTAGATCCTATCATTCAGATATTTAACAAAAACAAACAAAATACAATAATATTTATCCATGTATATGTATATACTCAATGCATTCATGTTATTGATCTTCGAGCTTATAATAACTGGACATAAACCGAAATGTTGCTATTTCTCGAAAACCGGTTCCAAAATCGAAAACCTGACAAAAACCGGACCCAGAACCGGAACCGGTAGTACAACTGGGCTGGTTCGGTTCTAGATTTTGGCCGAAGCCGGTTCCCGGGTCGGGATGGTTCCGGCCGGTTCAGTCCTTTTGCTCATCCCTATATTTGTTTATCCATTCAACTTCATTCTCATGACCATTTGAATGTTTTATAATCACGTTTTTTATTATAAATTGGGGAGAATTTGATATGACCATTCGAAATTGGATTGTGACTTTTCAAATTTGAAGATTTTTGATGAAACTTGTGGTAGTAATATGAAGGTAGCTTTTACAGAAGAAGTCTTCATCGATCTCATCTAAAGCTTTTACAGAAGTAGTTCTTCATCGAGCTCGTCTAAAGCCTTGATATTTCTCCGACTTATAGTATTTTCTCGATCAAGTGGCATTACGAATCTTAAATTTGGGTTGTTACATGATATTTTTGGCGGCTTTTATAATTAGCTTATTTAAAGATCATTGTGACTTGGAGGGGGAGTTCTTCAAAGACAAGAAGCGATTTTGTTTCATAATTCTGAAATGGGTTTCTATGACGGGTTTGGCTTTCTTGAAGATCTTTGGGATTACATTAGAAACTGAAGTTTAAAAACATTACTTCAGTGTTTGGTTTATATATATATATATATATATATATATATATATATATATATATATATATATATATATATATATATATATATATATATATATATATATATATATCCTAGAACCTGTTTTTGAAGACTATTGAAGAATCAAGATACGTGGATCACTTTTGATATTCCTCGTTGCGAGATCTTTTCTTATTTGCTAGATGATTGTTTTGGAAGTTGAAGCCTTGTCATCCATTCCATACTTTGAGGGGGAGAATGTAGGGTTCAAAGTACTCCATGGATTATGGCAATGGCCCCCCTTGATGAAGTGTAGGTTAAAAGCCCAAGATTTGTCTTATTCCCTATATATTGTCATGTATTATTCATAATTAGGGTTAAGATTGAGACAAAATGTAGCCGCCAAACATAATGAAGTTTCTTACGTAGAGTTAGATTCTTTAGTCTATTCTGAAAGTGTAATTTATTCCTCATGTTCTTGAATAAATCGGCTGATCATTCGGCATATCTTCATAATTGTGTTCGTTCTTATTTTCCTCATTTTATTCATCAAATCGTAATTAGGATTTTGACCTAACATCCGACCCATTGGTTTGATAAATTGATATTGTTGATATGCTGAGTATGGAATAGATATGCATGCTAGTTTTGATATGCTAGTCTGGTAGATCTGTAGGACAACCTGTGATATTGTCTGTTTATTTGTATATGATATTATCTGTCATATATTGACATATTCTGTGAATTGGGTTGAGGTTGTACTGTTTCGTGTTGCAGCCAACAAACAGGGAGGGCATGCTAGACTCATACTGAGGGTTCATGAGCATTCCATATAAGAGTTGAGGGTCGGGAAGGGCATTCCAGACTTGTACTGAGGGCTTAGTAGTATTCAATCCAAGGACTGATCAGGCCGAGGAGCAAGCTAGTCTCAAGCTGTGGGCCCCAGGGCAAGCCATACTTATGTTGTGGGCTCAGGGAGCAAGCCAGATATAAGCTATGGGCCAAGGGCAAGTCAGACTTATGCTGTGAGCTCAGGGGTAATCCAATTTGTTAGCTGTGGATCCATTGCATGATGTTATTATATATGTGCTATTTGTTTATGTATTGGTATTTTAGGGGAACTCACTAAGCTTCATGCTTACAGTTTTGGATTATGTTTCAGGTACATCAGAGGATCGCGGGAAGGTGAAGGCGTGATCGTCCACCTCCTCGAGTTTTGTTTTATGATTTTTGAAATACTTTGATATTAAACCTGTTTTGAAAACTATTTGTAAACAATGATGATTTATGGGTTGTTTTAAAAGCTTAATTTTTTCATGAATTTTATAGATGTTACATTTGGGGAGTGTATACTTTAACGACCTGCTATGTTCTAATAAAATATATTTAAATAAAGAGAACGAAACAACCCCATATGAACCTTGGTATGTAGAAGAAAACTCTAAATTTGAACTATTTTTGTGTATGGGGTTGTCAGGTTGTTGCAAAATTGTCCGATCCCAAAATGGAAAATTTGTGAGAACATGGAATATATTGTATTTTCATTGGATATACATAAAATTCAAAGGATTATAAGTGATATGTAATGAAACATAATGATTTAGTGTCGGTAAATATCGTAATTAAGTCGTAGGATGTGATTTGTGATAAAATACATTTTCATCATTTCTGAGGCCTAAGGATATGATTATGAACATCGATGAAGTCTAAAATTTAGCATATTTGAATAGCTAGTTGATCCAGAACCGTATCAGGTCAGAAAAATAAAACAAGGCCGCATTGCCAAAAATTTTGGTCCCAAATATAAAATTCATTTGGAAGAAGGTTCAAGGGATGAACTTGGACTTTAATAGTATTGTTGGTAGAATATTTATGATGATCCAAAGAGGCGATGGAGTTCGAGATATTTTCGTTTTGAAAGAAGCAATTGATGATGAAATTTCTTCTATTCTTGAGAATAACACTTGGATGTTATTAGATTTGCTCCAGGTTCTAGACTACTTCGTTGATAACGAATCTTAAAAAAGAATATGAAAGTTTGTGGGACCACTGATAAGTTTAAGGTCTGATTGGTCATTCAAGTGTTTAGGAAAAAACCAAGAATTGACTATTTTTGGAATACATGATTTAGTAGCTCAAATTTCAACCATTAGATCGTTGATCGCCTTGGCGGCTATTCATAATATAATTATTCATCAATTTAATGTACAAAAAGCCTATTAAATGGTGATCTTGATGTAGACTTTTACATGAAACAACCTGAAGGTTTTGGTATGCATGATAACGAGCATAAGGTGTGTAAACTTACAAAATATTTGTATGTGTCACACCCCCAAACCGGAACGGTGGAAACGTTCGGGGGCGGATGACTTCATGTGGTAACGTAACAAATGAATACATAGTAAAGAAAGCAATACAACCATCATATATATAATTGAAAGTTTACATTGTTAAAAGGTACATGTTCAAAACCAATTACAATATGATGTCAAAATATGAATTTAAACTGGCGCCGCAGCCTCCCTTCTTCAAAAGCTGTTTGTTACCTGTAATTACTAAATCCCTGTGACATACAAGTAGTTTTGAAAGAGTAGATCAGCATTTAAGCTGGTGAGTTTCATAAGTATTAAATGACAATGTTTGTATGAGATGAAATGTTTTGTTCTTGTATGTTTGTTACTAGAAAATCCTATATTTTCTACTAGTATAAATGTAGCCTTTTATCAAGACCAATGTTTGTTTCTAGAAAATGTATGTACGTATAAAATTTCAAATACGTCTGAAAAACCCCGTAAATCAATGTGTTTTCAATACTCCATGTGAGTTTTATAACCATGCTATTGACTAGAAATGACTATACACAACGTTCTTCAGGCGTTGGAATGTTCTGACGTTTGTCACCCCAAATGGTGGACTGTAGCTAACAGTCAGGGCGTGGGTTGTCAAGCCCGTATAGATCTATACACAAACACCATGCTCCCTCTCCAAGGGATTCTGGTATATAATACAGGACTTGAAATGCGTACTCGAACGTACGTGAAGTTATTGTCTCACAAAATTTAGTATAAAACCGATTTACGTACGAAAATGTTCATTAGTTCTTGTATGTGAAAGTAAACTTCTTGATATAGTGTTTCTAGTATGTAAAAGTTCGTAATGTTCTTGTAAAACTATACCTATTATAGTTTTCTAAAAGTGTGTCTCATTTGTATAGAAATCCCTAGTAAAAATGCTCACTTTTTATTGAAAGTTATAGTTTTTATAGTACCAAGATGAACACATATACATATATAACCACATTTTTCATTTCCAAAAATATGATGTTATCGTGATATATTTTGCATACGAAAGTTTCCCTATAATAGTTATAAATCACATATGATTCCGTTGATAAAAGTGTATAATGAAACTTTATATAACACACGATAATAGTCGTGTGTTTTACTTGTATTCCCCCATTAAAAGGATATAAAAGTATTTATAAAACATTTAAAAGTGTGGATTATAAGGGTATGAACTCACTTGAAAGATCGAAGAAAGGAGAGATGAAAACCGAGCAGAACTTCGACTCGGGAATGCGGATTTTCTCGGGATTCTCGGGAATCTCGAGAGCAAAAACGACCTTCGGGACTTGAGCAAAGTGACCGGGGCTTCGGGTTAGCATGGGCACGGAAAACAAGGCAACAACGCAAGAGAAATGAGAGAGAATGGCCCTTTTCTTCGGAACCCTCGCATCCCTTTTATAGGGGGTGGGAACCGTCTCGGTACGCTGGGCGTACACGTGCGTCATGCGTGACCGCTTCCTCGACTGCCTCGGACCTTCGGATGGGACGGGGCATAGCCTCGCATAGGGCGCGACGTGGACGATCTGAAGCCTAGGCCTTGAGTACGCTGGGCGTAACTCGGATAGACTTGCTAACTCTTCCTTCGGATAATACCGAGATTAAATAATAAAATTTATATTTTATTTATTTAATAAACTTCTAAAATTCATATCTTCTTCATACGAACTCCGTTTTCGACGTTCTTTATATCCACGCGTAGGTGAGACTACGCTCTACAACTTTCGTTTAGATTCTGTCGGCAAATTTTGAAATTATTTATTTTTAAAAGGTCGCGGTAAGAACATTTCGTTGGAAATTCATAACTTCTTTATCTGACGTCTGTTTTTGCCAGAATTTTTACCGTTGAAATACCATTGTTGAGACCTTCGATTCTCATTTAGGCCATTCCGGCCAAAAGTCGCTCGATCTCCGATTCGAGTTTTTAGCTGTCTGTCGCTAAGCCGAACTTGGAAAAATCATAACTTCAATATACGAAGTCGGATTTGGGCGTTCTTTTTACGTACGATCACGGTTTAATGACATCAAACATAGTAGGTAATTATTTAGAGACTTTTTTTTTGGACTTTTTATTTTCGAAGTTATTTCATTATATCAAAAGTGGTTACAATAGTTAACTTTTTAGGTCATTACATAGAGTTGAAATATCGGGTTGTCACATCATCCCCCTGTTAGAGGGAATTTCATCCCGAAATTTAAAGTAAGAAAGATACTTGTGAATCAGAGAAAAAGATGAGGGTACTTTTGTTTCATCTGATCTTTGCGTTCCCATGTGAATTCAGGTCCTCGCTTGGCGTTCCAGTGAACCTTCACGATGGGTATGCGACTTTGTTTCGTTTGTTTGACCTCTCGGTCCATGATTTCTACCAGTTCTTCCACAAAGTTGAGGCTCTCGTTAATCTCAATCTCATCGAATGGAATAACAAGAGTCTCATCGGACATACACTTTTTCAAGTTCGAGACATGGAAGGTTGGATGTATGTTACTAAGTTCACGCGGTAGATTAAGCTTGTAAGCCACAGGGCCGATTCTGGCAAGAATCTCGAAAGGCCCTACGTATCTTGGATTTAGTTTCTCACGCTTTCCAAAGCGTATTAAGCCCTTCCACGGTGAGACCTTCAATAAAATGCGGTCTCCCACCTAGAATTCCAAAGGTTTCCTCCTTTGGTCAACGTAGCTTTTCTGTCGGTCTCTAGAGACTTTCAACCGTTCACGAATTCGAACGATCTTCTCTGTCGTTTCTCGTATGATTTCCGGACCGGTGAGAGTGCTTTCAGGAACTTGTCCTTTAGCTAACTAGGTGTCGCCAACTTCATCCAACACAGAGGGGACCTGCACTTTCGACCATAAAGGGCTTCAAACGGAGCAGCCTTTATGCTTGTATGATAACTATTGTTGTATGAAAATTCGACAAGGGGTAAATGGATATCCCATGCCTTTCCAAAGTCAATCACACAGGCTCTCATCTTATCTTCCAAAGTTTGTATCGTTCTCTCACTTTGCCCGTCTGTTTGTGGGTGGTAGGCTGTACTCATGTCTAGCCTAGTCCCCAGAGAACTTAGTAGTGACTGCCAGAATCTTGAAGTGAATCTACTATCTCTATCGGAGATAATGGATATCGGAACACCATGCAGTCGCACTATTTCCCTTATGTAAGTTCTTGTAAGCTTTTCCATCTTGTCAGTCTCCTTGATTGGTAGGAAATGCGCGGATTTGGTCAATCTGTCGATGATGACCCATATGGTATCGAGTCCACCCATCGTCTTGGGCAACTTGGTTATGAAGTCCATAGTAATCCGTTCCCATTTCCATTCTGGTATCTCCGGTTGTTGTAGTAATCCTGACGGTTTCTGATACTCGACCTTAACCTTAGCGCAAGTAAGGCATTTACTTACGAAGGTAGCAATTTCTGCTTTCATGTTAGGCCACCAGTACAGTTTCTTAAGATCCAGATACATTTTATCTGAACCTGGGTGAACGGAATATCTCGTGTTGTGTGCTTCGGTCATGACTACGTCTCTGAAACCACCATGTTTCGGTGTCCAGATTCGGTCCATGAGATAGTATGCTCCGCCACCCTTGATTTCTAGATTCTTTTCCATTCCTCTCAGGGATTCACCTGCCATATTTTCAGGTTGTAAAGCTTCCAGCTGAGCTTCCTTAATTTGTGTGGATAAGTGGGAATGGATAGTCATAGTCAGAGATTTGACTCTCCAACCAGTGTGTTCTTTTCGACTGAGGGCGTTAGCTACCATGTTGGCCTTGCCAGGATGATAACGAATTTCACATTCGTAGTCATTGAGTTGCTCGACCCATCGTCGTTGTCGCATGTTGAGCTCCTTCTGATCAAAAATGAGTTGAAGGCTCTTGTGATCGGTGAAAATAGTACTCTTTGTTCCGTACAAGTAGTGTCTCCAGATCTTCAGAGCAAATACCACTGCTCCTAACTCAAGATCGTGTGTCGTATAGTTCACTTCATGTGTCTTAAGCTGTCGGGAGGCATAAGCAATAACTTTCCCTCTCTGCATAAGAATACAACCAAGTCCTTGGTTTGATGCAATGCGATACACTACAAAATCTTCTATCCCTTCGGGAAGGATAGTATCGGTGCGGTGCACAAGGCCTGTTTCAGTGTTTGGAACGCCTTCTCTTGTTTCGCTTCCCAGTCAAAGGCCACGCCTTTCTGGGTTAATGTAGTATGAGGTTTCGCAATGCTAGAGAAGTTCTTTATGAATCTGCAATAGTAGCCAGCGAGACCTAGAAATTGGCGAATCTCTGTAGGTGTCTTTGGTGCCGACCAGTTCTCAATGGCCTTAATTTTGGAGGGGTCCACGTGTATCCCCTTCTCGCTAACAACGTGGCCCAAAAATTCGACTCTTCGAATCCAAAATCCGCATTTAGAGAACTTCGCATAGAGCTTCTCCGATCGCAATGTTTCTAAGACTTTTCGTAGGTGCTGACTATGCTCTTCCTTACTTCGGGAGTAGATAAGTATATCATCGATGAAGACGATGACGAACTAATCTAAGTAAGGATGACACACCTTATTCAATAGGTCCATGAATACTGCTGGTGCGTTGGTTAATCCGAACTGCATCACTACAAATTCATAGTGTCCATAACGAGTTCGAAAGGCTGTCTTGGGAATATCATCCTCTAGTACTTGTAATTGGTGATATCCGGATCGTAGATCTATCTTCAAGAAGTAGTTTGCTCCTTGAAGTTGATCAAATAGGTCGTCAATGCGGGGTAGAGGATAATGATTTTTGACAGTAAGTTTGTTCAGTTCTCTATAGTCGATGCACATGCGGAACGATCCGTCTTTCTTCTTCACAAACAAGACCGGTGCTCCCCAAGGTGAGAAACTTGGTCTTATGAATCCTTTTTGATGGAGTTCGTTAAGCTGACTGGAAAGTTCTTGCATCTCTGCTGGTGCCAGACGATAAGGCGATTTTGCTACTAGGGTAGCCCCTGGAACTAAGTCGATTCTGAACTCGACTTTGGCGTTGTGGTGGTAATCCCGGTAGTTCTTCTGGAAAGATATCGGGAAAGTCGCGTTCTTTTGGAATGTTCTTGATGTCCTTCAATTCCTGACTCGTATCGACGATGTGTGCAAGGAATGCTTGACAATCCTTCCGCAAACACTTTCGAGCTTGGATGCACGAAATGATGCGAAGGTTTGTACTTGATTTGTCGCCGTAAACCACTAATGTTTCGTTGTTAGGGAGATTAAGACGAACTGCTTTCTCAAAGCACATGATGTCGACACGAAGAAGACTTAACCAATCCATGCCGACTATGACGTCGAAACTTTTAATTTGGACCGACATGAGGTTGATTGGGAAAGAATGACCGTCTAATGTTAATGTACAGTCCATGTATATGCACTTAGTGTTTTACGTTAATCCGTTTTCCATTTCTATAGTGAATGATTTTTCTAACTTGCTAGGTTTACGTTGAAGTAAGTGAATAAAGTTTTGACTCACGAAGCTTCTCTCCGCTCCACTATCGAATAGTATGCATGCATATGAATTATCGAGAAGGAACGTACCAGCAACTACAGTCGGATCAGCTACGGCTTCATCGTGGCCTATAGCCAAAACTCGTCCCACCCCGCCGGTATTTTCTGCCTTTGGGCAGTTTCTCTTGTAGTGGACCACCTCGCCACAACCGTAGCAAGTTTGGCCTACACCAGCGTTGGGAACTTGAGTGATCGGCTTTGCAGGATTCTTGCAGAAACGGACAGTGTGTCCCTTTCTGTTGCAGTTGGAGCACTGCATTTCCCGACAAGGTCCATGATGGTGGTAAGTGCATTTGGTGCGCTTTGGAAGGTTACCCCCATAAGGCTTTGTTGGGTAGGGATTTGTAGGAGCAGTAGTAGGTACAGTAGCAGCATTTACTGAAACCAGTTGTTGTTTCTTCGCGGATTCTTTGGAAGACCCACCCTTCCCTTTATTCCATACTCTCTTCCTGTTATTGTTGTTGTTGTTTCCCTTCTGTGGTTCTGGTGCAGAAACTGTTGAGTTCTGATGATGCCCGTAATCAACAAGAGATTGTGCCAGTTCCTTGGTACTTTCAAAAGTGTCAGGTTTTGAAGCTAACACGCTTGACTAAATTTGGGGCGACAGTCCCCAAATGCATCTCTCTATTTTCTTGCTCTCAGGAGCAATCATATCTGGGTAAAGGATTGCCAGATCGCAAAATCTGTTGGTATAAGTTGCTATGTCGGTACCAACCATTCCAAGGGTCCAGAGTTCGTTTTCGAGCTTTTGAATCTCTCCTCGTGGATAGTATTCTCTCATCAGCATGATTTTTAAGCTCTCCCAGCTTATGGAATTTGCCACTATCAGAGTAAGTACCTTAACGTGGCCATTCTACCAAGTTAAAGCTCTATCAGTAAGTGTGAAGGTGGCAAACTTAACTTTGCTGTGCTCGGGACAGGAGCAGATTTCAAAGACTGACTCTGTCCTTTCAATCCACTGCCTCAAAATCATCACACCACCGGTCCCATTAAACATCCAGGGTTTGGCATTCGTAAAGTCTTTATAGGTGCATTCTCGGGGTTGCCCATGACTCTCGCCATGGTTGGAAGGAGGCATGCCAATTCTCGAACCTGTAGTAACAGGGGTATTGATTTGTGACATGGCAGCTGCCACAGCTGCTGTGACTGCTGCTTGGAACATGGCAGCATCAAATTGAGGAGGTGGAGGTGGTGGTATAGGTGCTTCCCCACCGTTGTTTCGTCTCAGGTTCCTACGCGGAGGCATCCTTCAACTATAGGTTGAAAAGATAAAGATAAGAATTCCATGGCATAGAAAATTTATGTGTCTCATGAACTAAATTGCTATAGTTCAACAACAGATGATAGTATGAGTTTCAAACATAGAAGAATGAAAGTTATTTGTAAGACTGGAAATATGAAACAAACATTCGGTTTCTCCATAAATTTTTAAGGATTGAATGAAATACTCCACGTAGTAATAATAGTGCCACTTATATTAATATAATAGTTGATACAATGATCACGAAAATTTGACCCATATAAGGGTCTCCAGTTACAAAGTTTAAGAAAATTAAAAACTTTTAGCCGAGGTCCTAACTTATAACAAAATTTGAGATTTTGGCAAGCACTACTTGCGACGTAGGTTGCGCTTGGAGCTTGACTCCGCATCCGATTGCTTTGATTCCATTAGACGCCTATCAAAGGCGGCTTGCTGTTCCCTCAATTCGGCGAGGGCTACAATCATTTGCGCTTGGAATGCCTCGGTTTGGAGTTGGGCATTGTCCTGAATTCTGTCCAGCCTACGGATGTCGAAAGTGTGAGCCTGTACTTCCATGTTGACTTCCCGAATCCGGCTAGCTTGAACTCCGGATTGGTAGGACTGATTGGCTAGTTTGCCCATCATTACTGGGAGTGCCCGATCAGCCGAACCTCCGCTGCGTACATTGTAGAAGTCTCGGCACATGCCGTAGGGAGGGCGTAGGTTTTGTTGTTGGCTCCAATGGTGGAGGTGACTTCCCCAGACGGGAGTCGGTCCTTGAAAGTTCCTTACGAAGACAGGAGGTTGTGCGGGTGGTGCGTTGATCACTTCCGGCTCTGATTCGGTACCGGAGTCATCATTCAATTCTATGGGTTCTTCGTCCTACTCGGGATCCTCTTCGATCCATCCCCCGTTGCCTTGGTTGGGATAGTAGGGGTCGTTGGGGTTATGAAATCCAGCCATTTGACTGTACGAGAATAGGGTTATAAGAATTTGATAAAGTTGGAACATGTAAGACTAAACATGTAAGTTAAACTAGTTTATGTAGCAAATACTCCTATAGTATTTAAATTCTTGTGTTTGATCCTTGTGATGTTTTTGGTAAGTTTTGACTTGTTGCTCACTACGAGCATTCCTCGATATACATTGGTCCGATCTCGGGCAAATATAGTTTATCACGCTATATTTGTCCCAAATCTGATTACATATATCGAGTCTTAATCGTAGTGTCTACCTTGTCTAAATACTTGTTGTATAGTTAATAATCGTGAAAATAATTTGTTATATGCATGTATTTGTACTTAAATGAACTAACATTTTAAGTTAAACGAAACGTGGCTTAGGCGTAAAACAAAAAATATTTTGTCAGAGAGTATTAGTCCCTTAAGCATTTATAGTTTGTATATCTTATGTGGTTCGATATACTTAGTTCACTATAAACATTGCTCTGATACCAATCTGTCACACCCCCAAACCGGAACGGTAGAAACGTTCGGGGGCGGATGACTTCATGTGGTAACGTAAAAAATGAATACATAGTAAAGAAAGAAATACAACCATCATATATATAATTGAAAGTTTACATTGTTAAAAGGTACATGTTTAAAACCAATTACAATATGATGTCAAAATATGAATTTAAACTGCCGCAGCGTCCCTTCTTCAAAAGCTGTTTGTTACCTGTAATTACTGAATCCTTGGGACATACAAGTAGTTTTCAAAGAGTAGATCAGCATTTAAGCTGGTGAGTTTCATAAGTATTAAATGACAATGTTTGTATGAGATGAAATGTTTTGTTCTTGTATGTTTGTTACTAGAAAATCCTATATTTTCTACTAGTATAAATGTAGCCTTTTATCAAGACCAATGTTTGTTTCTAGAAAATGTATGTACGTATAAAATTTCCAATACGTCTGAAAAACCCCGTAAATCAATGTGTTTTCAATACTCCATGTGAGTTTTATAACCATGCTATTGACTAGAAATGCATATACACAACGTTCTTCAGGCGTTGGAATGTTCTGACGTTTGTCACCCCAAATGGTGGACTGTAGCTAACAGTCAGGGGGTGGGTTGTCAAGCCCGTATAGATCTATACACAAACACCATGCTCCCCCTCCAAGGGATTTTGGTATATAATACAGGACTTGAAATGCGTACTCAAACGTACGTGAAGTTATTGTCTCACAAAATTTAGTATAAAACCGATTTACGTACGAAAATGTTCATTAGTTCTTGTATGTGAAAGTAAACTTCTTGATATAGTGTTTCTAGTATGTAAAAGTTCGTAATGTTCTCGTAAAACTATACCTATTATAGTTTTCTAAAAGTGTGTCTCATTTGTATAGAAATCCCTAGCAAAAATGCTCACTTTTTATTGAAAGTTATAGTTTTTATAGTACCAAGATGAACATATATACATATATAACCACATTTTTCATTTCCAAAAATATGATGTTATCGTGATATATTTTGCATACGAAAGTTTCCCTATAATAGTTATAAATCACATATGATTCCGTTGATAAAAGTGTATAATGAAACTTTATATAACACACGATAATAGTCGTGTGTTTTACTTGTATTCCCCCATTAAAAGCATATAAAAGTATTTATAAAACATTTAAAAGTGTGGATTATAAGGGTATGAACTCACTTGAAAGATCGAAAAAAAGGAGAGATGAAAACCGAGCAGAACTTCGACTCGGGAAAGCGGATTTTCTCGGGATTCTGGGGAATCTCGAGAGCAAAAACGACCTTCGGGACTTGAGCAAATTATAGGGGGTAGGAACCGCCTCGGTACGCTGGGCGTACGCGTGCGTCATGCGTGACCGCTTCCTTGACTGCCTCGGACCTTCGGATGGGACGGGGCATAGCCTCGCATAGGGTGCGACGTGGACGATCTGAAGCCTAGGCCTTGAGTATGCTGGGCGTAACTCGGATAGACTTGCTGTCTCTTCCTTCGGATAATACCGAGATTAAATGATAAAATTTATATTTTATTTATTTAATAAACTTCTAAAATTCATATCTTCTTCATACGAACTCTGTTTTCGACGTTCTTTATATCCACGCATAGGTGAGACTACGCTCTACAACTTTCGTTTAGATTCCGTCGGCAAATTTTGAAATTATTTATTTTTAAAAGGTCGCGGTAAGAACATTTCGTTGGAAATTCATAACTTCTTTATCTGACGTCTGTTTTTGCCAGAATTTTTACCGTTGAAATACCATTGTCGAGACCTTCGATTCTCATTTAGGTCATTCCGGCCAAAAGTCGCTCAATCTCCGATTCGAGTTTTTAGCTGTCTGTCGCTAAGCCGAACTTGGAAAAATCATAACTTCAATATACGAAGTCAGATTTGGGCGTTCTTTTTACGTACGATCACGGTTTAATGACATCAAACATAGTAGGTAATTAAATACAAACTTTTTGGACATTTTATTTTCGAAGTTAATTTCATTATCTCAAAAGTGGTTACAATACTTGACTTTTTAGGTCATTACATAGAGTTGAAATATCGGGTTGTCACAGTATGTGATGAAAAAAGTTCCTAAATAATAACATCAAAAGTTTTATGAAGTAATTTTGTCAATTGTTTTGGCTTTAACTCAATGTGAAAAATGTGTTTGTAGTAGATTTTATGCTACTGGTTTGGGTGTCATCATTTGTTAGATAACATGTTGGATTTTGGTATCGAACAAAATCAACTAGATAAAACTAAGAAATTGTGTCATATAGATTTTCCATGAAGGACATGGAGGATGCTGATATAATTCTTGGAATTAGGATTACACGGGTTAACAAAGAGATTGTTATTAAGCATTCACATACATTGAGAAAATTCTCAATACGTTTAATTATGATAATTTGTCTCCAGTGAACCTACCTATGGTTCCAAGTGTAAATTTGATGATGAATATAGAAAATCGTATTTTCACAATTGGAATACTCCAAGGCTATTGGTTGCTTGATGTATATTGTGATAAGAACTATGCTTGATATTGCTTTTGTTGTAGGAAAACTAGGTATGTGTACTAGTAATATTAGCACTCAACATTGATAAGAAACTCAAAGAATATTTGAATATTCAAAAGGAGCCATTAATTAAGGTTTAATCTACTTCATATATCCTTCTTATTTAGAAGGGTATTCAGATGCAAGTTGGATATCCAACATATACGATCATTCTTTTACTAGTGATGAGGTGTTCTTGATTTGTGGAGGTGCCATTTCTTGGGAATCCAAGAGCCAAAATTGTATTAAAAACTCAACAATAAAATTGTTGGTCCCAATCCCAAATACTTGTATATGAAACTAAGAAGAGAACAAAAGAATACAAAATTATCACAAATATATCTTTCACCAAGAAAGAATGTTATCACTAAGAGAACGAGGTGCACAAAGCAAATGACACTAAGACGTCACAAAGACCTAATTCGGGTTTTACAATAATACATGAATATATACTAATCTATTATAGTGAATCCCTTCAATCAAGGGATTGTATCTAATCTACGTATAAAACAATCTAGTATATAAGGAATGGATCAGATAAGATCTTCTTTAGATTCGAATATCAGCACCAACACATCAAACGTTGATCAGAGCATCAAATTCAGGGAGTCTTGCTGATCAGGGCATCAACGTCAACACCAGGTAGATAAACTTTAGCTTCAACATCCGGGTGTCACCAGCGTATCACCTTATCAGTGTGTCATCAATCTATAACCATCAATGTTTGGATATATTGATCAGTCTTCAGTAGATGGTGTCTTCATGACTTTGCTGCTGATAGAGTCTTCAGGGTCTCTCAGTTATCAGGGGATGTTCTTTAGTCTTCGATATATAAACTTCCATTAACATATCTTCATATTAACTAACTAACTATAACTATAGTGTATATATTTTGCATCATCAAATCTATACAATTGAGTGACCCAATCGGAATATGATATTTGTTGCATTAGTTTCCACCAGGAAAGAACTAGAGTGGCTAAAAAAATTGGTGTATGAGATTTCATTGCGGGCAAAGCCAATATATGATGGTGTTGTCACTTTGGCTAAAGCATATAACCATGTTTATAAAGGCAAATATAGACATTTGGGTGTTAGACATAGGATAATTGGAGAATTAATCATTATTGGTATAATGTATGTTGACATTGTTAGCACACACTAAATTTTGATAAACTCTTTGATTAAAGGTCTAACAAGATATTTAGTGCACAAGTATGCAATTAGGATGAGATTTGTAACACCCCATTTTACTCTAGTTATTGATTGTAATACAATACAAAATTAAGATATACTATTATTAAGCCAAAATAATCATCATAGACTCGTAGAATACATCGATACGATTTTCGTAGATATATAGAACGCATAAATCCGATTTCTTATGAAGAAGTTATACTTCTTCAAAGTTTCACGATTAAATCGGCATGACTCTGCGTATCAAAAAAGTAAAATTTTGATATATTACTTTTTTAGCCTAAGTGATCTAAACAAAAATCGTATTAGTTGTTAAACCGAGAGCATGTATATAAAGAATGTCTAAATTTGACTTCATTAGAGGAAGTTATGATTTTTCTAAGATTCGACATAACAATGTACAACTCAAAAATCGAATTTTAGATCGGTCTATTTTTAGCCAACACAATCTAAACAAAAATTAAATATCTCATTAACAGGAGTTCAACGATATAAAGACAATAGAAAACAGACTCTATATAAGAAAGTTATGCATTTTATACGGGCTTTAACAGTCTAAGCCTGTGTGAAAAAATAAAGTCAAAATTAGCCGACAAATTCTAAACGAAAGTTGTAGATCTTGTCGGGAGCTTTCCATGGATATAAAGAACATAAAAGCAGAGCTCATATGAAGAATTTATGTAATTTTGAAAAGCAGAAAACGCCATGCACACATACACGTCGCACATAGCTTGTGCCCGAAGTCAGCAATGCAGCCCCACCCTTCTTGGACACGTGTCAGTCAACCTGAGGAGCCACGTCACCCTAGTGCACGACGCACATGCCTGGGGGCATGGCACACAAATAGTTTTCTCGCCTATAAATAGTGTGCTCCGTATATGCTCCATCCTCCACACCCCTACACTACTTTTTCTCTAGAGTATTCCTTACTTTTAAGATTTTTGTACTATGGCGAAGCCTTGCGACACCCCTGAGTACTCATTTGAGTTGTAGTCTTTGAGTAGGAGATCCCGAGTCAGTATTCTTCCCGGTTAGATCCCAGTTCTCATAAATAGTACTCTCTAAGCGAGCTACACTTACTCTTCCTCCATGTAATTTATAATTATAGTTATAAATCATTACTAGGAACCTATAATTAAGATTTATCAATAATTCGCAGTCATTATATTGATTGATCCACTTACGGGAGAGGTGACTAGAATGGTCACGTTGGCTTGGTTGTTGGATTTCAGAAAGGTTGTACACCAAAATGGTCCTGCCTCCCAACTGTCTTGCATGGATGATCCTTATTTGATAGAACTATCAGTATTCATTGGGATTTGTGATAGGTCTAGCTTACTTTACCAAAATTATCATAAGAACTAATAAACTATAGTATCCTCGTTGAAGTGTTGGCTGTCAGCTAAATTGTTCGGTTAACTGTTAATCCTCTGAGAATCTATCAAGGTGAGTTCTTCTCACTATATTGTATACTCCAGTATGTAACCTTTGTATGTAAGGATATAGTTACCATGTGGTAAGCACTTAGGCAATTAGACCAAGATAGTTAGTTATCTGTTATATGGACTGTTGTTATATGTGTATGTTATTACATATGGAGTAAAGGGCGGACCAACCTCGTGTTAAAGGTGCAACATCCCAAAATTCAAGACCAAAAATTTCATTTTTGATATAGCGATTTATAAAACAATTTTAAAGAAAACATCATCAAGTTAATTCATTTCATTAAAACCATAGATGACATGTCTCAAAACCATATCATGAAATAGTAATAATGTAAGAGTACAAATCCCAAGAATCTTATGTGGGGAAAATCATGTGTGTGATGCGCTGCTACCGTACCGACTCCTTTCCCTTCGAAGAAGAAGGACCTGAAACAAAAACTGAAAACTGTAAGCACAAAGCTTAGTGAGTTTCCCCATCATACCACATACCATATAACATACACACTGTCTAACATATCCGGGTACTGGACTACCCCTTCGGTCTCTTTCAACCGGTAACTGCCTAGCATATCAGGGTGCTGGCCTACCCCTTTAGTCCTATCGACCGATATCTAGCCTAGCATATCAGGGTGCTGGCATACCCCTTCGTTCCTTTCAACCGGTACCTTGCCTAGAATATCAGGGTGCTAGCCTACCCCTTCGGTCCTTTCGCCCGGTACCGGGAACTATTTCTCCTCCTACTCTACCACATAGCATCCTAGTGCATAAACATATAATCATATACTGCCTAACTTATTTGGGTGCTGACATACCCCTTCGGCCCTATTGACCGACACTGTCTATCCTACCCCTCGTATCACATATCACATAACATCATAACATACTAGCACATAAACATAACAGATAGCGACATACCAGATAATTATCACAAAGACAATCATCCATACTATAACTCTTACTAGTGGGTCGACCTTGGTGCTTTAGACCCACTTCTACTGGAGGGTAACTCTGATGGGTTTTACACAAATAAACATCCTATGTGCTCATGAAAACCCTAATGCTTGGATCTAGGCTTCTCTATTGTACATGCAATGAATCCAAGACTTGTAAACCCTAGATCTAGTAGTATGAATTCGAAATTTAACATAACAAATCATATCTAGATGATTACCTTTGTTGATTGCTTGATTCCTTCTTGATTCTTCTTGTCTTGGAGCTTAGAGTCACAAGTGTAACTCCTCTAATGGCTTACAAACACCAACTAGCAAGAAGGCAACTATGAGAGAGAAGAGAGGATGCTAAAATCAGCCCTAGGGTTTCTCTTGGGATCAAGTGTAGCCGATTTTCATAGCCCAAGGGTACTATTTATACTGTGAGTTGCTAGGGTTTCTGCCAAAACCCTAATGGAAAACTTAATCACCAAGCATCCCATGGAACCTTCTGGAATAGGGCCTTGGACGAAAATATGATGATCCTTCATCATAATTTCGTTCCCCCTTAGTCCATTAGGTTTCCCAGCCCAAAACTCAACTATCACACATTTGACAGTTTATGCCCCTTTATTTAATTAATCTATTTTAGCCACCAAATTAATTCCTAATTAATTTATGACCAATATTAATCAAATAATATGATTTCTCTTTTAATATATTATTCTTATAATATATTTATAAATCATAATATCTTCTCTCTCTCTCTCTCTCTCTCTCTCGCTCTCTCTCACACTCTCTCTCTCTCTCTCTCTCTTTCTCTCTCCATAAATTACCCTATCAAGTTGCTATCGTGAAGGCAACCCAAAATGACCATGCACAACCGGGTCAAGTACTTACCAAATATAGTTACGGGTTTAGACACTAATCCAACAGTCTCCCACTTGGATAAGTCTAGTAACTATGATGTAAGCATATTCCGATTAGCAATCGTAGCCCTCAAAGATGCTGTCGAACTCTGATCTTATCAGTAACCTGTCCTTTAGATAAGGGATCGTATAGTTCTCTGTTCTAGATATCGTGCGGACAGTCACATGGAACATAGTAATACTTATTGTCCAGCAGTTTGTTTCTCGATATCAGATTCATTTGACATAGAACTTAATTGAACACATCAATTCAGTCCTGACCGGGCTCGACACATAAGTCAAATCAAATCATCGAGGGGCCCTGATATCGCTTTTACCCTCTTAGAATAAAAGGAATAGATTAACTTCGACTTATATGCATTTAGTATTCACTAATCAAATCATACACAACAATGCGTTTTATGACATCAAGTTACTGATGCGTTTTCGCATTATCAATGCACAACCAATCAGCCAACAATAAACCATATATCTAGGTTTTAAGACCATACGATATTATCGTCTTGTGATCACTTGTGATAAATTCCATGAAGTGATTCCAGCAAGCATGGGTTTATTCCAATGCTCATAACTTGTTCATAAGCCCTCATGAACGTTGTAGCAAACCTTTGCTATGTCTAATACCTTTTAGACAATCTACACACCTATTCATGACAGTCTTCATTCATATCTACTTCCAACATATGAACGACTGTGGACCGTTCGAATAATTCGATTATTCTTAAATAATTCAGTTATTCTGGAAGTCAAAACATGCAAACTGAAACAATAGTTAAACAATCAACATAAGACAGTAACTTTAATTATAACTAATACTCCTGTGTTTAATCATCAAATGTCAATTACATTTATCAATTACACGTTTCTAAACTATCTAATCTAAAATAATATCGTCCTTCAGCCCAATGCTCCTAGCATGCTGCAAGTGCTTAACCCTACTCAGTCCCTTCATAAGCGGATCTGCTGGGTTATCTTCTGACGATACCCTCTTCACTACGAGGAATCCTTCTTCTACCCGATGTCGAATAAAGTGATATTTTCTGTTGATATGTCGAGATCTACCATGATCCCTCGGTTCCTTGGTCAAGGCAACCACTCCTTCATTATCATTGAAAATTTCCATAGGCTCCTTTATGGCAGTTACAACTCCAAGGTCTCTAATGAAGTTCTTCAACCATATCGCCTCTTTTGACGCCTCGCTCGCTGCAATGTACTCTGATTCGCACGTTGAATCAACTACGGTTTCTTGCTTTGAACTTTTCCAAGTTACTGCTCCTCCATTAAGGGTAAAGACCCAGCCCGAATGCGAACGGTAGTTGTCTATGTCGGTCTAAAAACTGGCGTCACTATACACTCGCACCTATAAGTCATCACTCCCACCAAGGACTAGAAACCATTCCTTGGTCCTTCAAAGGTACTTAATAATGTTCTTGACCGCGGTCCAATGCACTCTGCTAGGATTCCCTTGATATCTACTGACCATGCCCAAAGAGAAGGCCACATCAGGGCGAGTACAAGTCATAAAATACGTAATCGAGCTAACTGCGGAAGCGTATGGTACTCAGCTCATTTCTGCTATCTCGACTTCGGTACTCAGGCATTGAGTCTTACTCAACTTGGCATTACTTTGGATTGGTAAATCTCCCTTCTTTGAGTTCTCCATACTAAAAAGTTTTAGTACTTTGTCCAAGTAAGAATTCTGACTAACTCGTATTAGTCTCTTACTTCGGTCTCTCACTATCCTTATTCCCAAAATATAGGAAGCCTCTCCGAGGTCCTTCATAGCGAAGCACTTCCCGAGCCAGGACTTAACTTCCTGCAGCGTCGGGATGTCGTTTCCTATGAGTAGTATGTCATCGACATACAATACGAGGAAGCTAACTATACTCCCACTGGCTTTGACATATACACATGATTCATCTTCGCTTCATAGAAATCCAAACTCTTTCACTTTCTCGTCGAAGCAAAGATTCCATCTGCGAGACGCTTGCTTAAGTCCATAAATGGACTTCTCAAGCTTGCACATTCTATTGGGATGTTTCACATTGACAAAACCCTCTGGCTGAGACATGTAAGCATCCTCAGCCAACTTCCCATTAAGGAAAGCGGTTTTGACATCCATTTGTCATATTTCATAATCATGAAATGCAGCAATGGCCAACATCACCCTAATAGATTTTATCTTAGCAATTGGTGAGAAGCTTTCCTCATAATCAACTATGGGAGTTTGAGTGAAACCCTTCATAACCAATCGCGCCTTATATGTGTGCACATTCCTATCCACGTCGGTCTTCTTCTTGAAGATCCACTTGCAACCGACCGTCTTACGTCCGGGCACATGGTCAACCAAATTCCAAACTTGGTTGTCATACATGGACTGAATCTCGCTGTCCATTGCCTCTTTCCATTTTGCAGACTCCGGGCCTGCCATGGCTTCCTTATAGCTGTTAGGTTCGTCCAAATTCACCAGTATACTATCGCTAATGAACGTATCCCCTTCCATAGTAATATGAAAACCATAAAACTGGGGTTGAACCCTAACTCTTTCGGAGCGTCTAAGAGGTAAGGACTCGTCAATTGGTTCAACCGGAGTTTCCTCCTCGGGTTGAGCGCCAGCGTTAGAGGTTTCTTCATTGCTCGGCTCTTGAATCTCTTCAAGATCGATTTGCCTCCCACTGTCTCCTTGGCTTATGAGTTCTCGCTCTCGGAAAACCCCTCTCCTCGCAACGAAGACAATATTGTCACTCGGTCTATAGAAGAGATATCCAAAGGATTTCTACGGTTAGCCAATGAAATATACACCGCTCACTACGAGGTTCGAGCTTGTCGTGAGTCTCTCGTCTTACGAAAGCCTCGCAACCCCAAACCTTGATATGTGCCAACGAGGGAGCTTTCCCTGTCCACATCTCGTGAGGTGTTTTGGTAACCTTCTTCATAGGGACTAAGTTAAGGATATGGGCAACAATCTCTAAGGCATACCCCCAGAATGAGATAGGTAGTGAAGCACGACTCATCATGGAACAGACCATGTCTAACAAGGTTCGATTACACCTCTCATCCACACTATTCAACTGCGGTGTCCTAGGTAGCGTCAATTGCGAAACTATTCCACATTCCTTGAGGTAGTCGTGGAATTCAAGACTTAGGTACTCTCCTCCTCGATCGGATCGAAGCATCTTGATTTTCCTGCCCAATTGATTCTCCACTTCTTGTTTGAGCTCTTTGAACATTTCAAAGGTTTCCGACTTGTGCTTGATTAAGTAGATATACCCATATCTGCTATAATCGTTGGTGAAAGTCACATAGAAGCGGTTCGCATCCCTTGTGGTGGATCTAAAGGGACCACACACATCAGTGTGTATGAGATCCAAAAGACCCTCACCCCTTTCACAAGTGCCAGTAAAGGGTGACTTGGTCATCTTTCCAATTAAACAAGACTCGCACACGTCATCGTCCTTAAGGTCGAATGACTCCAACACTCCATCCTTTTGGAGTTGGGCTATGCGTTTCTTGTTAACATGTCCAAGACGACAATGTCACAAGCATGATTTATCCATACTATTGGAAGAATCCACACACAATACATCATTTCCTAGGTTATCTACAACCATAACAGCTTCATAAATTCCATTACAAGGCAAAGCTTCAAAATATAAAACACCATTTAGATAAGCATAAATAGAACCTTTCTCATTATCAAATGAATATCTAAATCCTTGTCTAAACAAATCATGAAATGAAATGATGTTTCTTGCCATATCTGGCGAATAACAACAATTATTTAAATCTAAACCTAATCCATTACTAAGCGCTATAGAATACACTCCAATCTTGGTGACAAGCGATGATCTTCTGTTCCCCATGATTAGATTTATTCTTCCACGCTCCACATCCCTATCTCTTCTTAGTCCCTGCAAATCAGAACATATGTGAAAACCACATCCTGTATCAAGAACCCAAGAAATAACATGTGATGAATCATTAGATTTAATTGTGTAAATACCTATGAAAGATGGCTTGATCTTCCCTTACTTGATGGCTTGCAGATATTCCGGGCAGCTTCTCTTCCAATGCCCTATTTTGTGGCAGTGGTGGCACTCTGCCTCCTTTGGGTTAGAGTTGGGCTTTGCAGAACCAACTTTGGTTCCACTAGAAGAGACACCATCTTGAGATTTTCCCTTATGGTGGCTCTTTGAAGGAGCCTTCCTCTTCTTGCCCCTCCCTTGCCCAATGTCCAAAACAGGAGCAGCGGTTGGGGTGGGAGTTGATGCAACAAACTTGTCCTTGAGATTTCTCTCAGCAGTCCTAAGCAATCCTTGAAGCTTGCTCAAGGTGACCTCTTCCTTATTCATGTGGTAGGTCATGTGGTTGTAGCAGGGAGGCAAAGAGTGAAGGATAATGTCAATTGCCAACTCTTCATCAAAATTCACATTCAACTTCAGCAGGCGATCAACATATCTCTGCATCTTTTGCAGATGAGCGGTAAGAGACTCTCCATTACCCATTTTGGCAGTGATTATCGAAGTGATGATCTCATACCTTTCTTGCCTCGCACTTTGGTGGTACCGGTCCACCAAGTCTTGGTGCATCTCGTAGGGATAGTAGTCCTCGTTGGAATTTTGAAGTTCAATAGTCATGGTCGCCAGCATGATGCAATGGAATTTCGTAGCATCACGCTCATGAGCCTTAAAGGCAACGATCTCTTCAGGAGTAGCAGTGTTGATATTCACCTCCTTCAGCTCCTTATCGAGGACATACTCTTTGTCCTCGTAATGAGTGACCATTTAGATGTTATGAATCCAATCATTGAAATTGGACCCGTCAAAGATCAGTCTCCCACACAAATTCATGAGTGAGAACGAGTCGGAGGAGTTCGAGACGGAAGCATTGTTGTTGTTTGAGTTTGACATCTGAAATAGAAAAGAACAAAATTGATTAGAAATGAATCCCTAATTAAACACCCAAAATGAGAAATTAGGGCTAGGATCCAACAACATTATTTACACATTAGAAAAGGGATGCCGTAATCTAACATGAAAATAATTTGAAGGTAAGTGAATGACGATTCACTAATTCTCCACCATGAAAAACCAAAAAGGCTTAAGTTTTAAATATATTGGAAATTCCTAGATTCCTTTGAGATTCATTGAACTTTTCAATGACATATTTAAATCTTGATATGCCCCTCTAGTTTGTGACTGGGATGCCGAGGATCACAAAGAGGGTGTGAATAACCATGCAAATGTACACGATGCCCACATTGTTACAGTCACCTATTCGATGTTCCGGTTAACCGCACACGCTTCATCGAACTATGACAAACAATGAGTCACCCTTTGCCACCTTTGCTTAGAACTAATTAATGTGCCGGTTAACCACACACGCTCCACTAACTTCTTAGCAAGGGTACAAAGTGTAATTTCATGGGATTGCATCAATTCACTTTGCCTAAAGTAACTAAGATTGGGAATTTTGTAAAAATGTTTAGTTACTTTATATAGATTCATCATACTTATTAATGAGAAAAGGTTGCCCTATCCTACCAGTTCAGCTAACGACCCTCCACCAATCAAGGAAGCGGTGGGTGAGAGTGGACACCCATTAAATGTCCATAACCTTATACCCCCCTTATAGATTGACTTCGTGAATGAGGCCTACTAACGGTAAGACTAGCATTTTACTTTATATATATATATATATATATATATATATATATATATATATATATATATATATATATATATATATATATATTAATCTTGTAATATCATATATTATAAGGTTGAATTTTAAACTTGTAAAATTATAGAGTTTGAAATTTAAATAATTTAAATTAAACTTTTAAGGCAAAAATTTTAATTTAAAAACTTGAGGACAAGTTTTGAACATTTCAAAACACAAAGGATCAAATAACAAATAATTTAAATTAAACAATTAATTTAATGATTATCTATATTTGACCTAATCTATTTGATTTGCAAGATAATTTACCAAATAATTTAAATAATCATCTTTTATCTTATAAGGAAAATATTATTCAAATAATTAGAAATTATCTTTTGTTTTGGCAAGGATAATCATAAATAAACAATAAAATTCGGATTTTATAAGTTAAAAACGATTTAGGCAATTATCCTTAAGCAAAAATAGAATAAAATCTTGAAATATCCTCTGCCTGACTCCCGGACTCGCCGGGTCACTACATGGACTCGCCGAGTCCAGATACTGACTCGTCGAGTCAGGTCGGGCAGAGGCCAGAAAAACGATTTTCAACAGATAAACAAGCATTGCATCACATACAACAGAAGCCAAGCAAGGATCTGATACCACTGATGGGTTTTACACAAATAAACATCCTATGTGCTCATGTAAACCCTAATGCTTGGATCTAGGCTTCTCTATTGTACATGCAATGAATCCAAGACTTGCAAACCCTAGATCTAGTAGTATGAATTCGAAATTTAACATAACAAATCAGATCTAGATGATTACCTTTGTTGATTGCTTGATTCCTTCTTGTCTTGGAGCTTAGAGTCACAAGTGTAACTCCTCTAATGGCTTACAAACACCAACTAGCAAGAAGGCAATTATGAGAGAGAAGAGAGGATGCTAAAATCGGCCCTATGGTTTCTCTTGGGATCAAGTGTAGCCGATTTTCATAGCCCAAGGTCCTATTTATATTGTGAGCTGCTAGGGTTTCTGCTAAAACCCTAATGGACAACTTAATTACCAAGAAGCCCATGGAACCTTCTGGAATAGGGCCTTGGACGAAAATATGATGATCCTTCATCATAATTTCGTTTCCCCTTAGTCCATTAGGTTTCCCAGCCCAAAACTCAACTATCACACATTTGACAGTTTATACCCCTTTATTTAATTAATCTATTTTAGTCACCAAATTAATTCCTAATTAATTTATTACCAATATTACTCAAATAATATGATTTCTCTTTTAATATATTATTTTTATAATATATTAATAAATCATAATATCTTCTCTCTCTCTCTCTCTCTCTCTATATATATATATATATATATATATATATATATATATATATATATATATATATAAATTACCCTGTCAAGTTGCTATAGTGAAGGCAATCCAAAAAGACCATGCACAACTGGGTCAAGTACTTACCAAATATAGTTACGAGCTTAAACACTAATCCAACAAACTCACCTCAATGTCATGAAGTAGCTGAACTGTTCTCGGTGCTGGGATCAACTCTCCTCAAACTCCTACACATAACATCTCTTTTAATTAATCTTTCAAACTTATAACCCCTTTAAGAGTCGATTCTGGTCAATGGTCAAGTCAAAGGTCAACACTCTGGTCAAAGTCAACCTTCTGGTCCAAGTCAACATTCTAGTTGACTTAACTCGCCGAGTTGGTCTGTCAACTCGTCGAGTCTTATGATTCAGAGAATCTTGAATTCGCGATCTAACTCATCGAGTTACCCTTTAACTCGTCGAGCTTCTCCTCATGACAAAACTGGGACTTTCCGTTTGAACTCGTTGAGTGCTTCCTTGGACTCGTCGAGTTCTCCTTCATACAGAATCGAGGTATTTCACTAACAACTGGCCGAGTTCATCCTTGAACTCGTCGAGTTCATCTTCATATCAGTTGGGACATTTTGCTCTCAACTCGCCGAGTTCATCCTTGGACTCGTCAAGTTCTTTGATCCTTACATATATAAACACGTCCAACTAGACGAGTCCTCTTCCAGACTCAACAAGTTTGTTCGGTAACAGAACCCAACTCGCCGAGTCTTATGAATGACTCGTCGAGTCCCCCAAAGTCTAATACCATACAGTCGATTTTAATCGGGCTTAATGCATCCAAAACAAAGATTTAGCCTCCTAGGGTCTATATAACACGTAAAGTTACAAACTTTATGTTCATGCATGGGCTATTTAGCTCAAATAGCCCTAAAAAGTGGTTCATATGATGCATGGGACTCCCATGGCCATTAAGTTGGCACCTTTATGCCATGGAGACCCTCAAAGGCTCTGGATCTGAAGTCTTAGCCCCAAACATGCTTGCATCCATGAATGGATCCAAAAATGGTTCCTTAAAGACCTAAAATACTCCATGAAGGGATCTAATAAATGAATAGACAAGGTATAAAATTTATACCTCAAATGAGTTGGAAATGCAGCACAAACTTTCAATCTACTCGCCTCCTCTTGAATCCCTAAGCTTTCATCTTCCTTCTCAAGCTTCAAATCACCAAGAACAGACAACAAAGGCTCAAGAACACTCAAAATGGATTAGGGTTTTGTGAATAAGGCTTAGAGGTGATGGAGGCTGTAGTTGAGGCCAGTTAAGGTGTTTAAATAGGGTGTAAACCCTGAAAATTAGGGTTTCACTCTGGCAGCCCTACTCATCGATTCGAGGCTTCTTGACTCGTCGAGTAGGCTTCAATTATGCGTCTAATCCTTCGTTCCTACTCGACGAGTCCGAGGCCTCCGACTTGTCGAGTCCCTTTGCAAAAATGAAACTTTTAATTTAAAATACATACCAGGAACCAGACGTTACAAAAGGCCAACAGATTCGGGCGGACTAACTTCATATTAAAGGCCAAAGTGTAGACCAACTATATGCTGTAGGAAAAATGGGCGAACTAGCTATATGCTAAAGGCCGAGGGGTGGACCATCTATATGTTGAAGGCCATTGTGTGTATGCATTGTATGTGTGCTGTGGTATGAAATATTTTGTGGGAATTCACTAAGCCTCTGCTTATAGTTGTTGAATAACCACTTTACAGGTTCCTCATCAGACCGTGGAAAGGCTTATGCATGACTGTATCAGCATCGAAGCATCAATAAAGTTTTATAGACTTCCGCTAAAATACACTTTTATATAAATTGTAATGTTTTGTAAGACTTATATTTTAAATAAATAAAAATGAAAATCTGCCTTTGAAATTCGGGACGTTACAAGATTAAAGTCCATTTAATTTTGTAATGGGGAGATATCTAATTCCCCTATAATATATTGGAACACATTTGGAAATCATCCCAATTTTGTGTTCGGTACTGTAGTGTTTACGCTTGAAGTTTATCTTTTTAATAATGTCTTTTAAAAGAATGTTGCATGTACATGATGTACAGAAATTACATATGTGATTGTGAAGTTTAGCTATAGTTCAAATGGTTGGGGACTTGGCCTTTATACGGTCATGAGAGGATTGGGACACACGAGTCTATAACTGTGTTAAGTTTTATTTACTAGCCGAGTATACAAATTTGTATGTATCTTATCTTCAGGTGTTTAAACGGGTTGAGGAGTTCAGTCTTTAGGACACCTTTATTCTTGAGTATTTGGAATATGCAAGATACTAACATGAAAATTCAATCAATTTGAAATTTTTGTTTACGTACAAGTTTTGGTTTGTCTACTTTAGTATTGTGTGAATTCATGGGTTAAACTAAAATAAATGATGATTGTTGTTGATTTTAGTGCCATTGTCTATTTGGTCTAACTGAATAAACAAAGTGTCAATAGTGATTACAACTATGATCTAATACAATTTAGAAGGTGCAAAGTGTACATTTATGTACGACACTAGTTTGACCAACATGACAAAAGACAAGGATCAGGGTAAGCACCCCTTGTGGGGTCTAAGGGAGAAGATCCCTTCTCGGTGGCCCTGTTGATCATAAGAACAAGTTCTAGAGCAGTATGTTACCAACCGAAACCAATATAATTGTTAGCAAACATTTTTAGCTGATAATACCGTACCAAATGCATAATCATGATACGAAAACGATATAATTTTTTTAATACCATGGTTTTACGGTACCGACTAATTCCACATACACACACAGACACACACACACACACACATATATATATATATATATATATATATATATATATATATATATATATATATATATATATATATATATATATATATAAACTAAATCGTATATTTCAAGCATGTTTATGATTTTAACACAACGACCAAACAAATACGTTGTTTACTAGGTTAAAAACATACCTTATACTAAATTACTTAAACAAAATAGTTTGTAAATTAAAATATTACTTAAACAAATATTTTAGTTTGTTATTGGTATATATCATTATTAATTTGTACCGATTAAAGTTATTGGTAGCCAAATAACTTGGTAAAAAATATTATTCGTACGGTACTAAAAGTTATATGTTTATATCTTCGTAAGCACACATTTTGAGAAAAAAATAATTAGTACCATACCATGTTTCCCGCTGAAAAATAGATGGCTTCCGTAGTCGTATTTGCTGCTAGAGAGTCTGCTTTGCTGCTGGCAAGATTCCAGTGCCAAATGTTGCTGTCAAGAAGGTGCTTCCAAGTGGCTTCAGCCGATTGCTTCAAGACTAGTTCCATAAACGTTTATAATTTCCATATAATCGTTAATAATTTCCGAAAAGCTTTTTTCTTGTCAAATCTCATGATTGAAAAACAATCATTTATATTGTAAGTAATTTATGCTTTGGATTTCTGCCTAAATTTGAAACTTATTTGATTGATCATCTTTAACTGAGTTTTGTGAAATCAAAACAAGATAGCGTCGAAATAGTAAACAAAGAAAATTAGCATACACGATAACTAAAATTCAAATTCAAATTGGTATCCTATCTTTCTAACATTTTTTTTGGTTTAACTAATTATGCTGTAATAGAATTCCATACAAAATGTTATTTTTTGATAAATAAATATTCTTTAGCCGGTATATGAACCAAAATTATATATAAAATCATAAGCTACCAAACTCTTATGAACCAAATGAGGATAAGGAACGTGAAACCCATGGTGTGTTTTATAAAGCGTTATAATATTATGGCCTGTCTTATTTGACACAACACGTTTAGTTTTGCAGTTATATAATTTTCGAAAACTCCAGGCGACAGCTGTATGCATTATCAATTATCAAATATATATAATTAGGGGGAGGAAAGTGTATCCTTTTGATAAATATATGTTTAATAGAACTAGTATTTAAGTTACTTTGTACGTTGCATTGGATAGCTCGTTCGTCAAAAAAAAAAAAAAAAAAAAAAAAAAAAAAATTATGTAAGGGACAAATAAAAATCATAACTTTAATGTGCATGCAACTTTTTTGTAATTCATATATACAATGTGATTTACAAATGTTAACAATATACAATATACGTACAGTGTCGATTATATTATATCAAATGGACCACGAAAATATTAAAATAAAAATTCGAACTAAATAATTAAACTGTTGAAGACAATGATTTTTTTCCGTTCTAATTTTTATTATATAAAAAATCTAGAACATAATATAACTCAATGGTGGAGGGGTTTTTCATCCATTACTCCTCATTTTTACTTTGCCACCTGGAGGAGACCATTGGTTCTCTCCTTTTTGTTTTTTCAAAATTCAAAAAATGGTTACATTTCATTTAATTTATTTTAATATTTTTTATAAAGTTAACTTAAAATAATATAATTTAATAAATAAATAAAAAGTCTTAATAAATACAAAACTAATAAAGTTAAAAATCTTATTAAAATTAAAAAATTAATACACAACAACAATTAAAACCAAGTTATAATACTTTTTTAGTATCGTCATTGATCTTTTTATTTTATTTTTCTTTTTAATCATAAAATATTTTATATAATAAAAATATAGTGATATGTACTTATGGTTAGATTATGACATGTGTATTTGGGGGAGCAAAGGGATAGGCTACATTTTCAATATAAAAAAAAAAAATAAAAGACATGTTGTAAATTGGTTTCAAATTTTCAATATAAAAAGAAAAAAAAATAAAAGGCTACATTGGTTTTAAATTGATTCAGTTCATCTTCAAATCCACATTCCATACCGGTAGTTATCAACCCATCACCAGTATAATATATCACCATGTACTGTGCAGAGCACTACGCGTGTGACGGCCATTGTTGACATTGGTTGTCGTTAGATCTGGTTGTCGTTAGTATCGTGTCGGGTTCGTGTCGTGTCAAGACATTAAACGGGTTGAAAGGACATGACCCTATCCTGACCCGTTTAATTATCGTATCGTTCTGTGTCAACTCGTTTATTTTCGTGTCGGTTTCGTTTTGGGTTTTGGGTTAAAGTTTAGACCTTATAAATATGTTGTATCATGTTGGGTAGAAATATTTTAAAAGTTGGAAAGTAGAAATTGTGGAGGCAAAAAGAAAAAGTGAAACACTGGAGTTGTAAGATGTAATGACAAAATTTATAGTAAGTTTATAAGTAAAAATGAAAAGAGTTAAAGTTGGGGAGCAAAGGAATAGGTGGTGAGGATGACTAAACTTAAGTAACTTTGAAAATTTAAATATTACTTCTAATTATTGAGTTTGGCCCACTATAAGTCTATAACATATAATATATTTATAAAAATATGAAATTTATAATAAATAATATATAATTAAACGGGTCATATTCGAGTCATCTTCGAATTGAAAGTCTTGACCCTAATCCTACCTGTTTAACTATCGTGTCGTGTCGTGTCAACCCGTTTACATAAATGTATCGAAATCTCTGACCTTAACCCGCTAATTTCATGTCGGGTTTTCATGTCTTGTCATGTTTTGCCAGGTCTAGTTGTCGTCTATAAATTAAACGAATGGTCCTTATGGTTTGGGGTAATTTGGACGTGTGGTTTATAACTTATTTTTTTAACTCAGAAGATCTGTACAGTTTGATTTTGTTGCACACTTGGTCCATGTTTACCTAAAAAGACTATTTTGACATTGATTTTTAATTTATTTAAATAGTGTGGGGTATGTAAGATAAGGTAAGGTGATGTGGAAGTGAGGTTGAGGTGTGCTTATTTAGATAAATTAAAAAATCAAAGACAAAATAATTTTTTTAGGTAAGACGGAGACCAAACGCGCAACAAAAACAAGCAGTAAGGACTTTCTAAGTTAAAAAAATTAGCTAAATACCGAACGTGCAAATTACCCAAACCATAAGGACCATTCATGTAATCTACTCTTAAATATTTGATAATTATCCAAATTACCTATCAAATCATATACCAAATTTCAACAAAATGATAAGAAAACACTTTCATTGATTAAACTACTTAACGTAAATAACACACAATTTATATAATAAAATGGAGTTTGCCTTAATGAGTCTTGAAACATCTATTCTAATCTCATGCAAAGAAGCTAGCTATCCGATGTAGTACATAGGATCATGAACTTTAAACGTCCGATCATTGATCTCCCATATTCCCACGAATCCTATATCTACCCTCCTCCAACTCTTACATTTTCTTCGATTTGTACACAACTCCGCTTGCTTCCCCAGCCCCCTGCAAACATTTTTCGATGATTATATACACATCTAATCTAAATGTAACAATTTATAACGAAACATAAATCGATTTATATAATATTCATCAAACAACTCAATTCATGATTAGTTACGCTGACAGACGTCGATCTGAGCTGGAGTTCCAGGTGGGTGACATGGTACTCCAGAAGGTCTCACCCTGGAAGGGTGTGATCCGCCTCAGGAGGGGGGAGGTGGGGGGGGGGGGGGGGAATTGGGTCCCTGATATATCGGACCATTCAGGATCGCTGCCAGAGTTGGCAAGGTGGCGTATATATTAGATTTCCCTGACGAGCTTAGTTAGATCCACAACACTTTCCATGTTGCACAGTTGCGGAAGTGCATTTTGGACGAGGATGCAATAGTGTCATTAGATGATATTTAGGCCGATGAACGCCTGAATTACGTGGAGAGGTCGGTGGCTGTTCTTGAGAGGAAGGTGAAAGTTCTACGTGTGACAACCTGAACCTTTTTCCGTTAACATTAGCCCGATTCCGTTAAATAAATTTTTGAATTTTATTTAGTTCTGTCAAATTCCTATGGTTTGGAATATCATTTAAGTTATATAATTGAATTTTCTTTTATGAGTCGGAACCAACATTGCACGAAAACCCGAGTTACTTCGAAAATCATCGAAAATCGGTCTGACTAGTGTTCACGGCCGTGAACCCGATCACGGCCGTAAACCCGTTCATGGCTGGTGGCCCCACCACCGACCATGAAACCCCCTATATATATATATATATATATATATATATATATATATATATATATATATATATATATGTGCTCCTACCCCTCATTTACACTTTTCTGGCCGAAAACTCCCTCATTCTCTCTCTAACCTCTCAACTGCAGACACAAAAGTACCCTATTTTCTTCCGAAAATCATCAAGAATCACCTTTGGGTGTTGTTGTGGAGCATCTAAAACGCGTTTTTCATCGAATCCAGTATCATTGTTCTTGATTTCATGGTCGTGAACCCTTCAAATCTTCATATTTCATCAAGAATAGGACGTGAACTCTTCAAACCTTCAAAGGCCGTAAACCCTTCTAAGGTAGTAAACTACTCACGACCACAATCATCCCTAAGCCATGAACTTAGCTGAAAACCCGCTTTTTCCGATTCAATCGAGTCCTGGTAACATTCCTTAACCAAAAGCAAGTGTTTTTTCAACACTATAATTAATGGCTTTGCTAATAAAATGCATATATGTATTTAATTGTTATTAGGATCCCGTTAAGTGTCACGTACATCAACCGAGGGTCTTCATTCCCAGTTTCATTGTCCAACACTTTCACGCAACTAACAGTGAGTTCATACCCCTATGCTTTTACTATTTTAACATTTTCAAGGAACGGGGGGGGGGGGGGGTGGAATACAAGCCAAACACAAAAAATTTTGTGAATTTAACAAAAGGATTTCAACACGCCTAAAATTGAAGCAATTGTTACAACTATACGGTTTCCACATTTTTATAAAATATTTGGACATTTGATCCCTTTTGTAACATGCTGAACATAAGGGACGTTTTCAACTTACTGCCAAAATTGCATATTTTTCAGATCAATACATGAACCAAATACATAACATTCATGCAAACTATAATAGGTATAGTTTGGGGTTTCAATATATAGCTTTACAAATTCAGAGCTTATACATTGATAAACATATAAACTATGACAGAGTTAGTTTATGATATTTCTTAGGTAATAAGAATACTTTACTAAATAATTATTTAAGTATAATTATTACTCTACACAGTATACAAACAGATTCAAATACAACAAAACAATACAGATCTACACGTAAACTAGTTAATACAGGATTGTGAGACACTACTTCAATTTGTACCCTTTGGAGTACTGAACTAAATCCTATCATAGTATAACCAGAGTCTCCTGGAGAGGGAGCATGAGATTTGTGAATAAATCTATTCGGGACTGACAATCCCACACCTGAACTGATAGCTACAGTTAGGCAGACATGCCTGAGGTGACAAATGTCATATATCCGACACTTGAAGAACATCGTAAAGGTCACTAGGTCATATCAAGCATGGTTATATGACTCACAATAGTATAAACTAACCTTTTTGTTTACGGGATTTCATTCTTCATTAGTTTTATTTTCATTAATAGAACTACTTCATAATACAACTGGAGGATTCTAGGGATTTCAACTCACGGTTTTATTTTAATTAATAAAACTACTATACATATTGGAGTTATCTAGGGTTTTCAAACAACACATTCTACACATACTGGTGATTAGCCAGGGTTTTCATACAAAAAGGTTTTCGTTCAAAATAACATTATATAATACATTTGGTGGTAACCAGGTATACGAACTAATACATTATGGAACACTGTAACGAACTCATCTGTTAGAAAATATTGAATTTTCTTGGAAACATACAAACATTTTCACTGATTCATTAACATGTTTTGATTTCAAAAACATGCTTATGAACTCACCAACTTAATGCTGATACTCTTTCAAAAATCGCTTGTATTCTCACGAAATCAGTAGACAGGTACTCCAACAGACTTTTGAGAAGACGGAACGTATAAAGTCACGTCTTTATATTTTGCTACTTTTTATGTATATAAATATGAATCAAACAGATGTAAATACCTTTTATATATTCAATGTAATGGTTGTGTTTACTTTGATTACTATGATGCAATTGTTGTGATGCTACACATGACGTCCTCCACCCCCGAACGTTTCCACCATTTCGGTTTGGGGGTGTGGCACTACGGAACAAGGAAATACCTTTGGTAAAGGTACAGTGGGAGCACATGAGGGGATCCGAGTGGACGTGGGAGCCGGAGGCAGAGATGTGGGAGCACTATCCAGGATTGTTCACCGCAGTAGACTTCGAGGACGAAGTCTAGTTTAACTAGGGGAGAATTGTAGCACCCCCACTCCCAGGTACAAGTTTAAAAGAATTATATACATATTTGTGGACCTACTAGATGAGTCGGTTGACCCCAACTCGTCGTGTAGACGCGGGTAGCCCGCGTGGATTATTGGATCTACTTGACAAGTCGGAGGACCCAGACTCGACAAGTAGGAGCTGGGAGATGAAACCCTAATTTTTAGGGTTTGCACCATATTTAAAGGACCTTATGTCCCTTCCTCCAGTCCTTTACCACCCCCTGACGGCTAAGAGAAACCCTAATTAATATTAACCTTGTTCTTGAGTGATTGTGAGGTTTAAAGAGTGATTTTTGTGCTTTGTGCGAAGAAGGTGTGAAGTATAAGAAGCTTGGAGCAAAAAGGAGCTTGTGGATCTGACTCTACTTCATATTGGCATCATTTTGAAAGTAACAAGTCATTACCTTGGCTTATCTTTAGCTAAATCTCTTCATATTTGGGGTTAGGGTTATCTTTAGCACATTTGGGAGTCATTTCGAGTATTTTGGGCAAGATCTGAAGTTGTAACTTTAGATCTAGACTCCCCTTGGTCCCTATAGCTATAAAGTTTTCAGATTTGGTAAGCTTAGGCCTTTCCCTGTGATTTAACCTTTCCCTTCATCTAGTTTTGGCATTTAGGACCATGCTTGTACGTAAAGTTTACAACTTTACGTGGAAACCATGCCTTAGGAGGTTGGATCTACAATATGGAGCTTTGGGGTGGCTTAAAAACATCTGTATAATTAATGGACTTCATGAACTCGATGAGTCGCTTAGCTGACTCGGCGAGTCGGATGAAGGTTGCTCGTATATGATTTTGCATGAACTCGACGAGTAAGTAAGAGGACTCGACGAGTCAGTTAGGGTTTTCCCCGACTTCTGGACACGCATGGATTCGACGAGTTGGTTGGAAACTTGGCGACTTGGTTAGGGTTTTATGACTTTCTGAGTTCTCTAGGAACTCGACGAGTTGCTAGCTGCACTCGACGAGTTGGGTCAACCTGGATTGTTGACTTTGACCGTTAATTTTGACTATGACAAGGTTTGACCAGTTTGGCTTCTGGGGTTATTTTGGTAATTTGGGAATTTATGGAAGTGGATCATCGGTGGATGTAGGTGTTAGAATTGGAGTTGCATTTGGTGGAGTTTGACTTTATCACTTCGAGCTACTTGTGAGGTGAGTTCTCCTCACTATATCAACAGGGTCTAAGGCACTAATGTCGACCCTTAACGGATTTGTATCCGGGATTTATTGCATGATATGCTTATCGATTTACATCTTGGTAGTTAGGATTCTTATATGCTTAGTGACCTGGTAGGTCGGTATCCTGGTTTATAAGATTATGTTATGTTAGTGATTTGTTAGATCGGTATCCTGGTTATAGGATGGTTGCCATGTTAGTGATCTGTTAGATCCGTATGATTATCTGTACATGCTATAGCTAGCGTATAATATTTATGTGCACATGTTAGTTGGATTGGGGGATTGGGTTGAAGTAGGTCCTGCTTTGTGTTGTAGGCCAAGATACCTTGGGCAGACTGGATAGAGTACAGACCCGGGAGGGTATATAGTCAGGCCGAACGCCCGACGAGCGGTCCAGATAGGCTGAAGGCCCGGAGAGGCGGTCCAGACGTGCCAAAGGCTTGGAGAGCGGTCCAGATAGACTGATGGCCTGCGAGGCGGTCCAATAAGACTGATGACTCATTATGCATGTTGTATTTGTTTATAGGATATGATTATATCTGTATGGCGTTGGTATTTTGGAGGTAACTCACTAAGCCTTCGAACTTACATTTATCGATTATTGTTTCAGGTACTTCTAATGATCGCAGGAAGGTGAAGGCGTGATCATACAACTCCTCATATTTCATGATTTTATGATTTAATTCTGGGATACTCTGACATTATACTATTTTGAACACAAGTTTTGTAATTATCATTGGTTTTGAAATGTTTTAAAAAGTTTAAATTTGACATGATTTTTATGGATGTTACAACTAACTTTCATTGGTGTTCGTGGTTACAAAACCCGACTATAGCTTCTAAGCTTTTGTAATGTTTTATATTCTAGCTCCTTGCTAATTTTTAATAATATTCTGCCTTTACAAAAAAAATTACACTGATAATGACAATTTATTTTCTCATCCGACTTTCGTTTATATAAAAAATCTAAAACATAATATAGTGTTAACCGTTAACGATGGATGATGTGTTCATCAATTACTCCTCATTTTTACTCTACCACCCATGCAAGATCTCGTTCTCCTTTTATTTTTCAAAATACAAGAAATGATCACACTTTACTTACTCTTTAACTTAAAACTAGATTATAACCCGCGTTAAACGCGGGAATGTATTAAAAAAATTACCAAAACATTTATATATATTGCATAATAATTATAAAAGAAAGTTTACGGCTATTGTTATTATTGAAAGGTGAAGAAGAAACACTGAAATCGATAAATAACTATAAACGTTGCAGGACCTCTTTCTAGACAATGTTTTTTGCTTTATTAGTTGAACGACCTTCCTCGTCACATATGAGTACCTTCAAACCTTTTTTGCGTGTTACACGAGAAATATCTACATATAACTGACCATGGGTGAAGACAGGTCTACACAAGTATAATCCAACATTTGATAATGACTATCCTTGACTTTGTTAATGGTCATAAGGAAACAAACTGCATTGAGAATTACCTACGTTGAAAACAGAATGAAATTTTTTTATCGGATAGGGTCAACTTCATGCGAGGTATATAAGTAGTCTCGTTAAAAAATCTACCAGATATAATTCGTGCTTCAATGACGTGTTTCCAAGCCTTACGATTTGTAATTTAGTACCATTGCATAGTCCTCTGGTTTGGTCGATATTACGAAGAAACAGGACCGGAACACCATTTTTTAGTATAAGTTTATGGTTGGGAATTCCGGAGGCCTTAAAAGCGTTCAACACATCCGGAGAGTATACTGATTCCTCAAAAGAATCTTCTGTCTCGGTCTCACACAAGGAATCCGAACTAAGATATGTTTTCCCTTCATCTTTCATTAGTAAGGACCAAAATAGCTTTATCTTGAAAATTCGATGGATCATCAAGATTGTTATGAAAAGATGAATAAATGCAGGATACAATTGAATGAATATGGTCACTCGTAGAGGGAACGATCACATCTTCTGGAAATTCAACTTCAACTTCACCATCATTAGGACCACCGATAGTACCTTCACCAATTTTAAGAATCCAATCAGCAAATGATTTTGTGTCTTCGAAATCATTGTTTGGACAACCGAACTGAAGCCTCATGTTTACAGTCAAACGTAAAACTGTACATTCACACCATAATCTTGATGAATGCAATGATGCCTGCATAATATCTGAACGATTTCCTCTTTGTATTACTGGAAGAATTTGTCGAAAGTCACCTCCAAATACAATGGTATTGCCTCCAAATGGTTTATCATTGTTCTTAGGAAGGATAATATCTCTAAGTGTCCTATCAACTGCTTCGAAACAATGACGATGCATCATTGAGGCTTCGTCCCAAATTATAAGGCTTGCTTTGTTCAACAAGGCAGCTACATCGTTACCTGGCGTAATAGAACAAAACGATTTCTCATTCAAGTTAATTGGTATATGAAATCTTGAATGTGCTGTCCTAGTATCACAAAGAAAAATCGTCAATGATAAATGTCAAATAACCATAATTGCTAAATTTATTCGAGTTTTTCCATTTTTGGAATCTTAAGGGTATGAGGAGCAACACCATCTTTTGAGGAAGACCATTTAAACGATTCAGTGGTGGTAACAATCTCAATAGGGCGTTTCAATGAAGTAGTTTTCGGTGTCACCGCATGAAGATCAACAACATTAATATTGTCACCTTCAACAGAAACACTCTTTTCGTGTATCAAATTAATAAAACAATGTTAATTAACAACACTAATATTGTCACCGCATCAAGAATAAATGTCTATTAACAATGTTAAAATGCTAAATTATATGAATTTGATTTTACCTTAATAGACTTGTTGATAGGAGTACCATCAGAATGAATACTGTTTTCTTTGTATGTTGGTGAATGTTTGAAAACTGCACCAACTACAAGTTCATTAGTAGTCATCTTATGAACGGTGTAGGCATGATAATTGTTCTCGAGATTAAACTTTGAAATCTGAACTTTAAAACAAACTTCCTATTAAGCATCGTATTGAACTCATCGGGGATCTTTTGGCGTCCTTGATCCTAAATAATATTATAATAAAACATGTGAGTAGTTAATAAATCCCGATTAAAATAAAATGCAATAACAATACACAGTTAACTTGTCGTGTGTACAAATTAATATAATAGTATAATATAACGCTACCTTTGATATCTTTTCCATCAACCATTGATTATCGTGGTAAATAAGATCTTCAACATGACGGTCAAACAATACAAAAGAAGCAGACCTAGTTTCATCTTGAACACGTATTATGACCCTTACCCTAAATATTATTGTATGACACGTTAATGGACAATGAAATAAAAATTGAAAAATTGTAATAAAGATTCATGAGACAAGAAGTTTACAAATGTAAAATTATGAACTTACTTGCCGAATACATCAGAAACTCCTCCGCAACCATTATAATTAAATGGTTCACCATCACTATCATCACCATTTTTAGTTACCTTTTTTGAACAGTCACGACAATAAAAAGAATACCATCCTTCCTCCAAATCGAAATCGATTATAGTAGCGATGATAGACAAACCAATTTCCTGTTTGGTAAAAATACACACACACATACACACACACACACACACACACATATATATATATATACACACACACATTAAAAATTGTTATATATAATGGAAAAATATGAATAATACTAAGTATACCTCATTGTAATCTGGAATATCATCAATGTTTTTGATTTGAAAATGGAGGTAGTAATCCTCTGGCTTGGACACAACAGTTTTTGTGTTAAGTTGTGTAGTATTAATGGAAGACTCAACATTCAAATCGATATCAACAATGCTATATATAAGAAGGAAAAATGAAGAAGATCAATAATAATAATAATTATTGATTAAGAATAAGTAAAAATAAAATAGTAAATAATTATATCATAGTCATCAAATACGTACGCCTTTTTAAATTCTGAAATATGATAATATGATGCATATCATCATTAATATGCAATCTTGACCCAAATAAACAGTTACCGATTTGTGGTTGACCTATAAATAGCAATTGAAGTAATAGATTATTTAATATTATAAATAAAATATTAATGTAGTGAGCATAGAAATCTAAAAATAATTATTATTACCACCACAAGTCTTGAGCTTTGCCATACGTAGGAGGATGATCACAGGAGCATTTTCATTTTGATGTTAAGATATGTAGTTGTTCAACTTCAATGCAAAACCATCCCACAAAGCAACTTGCATTTTCCTACCACTATAATTGATTGTTTGGGTTATATGAATAAAATATTAAACATGAAAAATTAATGAAAAATACAAAAAAGTGCCTCAGATCTTGTGCAACAATACTCATTAGCCTTGTTTTCCTTGCATTCTCCTTAATCACTCTCATGGGTTTAGTAGATACAACCTGACCAATAAAATCTACAAAAAGTAAATTTGAATCAATTATTATAATATAAATTGGTTAAAAAATATATAATATAATAAATGCAAAACTGTTAAGGGAAAAAAGCTCATCAAATGCAACATGAGTGTCAAAATTTCTGGCTGTTAGATCATGAAAACTCACAAAATTAAAAGGATCGATCATATCAACAAAAGGAGTTGATACATGAATTTTGGTTGTTTTGTAGAAATTTATCTTATACTTGTGAGCAACCAACATGTAATCTCCTTCATTTCTGGCCATACCAAAGTTAGTGATTTGCCTTACAGCTCCTTCTTCCAGGAGGGCTTGAAATGCATTTATGATACTTTTTGTGATTGTTGCATGTATTCTAGTGCCCTGTAGGTGATAAAGAATATTATTATATGAAACAAAAATAAAACATAAGTTTTTTCATATTATTTTAATTTTACCTCCTGGTCCATTAAAATCATGTCCAAGCTGCTGACTATGTTTGAGTTGTTTTTGTATGTCTGTTTCTAACTCATGACAACTTGAACACGAATATTCCATGATTCTTTGGAGGCATCTATGTCAGACAACTTATCAATGATGATTTCACTGTCACTGTTATGTGTCATTTCGCTTGTGCTATGAGAAATAGAAAAGTATTAGAGATAATTATGTAGTGAAAAAAGTAATTCAAAGTTTAACAAGGTTTTTGTTTAATGTAAATATGATGTTGTTCAATTATCATAGACATTCTCGGTTGACATACTTAACCATGAAAAAAACAAAAATAAACATTAATTGTATTTTGCAAAATAATAGTTTGCTGTAATTATGGATCAATGGAAGTAGGATGGTATCAAATCAAAACATACATAGTATGTTGATATATTTCACAGAAAACAATAAAGCAAAAAAATGAGTATGAACACTTATCATATAGAAGGCTGTAGAAAGGAAAAAGTATTGATAAACAATGAAATGCGTACCTTTTTGCCTTTGATTAACCAAACTAACAATTGTTTACTGCTATAGAAGGCTGTAGAAAGGAAGAAGTATTGATTTAGTATCGTGAATATCAATATAAATGAAGTAGTTATGATATATGTATTGAATCCAAGTTGGTTTTAGAGGGATAAGATAAAAGTTATTTTTATCTTATCTCTTAAATGTTGAATTTCAAAATGTAGTTAGGATAGATAATGTAGAACATTTTAGGATTATTTTTTAAAATTTAAAATTTGGATAATGTTGATGGTTAGTTAAATTCCCGTCTTTGGTGACTGATTTTTCGATTTGACTATAGGAAGTAGTTATGATAGACGGAAATAAATAGTGAATTGTTTTGTTAGGATGACATCACCAGAAATATTAAGAACGATCTAAGAGTTGAAATCAATCAAAGAAATCCAAGGGCTTGAAATGCATTTATGTGATTTTTTTGATTGTTGCGTGTATTCTAGTGCCCTGTAGGTGATAAAGATATTATTATATGAAACAAAAATAAAACATAAGTTTTTTCATATTATTTTAATCTTACCACCTGGTCCATTAAAAGCATGTCCAAGCTGTTGACCATGTTTGAGTTGTTTTTGTATGTATGTTTCCAAATCATGACAACTTAAACACGAATATTCCATGATTCTTTGGAGACATTTATGTCAGCCAGCTTATCAATGACGATTTCACTGTCACTGTTATGTTCCATTTCGTTTGTGCTATGAGAAATAGAAAAGTAATTCAAAGATTCACAAGGTTTTTCTTTAATGTAAATATGATGTTGTTGAATTAACATAGACATTCTTGGTTGACATACTTAACCATGAAAAAAACAAAAATAAACATTAATTGTATTTTGCAAAATAATAGTTGGTTGCAATTATGGATTAACGGAAGTAGGATGGTATCAAATCAAAACATACATAATATGGTGATATATTTCACAGAAAACAACAAAGCAAAAAAAAAGAGTATGAACACTTATCATATAGAAGGTGGTAGAAAGGAAGAAGTATTGATAAACAATGAAATGCGTACCTTTTTGCCTTTGATTAACCAAGCTAACAATTGTTTACTGCTATAGAAGGCTGTAGAAAGGAAGAAGTATTGATTCAATATCACGAATATCAATATAAACGAAGATGTAAAAACATAGATAAACACAATAAAAACCAACCTTTTGCAGGGGCGTGGAAGGAAAAATAAAAATGGGTTTTGGCGGAATATGTCATATATATATATATATATATATATATATATATATATACTGAATCCAAGTTGATTTTGGAGGGATAAGATAAAAGTCATTTTTATCTTATCCCTTAAATGTTGAATTTCAAAATATAGTTAGGATAGATAATATAGAACATTCTATTAGGATTATTTTGTAAAATTTAAAATTTGATAATGTTGATGGTTAGTTAAATTCTCGTCTTTGGTGACTGATTTTTCGATTTGAATATGGGAAGTAGTTATGATAGACGAAAATAAATAATGAATTGTTTTGTTAGGATGACATCACCAGAAATATTAAGAACGATCTAATGTGAAATTAATAAAAGAAATCCAATAAATAATTCTGATTGTTGAAGATAACATCATCAGGTTTCTGTTTTAATATTTATAAAGATACTAGTATAATTTAATAAATAAATAAAACTAATAAAAAATCTTAATTAACACAACTAATTAAAATAAAAATATTTAATCATTTCAAAATAAAATATATATAATTAAAGTTAAAAAAAAACTAATACATATCAATACTAAGTTATAATATTTTTATTAGTTCAATCATTTTTTTTTTCATTTTTTTTTCTTTCTAATCATAAAGTATTTATATAAGAAAAGTTGTAGTAGTATATACTTATGGTTAAGTATTGTGACGACTTACGTACTATAAACATATAAAATATATGATTGTTAGAAACAATTCAAATATATGATTGTTAGAAACAATTCAAACATATATATAACAAATATATATGATAATTTTTAATACAAAAAGATTAAAAAAAACTAATTTTTTAAATTAGTTTTGAATTTTTGAATATAATATAAAAAAACTATTGTTATACATTGGAATAAAATAAGGTTTTCTTTATGCCTATTCCCATTTCTACTTTTTTTTTTTTTTTTTAATTTTTTTATTTTTTTTATTTTTATTTGTTTTGTTGGTATTTTTATTTTTATTTTTTTATTTTTCTTGTTGTTGTTGTAAATGTATTGTTTTTTATCTTTTATTTATTTTTTTATTTATTTTTATCTTTTTAATTTTTTTGTTTTAATAAATATATTATTATTATTATTGTTGTTGTTGTTGTTGTTGTTGTTGTTGTTGTTCGTTCGGATTATTTTTGTGTTATTTTCTTTGCATTCAAACTATCACTTTGTTACTTTTTCCGTTCGGACTATTTATGTATTATTTTTTCGTTTGGATTATCCCTATTTTATTTTTTTCGTTCCGAGTATCCATGTATTGTTTTACCGTTCCGATTATTTTGTGTTATTTTTCCGTTTGGAATATTCATATATTATTTTTTTTCATTTAGACTATATATGTCTTATTTTTTTCGTTTGAACTGTTTTGTGTTATTTTTTTCCTAACTACTCTAATGCTTGTTTTATTTTTTTTCGTTCAAACTACTATTGTGTTACATTTTTTTCGTACTATTAAAAAGACATCTAATCAAATCAACTATTTAAAATAATAATAATAATAATAATAATAATAATAATAATAATAATAATAATAAAAATAAAAGAAAACATAAGATAAAAAGACCAAACAAAAAAAGAAAAAAAGAAAATATGTTATATCAAAATAAGTTTAAAAAGGTAAAATAATTAAAAAGTAGAGTATATGAAGGAATTTTATGTATACCTCTATAAAATTGATTCAATTGACCTGCAAATCCATTCCATACGTGTAATTATCACCCGTACAATATATCAACATGTACGAAGCTATATGACACTAAAAACACTGACACTAATGTCAGTATTTGAAATTGTGGACCTTGCTTGTGGTCTATAATTAAAGCATGGGGGCTTGCAACTTATACACAGTGACGAGACAAATTTTTTATATAGGATACAAAATTTTTTATATTCTAACAATAAATATTCTTTGTAGTTATCATATTCGGAACATTAAAATCATATAATCTTTTTAATTGGGATTATAATAGCATAGAACTTTTTACAAATATTTTTTTATATATATGTAAAATAAATTTTTTACGGGTGCTGTAGTACCCCAAACGTCCCATCTGATTCCGCCACTATTATACACTAAGTATTTAAAAGACTTTACTTTTTGTTTTTACCGTCTATTTTATACCAAAAAAGAAAATTTTGTTAATGTTTAATTTTTAGTTTAAAGAAACACTTTCAAATTTAAAAATTATTTTATATAGTGTTTATAAAATTATAGTATTAAATTTTTTAAATCAATATTTAGAATTACTCTTAATATATATATATATATATATAAACGATTGTACTTTTATTAAATTTTACATATTTTAAAACCTTCTAACTATTTTTATCAAATAGTTATAATAAATAAAAATTACAACTTTCAGCAATCAGCTATCCGCTAAAAGCTATCCGTGAACAGCTATCACCTACCACTACTTTAATTATCCAAATTATCTATAGACTCATGTATCATTTTTCAACAAAAGGATTAAAAAGACACTTTTATTGATTAAACTAGACAACATACATAACAAACAATTTATTAAGCCTTTATTAAATTAAATAGAGTTTGCTTGAACGAGTCTTGAAACCTCGGTTCAAATCTCAAGCAAAAAAGCCAGCTATCCGATGTAGTACATAGGATCGGGAACTTTAAACGTCCGATCACCGGCGTTGCTTCCAAGTAAATCACTCCATTGATCTCCCATATTCCCACGAATCCTATATCCACCCTCCTCCAACTCTTTCCTTTTCTTCGATTTGTACACAACTCCGCTTCCTTCCCCAACCCCCCTGCAAACATTTTCCGACGATTAATTATATACACATCTAATCCGAATGTAACAATTTATAACAAAACACAAATCAATTTATATAATATTTATGAAACAACTCACTTCATGATTAGCTTTTCCCACGTAGTATAACCAACTGCCTTCAAATTTTTCACACGGGCTTCCATGTAAATCTCCTCGCTTCCGGTGAGAAACACGATCTTCAACCCTAATTTTAACAACTTTTTGTACAGTTTAAGAGACCCAGGTATCGCCGGCGCCGTTGCTTCCACCACCCAAGCGTTGAATGCCGTCGAGTTAAACGGTATTGCCCTGAAAACGCATACAACAATCAGAAAGCACAGTAACGATAAAGAAAGAATGACTTTTGTTTTTACCCGAAGGCAACGGTGTCGCGAGCGTAATATGGGAGATTAGAGAGCGTAGTTTCATCAATGTCGAACACCCAAACGTCCTTTCCGTCTCCGGTGAGGTTGAGGGCTTTCGCATATTCATAGGCTTCGGCGGCGACAAGGTCACAATCCCGGCGGTATTGTTTTCCGAGCATGTAATGACCGATATAGTCTTCGCATGCTTGGGGGACTTGGGTCCATTTCTGGAGGTTGTTTGTCTCGACGGCCAGCCGCCAGCTCAAGCAGTTGAGATTGGAATGCTTGTGGCCGCCGGAGCCGGAATGTGGCCTGAGCAAGTGGATGATGTTTGGAGATGCAATGGCTGTTGTGGCGGTTAGGAGAAGGAAGAGTAACGTGGAAGCCATGGTTTGTGTTGGGGTATGCATTAGGATGTTGTATTGAAGGATATGATTTTGCATTATATAAGCTCGTTTTTGAACATTTCTAGAAAATGGATTTATCGTTAAATAAATACAATTACTTTCAATAGATATTGATATGGACAACGAATCTCATAATTAATTGCAAATTTATAGTATAGACTTATGGATATCGTTTTTATATTATTTGTTGTATCGAACCCCTATATTGAAATACAAGTTATGATTCATGAATCACGACCCTCAAGGTATGCTTAGTTTTGTCACGTGGGAACTCATTTCTTTCCAAAAATGCGAACTTTTTATTTTTTTAAAATATATAATTTATAATCATATTTAGAATAAACTCTAGAGTAAATTACATTTTTGGTCGTTGTGGTTTGCAGGTTGCACCATTCGGAAGGTTTATCTGGACTTTGTTTTGTGAGAGGTTGTCCCCGAAGTTTATAGAAAAATCTTTTCAATGACTCAATTAATGCTAAGATTTTTGAGTTTTTTGGGATTGAAGAAGTTATAAGCTTTGTCTTCGGGATGAGTCTTTTCGTTGTTTGGAGTAAATCTGCCTATTGGAGATTCACAACAAGAACAAACCGTCTCTTAAACCATCTCCAACCAATTTTTATTTTTTTCTTCATAAATGGAGTAAAAAATAGAGTAAATAGTGTTTCATCTCCAATCCTACTTAATTTTCTATCCTATTTTTACCCTAAAAACTATATTCCTAAAATATTCTATTATTATAACTTATATATATTGTCAAATACACCCCTTTACTTATTAAACTCTATATTTATGATTAATTAATATAAATTAGTATATAACATGATATTATAAATATTAAATATTGCATTCAAATTATAATTAGTAGATAAAATGAACTAGAAATATATAAAATAAAAATGAAAGAGACTAAAATTGACATCCAAACTTCACCTCCATTTTTAAAGATATGAATAGTATTCCCCCATGAGGTAGGGTTGGAGAAGAATGAGGGAATAAATGGGGGAAGAAATGGAGTTTGGGGATGGGTTGGAGATGCCCTTAGGATGGTCATATGGATGGTTTGGATCAAAGCAACGAAAATTATTATATCGTCAAGTCACTTCCTTTAGATCAATCCCCAATTGTTGGTGTACATGATTAACAATATTGTGCATAACTTTAGTTGAGTTATATAATTTTTTGATTAACAAGTTCAATCATACACTGTGTTTGCAGGCCACATTTCGTTGATTAATAGCTACTCAAATGTGTGATTTAAATGTTGTGAGATTGAAAGGAAGAAAACTACAACTCAAATTTCTGTCCTTCTAGTGCATCTGCCTTCAATCGATTCATACATGAGGTTGGTTTACAAGAATTTAATATGGGTGGTGAGAGATATACGTACATGACATGTGTTAGATGCCAAATTAAGCAAACTAGATAAGTTTCTAGTTTGTTTTAATTTAATGTTTTCATTCCCGGATGTAATTGCGATGGCCATCTCCAAGAACTATTTCATCACTGTCCAATTACACTTAAACAAGAGGCTTCGGATTTTGGCCCAACTTCATTAAAGTCCTTCAATTCATGGTTATTAATTGATGGGATTAACCAAACGATTATTGAAGACTGCGGGAATTTCTTGGGATATGGCATTGCCGACAAATACCTAGTTGTTAAACTTAGATATGTGAAAGAAGCAATAAAGCAGTGGTAGAGAACGAATCGTCAAAAAGAAAATCAAGAGCTACTTGAACTGAAAGACAGAGTTGCAACACTTAAGAAAGCTGCAGAACACTGAGTATTGTCTAATAATGAATTATCAAATAGAAGTAATGGAATACAGAGGATACTTGAACTTGAAAGAATGATAGTACTAGACTTGATAGATGGGGACCAAAACACAAAATTCTTCCATGGATTTGTCAATAGTAGGAACAAGAGGAAAATAATAACAAGCTTGTCGATCAACGGACGTTAGACATCGAATATCAATAAAATAAAAAACGAAGTTTTAACATCCCATAATCCAGAATAAAATTTTCATTTTAAAATAGAATAAATACCTATTTTTATAAGGTTACATTCAATTCAAACCATTTGTTTATAAACCATAATTCGAAATCAGAGTTATAAGGAAAACAATGAGGAATCTCGAACCATAAAACCGTTGATGTGTGTGTACAGTCCTACCTTCGCAATTTGATAATTACATGAAAAACATTTAATCCACAACTGTAAGCACAAAACTTAGTGAATTTCCAAAAATACCACATTAATGACGAGATTTGGCATGCAAAATGAAAAACCATTTTTAAGGAATTTTAATATTTAAATGAGGAAATTACACTTTTATGTCTACACTATATAAAAAATATGCTCCAGCCATTTCTAACTCCATTCACTAACATCTCTCTCTTTTTCTTTTTCTCTCTCTCTCTCACACACACACTTTTATGAGAAGGCAAACCCTTGCAATTGAAGGTATGTGTAGCAGAGGCTTTTTACTTGACTAAAAAATCCAGACTCGTCTTATATGGTGGACGATAGGGACGACCGTCCAGAACTATCTTTTAAAGGGGTCCAAAAATTTTATGGTTTTTATTAATGATATGTTCGATTTTGAAGATATCTTTAAAAATTTTACATCTCAAAAAACTAGAAGAAAATGTTTGCTTTTAAATATATGTATTTTTAAAATCGAAAATATTATATTTAAAAGTTAGTATAAATAATTTTGATAAAATTTATTTACTTTAAAAATCTTTTTTTTTTTTTCTTTTAAGGATACCTAAAATATGTTTGGAACTAGAAGAAATCATTTGGGGAAAGTGACCAGGATACCTCCTTGGACCCAAAACTCACGTCCACAACTTGCATCTTCTTGGTCATGATCAATTGGTTATAAAATGGAACCATTGACACCTCCATTACTCACCAAAAACACAACCTCACTCTCTTACTTTCTTGGTTTGAAACTCCACTAAGAACCACCATAAAACACCACCACAAACCATCATAAACTCCACCTTATTCCCACTGTTTTGGCAAGAAAATGCCGCCCAAACACTCCGTCCTCCCTCCCTTTCATCTCTCTCTCTCTCTCTTCTCTCTCTCTCTCTCTCTCTCTCTCTCTCTCCTGCGGCGAAGAGAGCCACCACAGCCGACTGTGGCAGCCCCTCCGCCTCCCCTGTCGTGACCCACCACCATCAAATAACCTGATGCCGCTGCTTTCCACCTGTTCCTCGTCGACTCACCTAACAGAAGAGAGAGGAAGCGACGGAGCCACCCGCTGCCGTCGCAGATCCACCATCACCGCCCACTTCCACCATCTTCACCTCCCATTGCCGCCACTGATGTGTAACTCCGACCACACCAATGTGAGTAATCAATCACCGCCATTATCGTTTTATCTGTTTTGATTTTGTGGAGTCTGAATTTGATCAGACGACGATGAAGCCTGTTTACGTGGGTCTCGTTTTTGTTTCTCTGTGTGAACTCGTAACCGAGAGGAACAAGATGACACTACTCAAACATTGTTTAATTTTATTTAAAACACACCCGAAACCTAACTGATTTTACAACTCAGTCCCTCCTTTCAAACTTGGAATTAAAATAAACAGTTTAACCCCCTCCTTGCTTACAGATTAATTCCTCCAAACTTTGGTTTAAAATAATTACTCTAACCCCTCCTTTGGTTAAATTTAACAAAAACGGTCCCTATAATTAATTATTTTAGCAAGACCACCCCCATAATTAGTAATTAATACCAAAACTACCCTTTGGTTTTATTAAGTAACATAAATAGATCAAGTGGTTCGTTTTAAACACAAGGAACGTCATGTAACGGTTTCTCACGACAAGTTTCATACTACAAAAAGTGAGTTATTACGGACCATTTTTAACGTTTTTATTATTTTGGGGGAGAATACTTATGAAACATATTTATCGGTTACGAAATATGTTTACAAAAACGTATATCTAATTATAATTAATATTATGTTAAAACAATATGTTATAGACTAATTTTATCATGACATGCTTATGTTGTAATGATTTAGAAATGTTATAAATCTCGTAAATATTTTAGACGTATATCATGCGTGTACAAACACATATGTTAAACTATATGTATGAATTATAACATTTAGACAAAACTTCAAAAATGGTCCCTGAGGTTTTTGAAAATATCAAGTTTAGTCCCTAAGTTCAAAAAACCTCACAGATGGTCCCTATAGTTTCAAAACTTTTAATATTTGGTCCTTCCGGCTCACTCAGTTACCATTTAGCCGTTAAGTAAGGGGTATTTTTGTCATTTCACTACCCAGGGACCATTTATGAGGTTTTGTATTACTTTTTTTAAAAATAAATAATAAATAAATAAAATTTAATATGCAAGGGGTCCCACCTCTCTCTCTCTCTCTCTCTCTCTCTCCTGTATAAAAAAACACACACATCACAATTCTTCAAGAACAATGTCTTGATCGAGGCTATGGAGGGAATCAATCAGATGCACTCTTAGTGACGTCGAACCTTTTGCCAATTCCATTCCGATGTCGCCGGTCAAACCAAATACAGAAAATGCAGATGTCGTGGCTTCAAAAGCATGTGTTGGGTCGATTGCAACAAAAGCAGCAATCGGAGTAGTGACTGAACATCCGCTCGCCGTTATCTTTTGCATTATCGGAACTCCGTTATGCGAACCGAAAACTCTTTGACCATCTGTAACAAAGTCAACTGATCCTAAAATCGCAACTATATTGTCGCTCGATTTCACGGATTCCACAGCATCACTGGATTCGTGCAAGCTATCAGCACCCTAATTATGTAAAACAACTAGTCATACCTAATTCAAGGATACCCAGATAATCTCAGAAGGGTTTAACCCCACACCCACCAAAGCTCCGACTCCTTCCTATCTTTTTCTCGATGCTTTTTTATCTTGTCGCTGGAGAAAGAAACAAAACCGAAAATTGGTCAAATACCCACCCTCACTACCATTTTCTCTCTGTTCCTCTCGTATCTTTCTAGTCTTGCAGGTCCAAGTCAAGGTAAATACCCCTCTCCACCCCTACTCCCCTCTCTACTTCGGTAATCCCCATCTCCATCTTTGATTTGCCCCTATTATGAACAATCCTTTTCGAACCTCAAAAATGTATGGAACCTGGATGGGGAGACAGACACGAGGTTGTAAGAAGAAACCAGAGAGAGAGAGAGAGAGAGAGAGAGAGTTAATATTAAATAATAATTATTACTTTTTTTTTAAATAAGACAAAACTTCATAAATGGTCCCTGTGGTAGTGAAAAGACAGAAATTCCCTTCACTTAACGGCCAAAAGCTAACAGCGTTAGCGAAAAGGACCATTTGTTAAAAGTTTTGAAACCACAGGGACCATCTGTGAGGTTTTTTGAACTTAGGGACTAAAATTGATATTTTCGAAAACCATAGGGACCATTTTTGAAGTTTTGCCTAACATTTATATCTTAAAATTCATACATACTCTCGAGAAAACTCACTATCTATTTAAGCGAGTAAAATACATTTTTTTTATATATCGAAATTACTCGACTTTTTATAGTGAAACTATATCGTACAACTTATTTAATGGACTTTATAATGAGGTATGATTCATTACCTAAATTTAACTACTTAGTATACCCTCTCGTCTATAAACGTTAATCCTCGGAGCGAGATACGTAGTTATAGATCTATACGGGTTGACACCCCACCTGCGGTTGCTAACTACTACCTCGACAGATCAATCGACGTGGGTGATAATTATCTTCATTCTTTGTCTATGACGTCTAATGAAGCATCGTAAGGGGCTATATCTATTCACATAGCTCGGTTATAGGAATCACTATAAGTATTAACTAAAATATTTATCTAGAAACCACATATTCGTTTTCTCATTTTATCAAACATTTTCGAACATGGTTTTGCCTACAAAAGAAATACTTTTCAAACTTTTTAAAAGTATCTTCACTTCAGTTAGCAGAAAACATGTAACTCTCACCAACCTTTGTGTTGACCTTCAAACTTCATGTATTCTCAGGAGATCATTGAACCAAATTTTAGTAGAAGAATTGTTCATGGATTTTGGGCAACCTTGTTTTATCTAGTTTTTATTATATCATCCTACTTATTAAGGCAAACTTATGAGCTTAGTATTATTTATATGAACCTTGTATTCAAACCTTAAAATGGAATGTAACTATTGTATTGTTATTGTTGTAACTTGTGATGTATATTCAATTTGCTTGTGATCCATGAACTTAGTCGCATAACTCGACATATTCTGCCGCCTTAGACATGGGCGTACATATTGGTATCAGAGCTAAATTGGCTATAGAGAACTCGTATCCTCGAAAGAGGAAATACAAATATGCTACAGGCTCCTAATAAAAGTATAATTAAAATGTAACATCCCAAAATTCTAGGCCAAAAATTTCATTTTTAAATACATTATTATATAAAACCATCAGTATAAAAACATTCATATTAATATCTCATGTCAAAACCAAAGTGTCAATAATCAAAACATATTATCATAAAACCATATCAGAGTGTAATGCCAAAGATCTCATGTGCGGAAAACAGAGTGTGATGCGCTGCGATCAAGCCGACTCCTTTCCTTTGGAAACGAGTACCTGAAAACAAAACTGTAAACCGTAAGCACAAAGCTTAGTGAGTTCCCCCATCATACCACATACCATACGATCATATAACATACATATACTGTTAGGCATATCTGGGTGCCCGACCTACCCCTTCGGTCCTCTCGACCGGATACTGCCTAACATATCTGGGTGCTAACCTCCCCTTCGGTCCTCTCGACCGGTAACCGGGGACTATTTCACCCCCTAACACTACCACATAAAAGCATAGCATAAACACGTAAGTCATATACTGCTTAACATATCTGGGTGCTGGCCTACCCCTTCAGTCCTGTCGACCGGTAAGTGGGGACTATTTCACCCCTACTACTACCATATAATATCATATCACATATATCATAATCTGTCTAGCATAGTTGGGTACTAATCTACCCCTTCTGCCCTATCAACCGATAACTGGGGACTATTTCACCCCCTACTACCACTATCACATAACATCATATCATGCTAGCACATAAACATAACATGTAGTAGCAAACATAGACAATTATCACAAAGGCAATCATCTAACAACAACTCCTACTGGTGGGCCGACATTGTGGCCGTAGACCCACCGCTACCGGAAGGTAACTCACCTCACACTGCTGAAGTCCCGTAGACACAATCCCACACTGCTGAGGTCCCGCAGACTCAACCCCAACTGTTGGCTGACAGATTCCTAAACTGTCAACACCAAAATATCACCCAATTAATAATTGGGTCCCACTACATAACCATAAGTACATTCTTTGGGTAATTACTACATTACCCCTAGCTTGGCATATTCAAGCCCAAGGCCCAATTCGTAGGCCCAAAGTCGACTAGGAATCAAAGCCCAACATATGGCCCAATTTTCCAAATTAGGCCTAGGCCTATACATGGTCGCATTCTAAGGCCCAACATCATATAATCATTAAGGCCCAACTATGGCCCATCTATGGCCAAATTTTCCAAATTGGGCCCAAGCCCCTTACATGGGCCTTACCCTAGGCCCATTAAATTACTCTAGATCATTTGCTTGATCTTGGATAGCCCATTTAATAACCCAATCATCAAGGCCCAACAATAAACCCAAGTGAAATTAGGATTTCACATAAAATGATGATTAGGGTTAGGTTTCCTACTTGACCCATTAAGGACTTAATCCTATAAGGACTTTAATCCATTAAGTCTAATATCGTTTAGATTAATCTTTGCCAATGATTATTATTTAATATCTCAAGTTATTAAATAATTTCCGTGTGTCCCGATTAATTCCCCCAAATTAGAGTTTCATGGCATTAGGGTTTTCCAAACCCTAAGTAGGGTTTCCAACCCAATACTAGTCCATTAATTAATTTGTTTGGCTTTTAGATCAATTAGGGCTTTATTGGGCCTATTAAGCCCACTAGAATATTATTAAGCCCATATGGGTTTTATTGGGTGCATTAGAGTCCATTAACCTTCATTGGTCCCATTAGAGCTCCTTTGAGCCCATTAGGGTTTCTAGCACCCCAAACGAATCTATCACAAGAGGCAAAGCACATCGCCACCCGACACGGCGGCCGGTGGCGGCAACCACCACCCTAAGGTGGTGGGATTTCCTTTCATTATTCAATTTTACGATTTACAAAGAAAATACTAAAAATAAATGCACACACAATACACTAAGCCAGGTAAACACACACAGACAGCCACCTAATGGTGGCCGGCGGTGGCGCATGGCGGCAGCCACCATCGGAGGTGGTGGTGGCAGTGGCGTTCCAACAAAATCCGGACAAACAATATATGCAACATAGTACATCAAAACCCTACACACCTAAACCATTGGTGAAACACGCACACAGCCACCTTCCATGGTGGCTGGTGGCAACGAAGATGTCAGCAAGGCAGTGCCATGGTTGTCCTTTGCGGTTGTCGGGCATCAAACACATACACGGTGTGCACAGCAACGAAAAACACACACACACATACACTTCATCTTTTGCTCGTAAAGGAAACCCACACCCACTTGTGATGGGTGGCGATGGCGGTGATTGATGATGACCGGAGCAACCAAGAATCGTTTGAGTGGCGGCGGCGACGGCTAGCAACATCCTGAACGAAAGCGGAAGGGGCAAAAATGATAGCGTTCTCGACCGAGGGGCGGTAGTATTCGTCACTAGCCACAACAACGACCACGACGACAACTCTTGGCGGCTTCGTCTTCGACGTCAGCGGTGCAGCAATGGTATCCGGCGGCGATGTGGCAATGAAACAGTAACACGAACGTGACGTCGGCAGCTAAATCACATGACAGCTCCATGGTGGTTTCCGGTATCTACAGCGACATTAACGGAGGAGTTGGCGGCGCCGGAAGTGAGGGTGGCGGCTGGAGAGATAAGTCGGGTTAGGGTTTGGTAGCAATGGCTTTAAACGGGAAGGAGGGTCATCGGGTTTAAATCCCGTGATTTTCAAACTTATATTCATTTTTCCAAGTTCAGCCCCTCCCCACAACATTTGTTTTCAATTTAAATCCAAAAGTTACCCTTTAGCCCTCCCTTCCATAATTCCTTACAAAATAAATCCCTAATTTACCATACATCCCCTAAGCCTCAAAAATCCCTTCAAATGAAGTCCCAGAAGTTACCATTTAGACCCTCGACATTAAAGTCCTTTACACCTTAGGTACAAAATTTACTATATAGCCCCCAATATCTTAATTATGAGATAATCAGCCCTCCCACCTCATTTCTTTTTAAATTAAATTTAAATAATTACCACGGAGCCTCTGTGTTCATAAATATTTATAAAATGAGTCCCAAAGTCACGCTTTTAACCCCCGACTTCTAAAAATGTGGCAATTAACTCCTCGAACCCAACACCCTGCATGAATAATTATTTATTTTAGGCTACCATTCGTTCATTAACTTATTTATTTATCTAATAAACAAACAGGGTATTACAACTCCCCCCCCCCCACTTAAATTAGATTTCGTCCTCGAAATCATTTCTTATCATTCCTTACACACCCAATCATTCTAGTAACATCGTCACCATCCTGGGCACACCCTAGCCTTCCTAGGGTAGCCAAGACCAATCCTCGTAAAGCCCTACAATCCGTAGATGAACGAATTTCTCGCAACAAGATAACATTTACTCGATTTGAATATGCTGTCTCAAGATGGTCTGAATCCCTGGCAGACCACTCATACTGAATCAATATCGTTGGACCCAGTCTACTTTATCCTTCAACCGGCTACTCAATTTCCGATAACTCGAGGTTCTCATTATAAAACAGGATCATAGACCTAATTATCTCTGCAGATCACTTGTACCTGGCCTAGGCCCAGATACTCCTGTTGTGAGTGACTTGTCATTCCCCAATAGACCAGCTATCTCGTGAGTACTTGCAACCCCAAACACCAATACTAACACTGCCCAGACGCTAAAACTGCCCGAACACTGAACTATCTGAAGCAGTATGCTGACACATGGCTGCTTCCCACAAGCTATCGAGACCTCCTGGGTCTCAATTCACTCGCCAATCATCTGAAATATTGGGTTCCGGCCCGGCTACAGAGCCAAAGGACTCCCACTTAGTCGCCTCACACGACTTCTGAACGAAATCTTCCTCTGGAACTAGTTGTAACTAGTTATCATGCCACTGTGACTCTAACAACTTTCTGATCTAACTGATCGAATCCATACGTCGAATCCTGTTATCATCAAATCCAAGGCTAGAAGTAGTTGCTACTTGACCAATGGTAGCCCTATCTCACATGTCCTGAAGCAGTCCTGTTGCTTCTCTGATCTCATAACTGTAGTGGCGCTCCTGCAGTCCTATCACTGGCTCAACCAGATCTAATCCATCTGGGTAATTCCAAAATCCAATCCGTGGATTTCCTTATCCTTACTGCTATCATGTGATCCCACTGTATCCGTATCGTACCCAATGCCCGTGATCAAAGCGTCACAGTAAACCATGAAATCATCTACACCTTCTTGCAGGGTGAGAATCAGTGCCTCGCACAACTGTTGTCTGAGAGTATTGAAGGCTGCCTGCTATTCAGGCCCTCAACGAAAGGCCACCGACTTCTTGGTCAGTCGGGTCAAAGGAACCGCAATCTCGGAGAAGTCCCATGTAAATCTCTGGTAGTAACCTGCTAGACCCAAGAAGCTCCGAATCTCAAATGGAGACCTCGGAATCTCCCACTGCATCACGACCTCTATCTTGGCCGGATCAACTAGAATACCCTTCTGGTTGACAAGGTGCCCATGAGATTGCACCCCGCGCAACCAGAACTCACATTTGGAGAACTTTATAAAAAGTCTCTCCCCCACTTAGATTCGACTAAGTCTTCACTGCACGCAAGAATTGAAGGATTTCCAATCCTTCTTACTTTATAATGTCCCACTGATGACATCTTGTGCCTGCCAATGCTAGTGTTTAATCACTGATTAAACCTTGAGATCTCACATCCTTGGAAATCTCGATGAGTACTCTTGACATCTGATCCAGTCTGACACCTCGATCCATCTATCATGTTGTCAATTGAAGGTCTCAATCTTCACTCTGGCTGACAAATCCTCATTGTCATTTCCAATCTTGCAGTACCACTGAACTCTAGCTGAACACAACCCATGCGAAAACACAATTATCCTGAACATGTAATGACCAACCACTTATGCATCTAACACCCGCGACTGACACTACCCTCTTCCTGTCACTAGTTCTGTCCTAGCAACGGTAGTGCCTTGAACTCCAAAGTTCATCCATAAACAATTACTGACCATACCTGAACAATGATAGAACCTCTGAACGCTGATTTCATTGGAGAGCAATCACTCCAACCCTGATCGAGTATCCTCTAAATAATACTCCTGCATAGATCTGGACAAATATCCAGAATGATAACGGTACGCGCGGAACCTACTCAATAAAATGCATCCCTCTGTGGGTTCATCAAGGACTTTTCAGCATGCAGGATGGCATATATGATCCTTGATAACCCAAACACTAGCAGAAAAACCGACCCGAGGTCTGACTTATCCAAACTCACTCACAATTCCAAAGCGGTACATATTCCAAACATCTACCTAAGATCATTGAAGATGACATACCCGCAACATCTGGAGGAATACTAACCCCCTTTAGCTGATATGACCAATCCTGCTACCCTGTAGCAGCCTAAACCCTTGGAGTGACAAACTCCCTTGTGTACTTTCTCGTACGCGCTGCACTGACTCAGGCCCTGCTGGCCTTTCACCCGATTATCAGAAGTCATGGGTCTCTTCCTGGGACCCTCTACTATACGCACCTGGTACGAGCCTCTCTTCTCAGAGCGCTCCAAATCGATCCCGCATCTGCAACCCTTGGAAATCATATCCTTCAGGGTCTGACACCCTGTCACGCTCACTACCTTGCTTGCCAATGGCTAAGCTGCAACAACTGGAACATCCTCTGTCCCCAAACTGGGTCACAAACTCTTCCCTGAAGCTTCTTAGATTCTCCAAGACTCTCGCTGATTCGAGTATGGATCCTATGCTTTTAGTAGTACGGGCCCAATACTACCTTCCACACCTATCCATAATTTCCTCAGCAATCCTCCCGGATCCTCCAAGTCACTTCCTTAATTGGTACACCCAAGTCTAACTGAGCCTCACTACTAACTCACTGAAATATATCCTAGGTTTCCCTAGGTTCCCGAACTCACCCAGTCCTCAGTTGCTGAAAGATTCCCAGTAATGTCAACTAGCTACCTCATGAATATAGCCACATGCAATAGAGATCAGATAATCCTTCAAGTAACAGACTCATCCCTATAACAGTTAGACTCAAACGAGAGCTTCACAATAGGGTTAAATCTATCACTATGAGATTATCCAGCCTGTGCCACATGTGACTTAGCATATTCACTTAATAGCTAACTCACATTACTAAGAGTCCACAAAGCACAAAGCAAGCAACATTCAGACAATGGAAAATCTAACCATCATATACCAATCAAATCATTCTATCTTCTAATCAGGAATCTGTACATGAAATTCAAAGGTTCATACAATCAGGCATAACCTATACAAGTTATCCTATCACTGACTGATCAGTACTAGCATGCAAGTCTACGAGCACATACAATAGGCATATAAGGCATCCTCCTAGATCCTTAGCCTAATCTAGCATGCAATTCTCATAATCATATCATATCATACGATAACATAACATGTATGGGTATCTTGGGGAAAACTTACTTGAGCTCGGCTGATTGCACGCATCACACACCTTATTCTTTTCAAAGTCATTTTCTCTTTTCAAACTTCTTTTTATAAAATGATTTTACTTTTCAAAATTTTCATACCAAGTCCTTAGTTTGAGTTCAGACACACCCTTGAGTGTGCCACAATCCCTTAAACCAAGGCTCTGATACCAACTTGTAACATCCCAAAATTCAAGTCCAAAAATTTCATTATTAAATACATTATTATATAAAACCATCAGTATAAAAACATTCATATTAATATCTTATGTCAAAACCAAAGTGTTAATAATCAAAACATATTATCATAAAACCATATCAGAGTGTAATCCCAAAGATCTCATGTGCGGAAAACATAGTGTGATGCACTGCGATCAAGTTGGCTCCTTTCCTTTGGAAACGAGTACCTAAAACCAAAATCGTAAACCGTAAGCACAAACCTTAGTGAGTTCCCCCATCATACCACATACCATACGATCATATAACATACATATACTGTCAGGCATATCTGGGTGCCTGACCTACCCCTTCATTCCTCTCGACCGGATATTGCCTAGCATATCTGGGTGCTAACCTCCCGTTCGGTCCTCTCGACCGGATACTGCCTAGCATACATGGGTGCTAGCCTCCCCTTCGGTCCTCTCTACCGGTAACCAGTGACTATTTCACCCCCTAACACTACCACATAAAAGCATAGCATAAACACATAAGTCATATACTGCCTAGCATATATGGGTGCCGGCCTACCCCTTCGGTCCTGTCGACCGGTAAGTGGAGACTATTTCACCCCCTACTACTACCACATAATATCATATCACATATATCATAATTTGTCTAGCATAGTTGGGTACTAATCTACCCCTTCAGCCCTATCAACCGATAACCGGGGGACTATTTCACCCCTACTACCACTATCACATAACATCATATCATGCTAGCACATAAACATAACAGGTAGTAGCAAACATAGACAATCATCTAACAACAACTCCTACTGGTGGGCCGGCATTGTGGCCTTAGACCCACCGCTATCGGAAGGTAACTCACCTCACACTGCTGAAGTCCCGTAGACACAATCCCACACTGCTGAAGTCCCACAGACTCAACCCTAGCTGTTGGCTGACAGATTCCCGAACTGTCAACACCAAAATATCACCCAATTAATAATTGGGTCCCATTACATAACCATAAGTACATTATTTGGGTAATTACTACATTACCCCTAGCTTGGCTTATTCAAGCCCAAGGCCCAATCCGTAGGCCCAAAGTCGACTAGGAATCAAAGCCCAACATATGGCCCAATTTTCCAAATTAGGCCTAGGCGTATACATGGTCTCATTCTAAGGCCCAACATCATATAATCATTAAGACCTAACTATGGCCCATCTATGGCCCAATTTTCCAAATTGGGCCCAAGCCCCTTACATGGGCCTTACCTTAGGCCCATTAAATTACTCTAGACCATTTGCTTGATCTTGGATAGCCCATTTAATAACCCAATCATCAAGGCCCAACAATAAACCTAAGTGAAATTAGGATTTCACATAAAATGATGATTAGGGTTAGGTTTCCTACTTAACCCATTAAGGACTTAATCCTCTAAGGACTTTAATCCATTAAGTCTAATATCGTTTAGATTAATCTTTGCCAATGATTATTATTTAATATCTCAAGTTATTAAATAATTTCTGTGTGTCCCGATTAATTCCCCCAAATTAGAGTTTCATGGTATTAGGGTTTTCCAAACCCTAATTAGGGTTTTCCAAACCCTAATTAGGGTTTCCAACCCAATACTAGTCCATTAATTAATTTGTTGGGCTTTTAGATCAATTAGGGCTTTATTGGGCCTATTAAGCCCACTAGAATATTATTAAGCCCATATGGGTTTTATTGGGTGCATTAGAGTCCATTAACCTTCATTGGGCCCATTAGAGCTCCTTTGAGCCCATTAGGGTTTCTAGCACCCCAAACGAATCTATCACAAGAGGCAAAGCGCACCGCCACCCGACACGGCGGCCGATGGCGGCAGTCACCACCCTAAGGTGGTGGAATTTCCTTTCATTATTCCATTTTACAATTTACAAAGAAAATACTAAAAATAAACGCACATACACTACACTAAGCAAGGGAAACACACACACACACACAGCCACCTAATGGTGGCCGACGGTGGCACATGGTGGCAGCCACTACCGGAGGTGGTGGTGGCAGTGGCGTTCCAACAAAATTCGGACAAACAATATATGCAACATAGTACATCAAAACCCTACACACCTAAACCATTGGTGGAACACGCACACAGCCACCTTCCATTGTGGCCGGTGGCAACGAAGATGGTAGCAAGGTAGTGCCATGGTTGTTCTTTGCGGTTGTCGGGCATCAAACACATACACGGTGTGCACAGCAACGAAAAACACACACACACTTCATCTTTTTCTCGTAAAGGAAACCCACACCACTTGTGGTGGGTGGCGATGGCGGTGATTGATGATGACATGAGCAAGCAAGAATCGTTTGAGTGGCGGCGGCGACGGCTAGCAGCAGCCTGAACGAAAGCGGAAGGGGGAAAATGATAGCATTCTCGATCGAGGGGCGGTAGTGTCCGTCACTAGCCACAACAGCGACCACGACGACAACTCTTGGTGGTTTCGTCTTCGACGTCAGCGGTGCAGCAATGGTATCCGGCGGCGATGTGGCAATGAAACAGTAACACGAACGTCACGCCGACAGCTAAATCGCATGACAACTCCATGGTGGTTTCTGGTATCTACAGTGGTGTTAACGGAGGAGTTGGCGGAGCCGGAAGTGAGGGTGGCGGCTGGAGAGATAAGTGGGGTTAGGGTTTGGTAACGATGGATTTAAACGGGAAGGAGGGTCACCGGGTTTAAATCCCGTGATCTTCAAACTTATATTCATTTTTCCAAGTTCAGCCCCTCCCCACAACATTCATTTTCAATTTAAACCCAAAAGTTATAATTCCTTACAAAATAAATTCCTAATTTACCATACATCCCCTAAGCCTCAAAAATCCTTTCAAATGAAGTCCCATAAGTTACCATTTAGACCCTCGGCATTAAAATCCTTTACACCTTAGGTACAAAATTTACTATATAGCCCCCAATATCTTAATTATGACATAATCAACTCTCCCACCTCATTTCTTTTTAAATTAAATTCAAATAATTACCACGGAGCCTCTGTGTTCATAAATATTTATAAAATGAGTCCCAAAGTCACGCTTTTAACACCCGAATTCTAAAAATGTGGCAACTAACTCCTCGAACCCAACACTCTGCATGAATAATTATTTATTTTAGGCTACCATTCATTCATTAACTTATTTATTTATCTAATAAATAAACAGGGTATTACATAAAAATTACACTACTTCTTGACTGCTTATTGTATGGGGTATCTGGTTTGAAGGGCCGCATAGGATTGCTAGATTTTAGAACGACTTAATTGCCAAAATGGTCCTTCCCTCCGGTGTTTCGTGTCTGGCCCTCGTCTGTACTTAGCAGTCTTGGAATACAAAACAAAATTTAATAATACTACAAACCTCACCAACACTAATATATAATAGTTATATATATATATATATATATATATATATATATATATATATACTCTGACCCGTAACGGGAACACTTAATAAAATTCTAAACATCCCTTCATTAAGAACTAGCCACTCAACCCTTTAGGTCAAACGCCTCAACTAAGGTTAGTATTGTACATAAATCATACCATAAGTAAATATGGGATGCACGCATATGTTATTTGTGGTCGGGCTAGTGATCAACAAACCTTGAGCGACGAATTTGACAAACTATAATGGTTGAGAGTTTTAGAGATTGAAGGATGTTCTCAAGATACGCTGCAAATACCTAGTACCTTAGAATCCCTAGGCTAGCTTTAAAACACTTACACAGTTTTAAAACACTTATATATTTAAAAATCATCTAACTTAATTAAAAATTTTCCAACCCCTTGATGCAGATGGCTGGAGACCACCGAGCTGGGATTGATCCTGCAGACCACGAGGATCATCACGAGGCCCCGATGTACTTAGCTGGAGACTTATATTTTCCTGAAGACGCCCCATATGATCCTGTTGCAGAGGAAAACCCTTCAGAGGATGAAGAGGAAGCCCCTTCGGAAGATGAAGACGATCTATTGGAGGTCGTAAAGTCTGACGATTAGGGTATACTTGAGGACGTACATGATGAGTTGGACGATGATGACCTAGTAGAGGGAGGAGCCTATCCTACTTACCCTCTCCACCTAGGACGTATTATCAGATGTACTGCAATCACGACAAGAATCCCCAATTGATGAGGACACAAAGGATGAGTGTTCCTCCGGACCCATTAGTGGATAGAAAAGGAAATCGACTTGGTGACAACCGTCAAAAGTCAGGTTAGAACTCATCTAGAACCTTGTCATTTCCATGTGTGCACATAACTTGGCTTTATATGCAATGAGTTGAGCTAGATCGCGACTTAATAGATCCCTTGGAACAAGTAGTGTAACTTAGCTTATACTAAGCAATCACATTGATATGTGAATACTCAAACTAGGTTGTAAAGTGCCAAAGTTTAATCTTAAAACTAACCACAAAAACCATGTTCGGAAGATCAAAGATCATGGGTATGTAGAATACCCTAATTTCTTAATCAGAACATATGACGTGCTTAACTAGTTTGATAGCTTATCAAACTCAATTTAATTAAATCACAATTTGATTTAATTATGAGTTGGAAATAATATCCACACATCATAATTTGAATTATGAGCCAAGAATATAATCCAAGGATTGTCTAATCCTATATTCATATGTTATGAACCTTTATTTCATTTATTTGAAATATAAAAATTTGATTTTAGAAAAATCAAATCATAAGTTATCATTTTTGAAACTTAATTCAAGATAATTCAAGTTTATGATTTTACTTTTAAAAATAAATAGTTCAATAAAAACCAAGAAATAAACTCTTGGAATTTTATGAAAATATTTAGAGTTTTTATAAAAATTAAAGCCAAATTTTTATAAAGGTTAAGAGAAGATTGAAAGAGGGTACTCTAACCAGGAAAAGCCTCATAATAACCCTCTCTCCTCCCCAAAAATTTGGCCATGCACAACCTCTTATTCACTATCTCTCACTCATTACATCTTAGCCCCTATATTTCAAAATTTGAGACCACATTTTGCATGTTAATACGAGAGAAAAAAGGGATCTTAGGGACATATTCTCTGGGAGAGATTTTTCCATTTGGTTTTCCATAAGTTAGCTCACATTACTGGAGTTTTATGGACGATTTTGGTGGAGTATAGCCCCAAAGAGACGACGCGAGAGATGGTCTATCCAGAGAGACAAAATCTCTCTTTATCTCTTCCTTCTCTCTAGAAACCTCACTTTCTCTCTCTAAAAATCAGCCCATCAACCATAAATTTTCAACCTTATTTTGACTTTTCTTGAGGCTTCATATCAAAGGGTAAGTGCTTATCATACACCTCTTGAAGATCCATAACATATTTTACAAGTTCTACTCACTTTCTCCTTCTAATTTTCAATTACTAAGGCATGTTCTTGCAAAGAACCTTTGTTTGATCTTGATGTTTGTAGATCATCTCCAAAAACATGTTGCATGTTCTGTATATGGTGATGATCCATGATCAAACCAAATTCAAGAGCTAAGGTGAGCACATACAAGCCTTATCTAGCACCAAAAACCGATTTTTCAAAAGTTTAGTATCATCTATCTTGGTTGCATGTAAGATCAAATGCTTAGAAACAAGTATTTTTCTTTGATCACTAGGCTTGCATTACATGATCAAAGGTCTTAAAATTCACCCTAAATACGGGGAAAAATATTTTAGAAACTTAACATATCCATAAAAGAATGCCTAAATTTTCATGGATTAAAACCCCATAGAATTTTGTACACAAATTCGTGACTTTCAGCTACATTTAGAACTTGTGCACTATAAATTGCTACATTCCCTAATTTGTGGAGGTTGAATACCCCATTCATGTTTGAAATAATTGTGAGCAAAATTGTTTTATGAAAGTAAGTGGTTTTAAGAGGTGTTTTGTGAAATCCCAAGTGTTTAAACATAATCCTTACCTTTTTTATAAAAATAATGATTTAATGACCATAAATTCAAAATAATCATTTTCAGAAGAGAAAAATATATGAAAAATTATTATTAGTGTATTCTCAAAATAAGAATTACATGTAAATATTCAGATGATTTGGACATTGTTTGGTATTTTATCCATATTTTTCATTAAATTGTAGCATGAACCTACATATTCAGGTAATTGGACTCGAAGACCCTAGCTAATATTTTTTGCAACCTTGGGAAAATCATGGGAACATGTAAAAATTAAATTGAGAATTTCAGAAACTGTTTACCATTTATTTTGAATTTTCTCTATTATTTGGGCTTTAATTTACAATTAGATATCGAATGACCTTAAAAAATGTCCAAAAAATTTTTGAACACCAATGCTCTTTGTCAGAACCAGAATAAAATTTTTTACAATTTTTCGAGTTCATTTTCATGCCTTTATGGATTTTCGAACACAAGGAACCATAAATTCAATAATACCAAAAATGAACCGAACAAACTTTGGGCACTTTGTGACATCACTAGTTGGATAGGTAGATCTTAGATAATGGTTTAGTGAATTTTATCTCACTAGAAACTATTTTTTCCGTAGGGCACTAGTAGAAATCGATCTCTACAACATAGAACCGCGAAGCTCAAACCGCAAACTCTCCTTAGTGAGTATTCACATCCCCTTTTTACTGTTTTCATGTTTTGGGGTGGAAAGCATGCTACTGTTTTATGAGCTATCCGTAATATTTATGAACTTGTGAACGTTGTTTTATGAGTTTGTTGAACTCGATTTTATAAACTTGTCGAGCCTTGTTTTATGAACTTAATAAACTTGGAACGATATTGTTTTATGAACTTAATGAACTTGGAACGATATTGTTTTATGAACTTGATGAACTTTGAACGATACCCTTTTCTGAACTTAGTGTTATGGACTTTTGCTATGAAGTTTATGCTATGAACTCTTGATATGAACTTTATATGTTAAGTCCCCGAGAACCGAACTACAACCTATTAACTCGTATTCGAGCCGATGGTCTTATGGATAACGCTATTTGGGGTAGAAAGCCCCCACTCACCCCAGAACTGTGAGTGCATATTTCTGTGAGCTGACATCATGGGAACCATGGGCATGATGGAATGGGGAAAGAACGGTCGTTAGGCTAGGTTGTGAACGAAGTGCTTTGGCATTCAACACTCATTTAAAGTTGGAACTTTTGCTGAACAAATATATATTTTCTTACTGAAATGATGCACCTTTATAATCCTATGAACTCACCAATTATTTTATAGTTGAACCTCGTTTTTGCATACTTTTCAGGAAATGGTCAGTGAGCCAATTTAAGACACCACAATGATTTATGTTTATTGCTTTTGTTATGTACTAGACTATGTATTGTGGAACTAAAATGTAATTATTGTTTCAAATATGATGTAAACATAAAATTCTCAATGATTATGATTGGTAATCTTATTTACCTTGTGTTGTGAGACCTTAGCCTGTCACCCTTCGTGATTTTGCTTTAACGAGGTGTGATAGATTTGGTATCAGAGCCGAAGGTTAAATCGAATACCGGTTTTCCCTTTCCCTTGGGAAAGCCTAAACTATAACATATGAGTTAATAAACATACCATCTAGTATAACTAAATCGGGTAGTGCACTACCGGACCCTAATTATTCATAGTCTGATCAACTATTTATAATTAAGGAAGAGCAAGTGCAAGGCCGAAATTGGTTATTGTGAGCGGTATGAACAACCTAGGATCTGCTTAGATATTAGACAAAATAGAAATACCCTTCATGTACCATGGCAGCTAATCGACACCATCCCAATGTTGTCTCCTTGTATTATGCATGAAGTGACTCGCTACTCCCAATGTACGTGGAACGTTTAGTTTAATGCATATTGTCGTATATGTTATGCTGCCAACTAATAATATGAAAAAGGCCTTTGCCACTCCTTCTAGGTTGCTATCTCTCTTTAGACATGGATTCTTTGAAAGTCTTAAGTGACTTCTCAAATGCGTATGTCTGGGCTTGCTCCTGTCCATAAGAGCTTTTTTGGAATTTTCGGACATACTTCTTTCAAGTGAGTTTTAGAATACCATCAACTATATTTTTCTCTATGCCCATTCCTAATATTTACATAGCAATCCTTAGGTCCTTCTCCTCAACCAATCTAGGGAACTATTTTTCTAACCTTTTGATATCCAGCAAGTAGACTAAAAAACCAACATATTAGATGTCTCACCTTCGACCTAAATATAATTCCAGAGGAATTGCCTAAACTTTCCATGCCTAGACATGTCAAGTTCATAATTGACATAATTTATGGGGAAAACATATAACTAAAGCATCATACCGCCTAGCACCCTTCCGAAATACAAAAGCTATCTGGTCAAGTCCAGAAACCCCTTGCAAAAGGGATCATTCGTGTAAATACATCATGATGGGGTGCACTAGAGATATCCGTTAAAGAGAAAGATGGATCGATCGAATGTACATCGATTATAAAGAACTGAATAAGTTGACGATCAAACACTGATAATCTCTTCCCCGAATCAACGATCTGTTCGATCAACTATAAAATACCTAGTACTTCTCTAAGATCACCCAACCACTAAATGAAGTGACCCAAAAATTTAGGAAGTCCTTTTGGTAAAAAAAAATAAGGGGATGTTTTCAAATTGGTAGAATACAAGTTGTGCAACATGTCAACCTTGATTGTACCAAAGGGAGTGGACAATATCACAAAATATTGTGACACATCGCACCAATCCCTAGATTCCATATTGATGCAGAAGGACAAGATTATTGCGTACGCTTCGAGGCAATCGATGGTGCATGAGTAGAACTATACCACACATGACCTAGAGTTAGGAACGCTAGTATTCGCCCTTAAAATCTATAGACAGTACGTCAATGAAACCAAATGCACAATCTTTACTGAACACAAAGGCCTTCAACATATCCCAGAGCGAAGATGCTCAACATGAGGCAAAGGCAATGAGTAGCTTGTAAATGCAGTATACCTCACCGGAAGCTTGCCGACTTGAGTGAATCACTTGAATCCTCCTATTGATATGAATGAGACTTCAGGGACTACAATTGCGGATTTGCTATCTGAAACTGTATCTTTGGCTTCATTCTTAGATATCTATTTCAGTATTCATGTATGCTCAGTAAGGGCATAATACTCATCTTTGACATTTTTGACAATGGTCTCATTTAAGTATTCCACTTTGCCCAAATATGATTTCTCGAGTTTGAGCATGTCATTTCAAAACCTTTTGGTCCTATTATTTTATATTACACTACCAAAATGTTGATTTCAAAACATCTCTTAATTTACTCTTTTATGTCACTTTTCGTATTATAAATCATGAAAGTTTCCAAAATTAGAAAATTTTAAAACTTTGATATTTTTCATCAAATTCCTACCATTATGGTCTTAACTATTATTAATTGACATGTGAATTGTATGTTATCTCTTTTTCCGAGTATTTTTATAAATCAAATTTAAATTTTAAACAAGGATCATGGATTTTGGACATTGTACACTTAGCTTCTTGACCCAAGCCTATTATTTCATTCACTCAATGCAACTTTCTATGTGAGAAGAAAAACATAGTATCAAACCTTGGGTCATTTTCAAAATACTCACTAGCCGCTTTTAACAACAACTTAATTAGTTTCCTTACGGAATTTCTAGCATCGCTCTTGTCAAACTTGGAATGTTTAGTTCCATTAATGTTCTTGCATCCTTATCAACCCTTTATGAATCATTCTCTCTATGTAGTAAAGTATTCTTACTCTATCCATTATAATCAACTTCATCATCAGTACGCACTTCATAACTACAAGCTTCCTCCAAATAGAGTGTACCCTGTTTATGATCTCTAGAAACCACTAAGTTTATTTGTGTTGCTTTACATGGCTAACCACCATAAATAGCTTGGTGACCCTCATCGATGAGGTGGTATATGTGTATCGACATTCTCTTTAGGACTGGAAAGAACTTGACTTTCTGCAAGTTCTAAATTTGTACCAAAGGTGGCTTTAGGGACCGCTTCCCCAATGATAATGATACCTCATATCATATTGTGTGCTACTCAAACTATCCCGTTGTAGTTCTTGGGATTCTTTATGGAGCTTATGAAATGCCTAGAAGGAAGTGACACCCCATCTCTTATTAATTAGAATTCTATTAGCCATCACTACAGTAAATAAGATCATCATCATGAGAATTGTTTGCAACATTCACCTCTTTTGTAGTTTTACATCAGGAGCTCTGGTTATCATTACAATTCCAACATGAGATGTTTTTCCAATTGTTTAGTTAACATCTTCTCCCCCACTTGATGTTTCCCTTGGAACACTATCTATACATGTTCTTTTCAAGGATCCAATCATGAATGCTTTAAAAATTTAGCTATCCAACCCTAATAAAGCTGCTAACTATTGCCCCGGTACTGGGCAAACTATCAAGTAAATGATAATAGTGACAAAAACAAGGCTACGTCTTCTAACCCAATGGCAACAGAGGCTAGTCTTGAGGTTACTGAGTCATGTTTATTCTCATGAATCGTCACATAACTACCTTTTCATATTCATATTCCATAGCCAACGAATCACGTAGACCTTGTTTGCAGTAGAGGGTGCTTCATACATTTTCAACAATTCTCATTTCAAATTCTTGGTTGTCTCCAAACCGGCAAGCATATATGATCATCCTTAACCATTAATAATTTTAGCACTCTAAGTGCTTGATGGTACAAATGGTGTCGATTCTCTAGCAACATATATACGGTGCTTAAACCACCGGGTCGTAGATACAATTTATTTTATTGGAGATTGCCAAGGAATGCTAAAGGAAAGATCGGATTTGGGTGGAGGTGGATGTATAGGCAAAATCTGCACACTTCCTTCCCATTCAAGAAGATTACTGAATGGATAATATTTCATGGATTTACATAAACGAGATTTGTTGGATTAGTGTCTAAGTCCATAACTATTTTGGTATGTACTTGAACCGATGGTGCATGGTCCTTTTGGGTTGCCTTCACCAAAGCAACTTGATTAGAGAAATAAATAAAGAGAGAGAAGTTATTATGATTTATTAATATGTTATAAGAATAATATATTAAAGGAGAAATCATATTTGTTTAATTAATATTGGTCAATAATTAATTAAGAATTAATTTTGTGATCAAGTGTAATTAATTAAACTAGAGGGGCTGAATTGTAATTATGTAATAGTTACAAAATAAGGTAAGGATTATCTTATATATATGGTGAACGAATTTGAGGTGTAAATCCCTTAGAATTCGACTAGGATAAGGATTTCTAGGACTTATCTTATGGTTGCTTGGTGGACAAGCAACTAGATAAGGATAAGGACTAAAACCCTAATCTTTACACCTATATAAACCCCCTAGGGCTTAGGAATTCGGCCAACCCTTCCGAAGAAGTCCTAAGGACAAATTCTAACCTCCCTTCTCTCTCTTTATACCTTCTCCACTTGCTTATGGTGTTTGTAAGCCATTAGAGGAGTGACACTTGTGACTCTCAGCTTTCCAAGGTCAATTCAAGGAGGAATTGGATTGTTATTGCTATATAACAATCAAGGTATGTTCTTAAACCTAATTACATGTGAATTCTGATTTCCATATGCTAGAATTAGGGTTCAAAGTCTTGGATTCAAAGTATGTACAATAGAGAAACCTAGATCCGAGCTTTAGGGTTTGTATGAGCACATAGGATATCTTATGACCAAAACCCATCAGTGGTATCAGATCCATGATTGGTTTCTATTGTATTGATGCTTGATGTAACTGAAAATCGTGTTTTGGCCTCACTGTTCGACCTGACTCGGCGAGTCACTCTTGGACTCGGCGAGTCAGCCCTACTCGGCGAGTTCCAGAGGGTGACTCGGCGAGTCGGTGCGTCAGATATTGCTTATCTCGGGATTTCTTGCTGTTTTTGCATTGGGATAATTACCTTATCATGTTAGATTAATATTAATCCGATTATATGATATATTTGACTATATTTTTAATCTAATTGAAGATATTTATCAATTAATAAGATAATTGTTTCCTTATAAGATAATTGATTAATTATTTTAAGTAAATTGATAAATTATTTTGCAAGAAATCATCAAATATGGATAATTATGTGATTAAATGTTAATTTGAATTATTTGTTATTTGATCCTTGTTGTTGTGAAAAGTTTCATATTTGGCCCTTTAGGTTTTATAGTTTAAATTTGAACCCCAAAAGTTTTGTTGTTTTGAAATTTAAATAGTTGAAACCCTAATGTTTTGAAAAAGGTTTCAAAACTTGCCCTCAAGTTTTGGAATTTAAATTTTGATTAAATAGTTTAATTTTGATGCATATTTAAATTCTAAACCCTAATGTGTTGAAATGTTTCAAAACTTGCCCTCAAGTTTTGGAATTTAAAAGTTGATTAAAAGATTAATTATGAATGTTAAATTCTAAAACTCTAGTATTGTTTTGAAAAAAGTTCACATCACACCCTTATGGTTTTTTTAATTAAGGTGTATAATTAAAAGAGGTTTAGTAAATCCATAAAAGTTTAGGTTTACAATTTAATTGAATTAAAAGTATAGTTGTTAAATTAGACCACCTAGTATTTTGAAAGTATAAAATACACCCTATACTATATATAACATTAAAAGTCTAACATTATATATATGTATGAGTAAAAGTCAGTCTTACCGTTAGTAGGCCTCATTCTCGAAGCTGGTCTATAAGGGGTGTTTAAGGAAATTGCCTATAAAATGACGATTGAATGGGTATCCACTCTTACCCACCGCACTCTTGACTAGTGGAGGGTCGTTAGCCGAACGGGTAGGATAGGACGAAACCTTCCATTATAAGTATAATGAATTATTAAAGTAACTAAATGTTTCATAAAATTCCCAATATTAGTTACTTAGGCAAAAGTGAATTGATGCAATTCCATGAAATTACACTTTGTGCCCTTGCAAAGACGTTAGTGGAGCGTGTGTGGTTTACCGGCACACTAAATGGTTCTAAGCAATGGTAGCAAAAGGGTGACTCAATGTTTGTCATAGTTCGGTGGAGCGTGTGTGGTTTACCGGCACATCGAATAGGTGACTGTAACATGTGAGGGCACCATGTAAGTTTGCATGGTTATTCACACCCGCTTTGTGATCCTCGGCATCCCAGTCACAAACAAGAGGGACATATCGAGATTTAAACATGCCATTGAAAGTTCAATGAATCTCAAAGGATCTAGGAGTTTTCATAGATTTAAAACTTAAATTTCTTTTTCGTTTTTCGTGGTGGAAATTAGTGAATCGTCATTCACTTACCTTCAAATGTTCTGCAATTAGGGTTACGACATCCCTCTCCCGAGTTGTAGAATATTGTGTTGGGTCCTAGCCTTAGTATTTCATTTGGGTGACTTACTAAGGACTCAATCTATCAACTAACTTGAATTTGTTTTTCTCCCGTTTTGTAGATGTCAAAGTTCGACAACTATGGTCTTCCCAAATCCCGTGGAACAAGCATTCCACATGAAGATGGTATTCCACGATTCAATCGAGGAACGAGAAATCATGCTTCACTTCCTCCTCCTCCTCCTATTGTTCTCCCTAACCCACAAGATTGAAGAATTGAAAGGTTCAATATCACTAAAGCCCTATTGGAAATGAAACATGAAGATGGTAAACCCGTGTGTGCCCACGTTCTAGGAATGAAATCACACATTGATAGGTTGATAATGTTGGGTGTGTCATTCCCGAATGAGTTGGCTGTAAATTGGGTTTTGCAGTCACTTCCAGAATCGTATAATGAGTTCAAAAGAAAGTATTATATGATGGATCATGACGACAACCTCATTGACCTAACTTACATGCTCATTGCTGCTGAATCAGAAATGATTTGGCGAAGCAATGGAGCGTATTTGTTGGGAGAGTCAACCGACCATACTTCCGAGGACGTTCTAGGAGAACCGACCTGCGTTTGCTGCCAAAAGAAAGAGCGTTGGATACAAGTCTGCCCAAAGAGCCTGAAGAGTCCAGAAGATGGGAGAGTCAAAGAGTATGGCTGCGCTTCAGGTAAAATCCACTATCTGACTCCATTAAGTTCCTATTCATTAATTCTTAATACATAATGTAATAAGATTGCATTTGAATGTTTTAAAGGATCGGTGAAAAGAAAGGAAGCTTGGTGAAAGAGCAAGATGAATCAAATCACAAGGAATGGATCTTGATCGCATGGACTTGAAGATTAGATCTTAGATAGTTATGATAGAGTTGTTAGAAAATTTTCTTTTGAAATACATAGTTTTCAATGGATTTTGCATTGTAAGGACATATGTTTTCCGCTGCTTTTATAAATAAAATAAATTTTCGTTTGACTTATGTATTTATTTGTTTATTTCCTTGCAATGAAATCGTTATGAAAATTGGTGTTTGCATATTTCTACAACAAATGGATATGATTCTTATTTATGGTGTTTATGGAAAAGTCGAGAATTTACCAAATAGGGAGAGTTTTCTCATCGCCCAAGTTTCAATTGGACAGAAATTTGGAATCATGCAACTTGGTTGCACGATGAATGGGAAATTTCATATATGGAAATTAGACTAATTCGTTGACAAGGTGTCAAGTGAAGGACTAAGAGATCGAGCACACAATGTTGCGTGTTGATCAAGTCCACCATAAGAGTAAAAATGATATTCGTCATGATTTACTAAAGGTTTAGTAAATATGATTATACTTACAAGATTAAGTGTAATTCTGAATTGATTAAAGGGTTTAGATCAATAACAGAACGAATAAGAAGAATCAAGTAGGCAGAAAGATAAAAGTTTCTCCATTCTAAGAAGATGGGAGAGTACCTTTTATGCTTTATGGTAAGTCTTAATGATTAAGAACCATATCTCAATTGATCCTCTAAGCGAGTCTTAGTACAATTGTATGTCTAAGAAGAGGAATCAAGAATTGAAGAAATGGTTAAATCAATAAGTCAATCATACTTCGTTCCAATAACAAATCTTAAAGTTAAGATTGTGACATTGAGTGAAAGGTATTAAGAAGGTTTGTAATTTTCATAAAATGTGGAAAGTTGTGATGTCTTGGATAAGACAAAGACCAACTAGGACAAATTTATGAAGTGTTTTGATAAAAACTACACTAACTCTTGAATATTTGTTTGTCAAGAAATGTTTATTGACAAGAGAATCTTATATGTCAAGGAGTCAGTGGGAGTCTTAATGGTCTTGAAAGGTTTCAAGAACAAATCAAATAAACCTTATCGATCATCACTAGCACACGAGTTGAGGTTTACAACCTATCGTGTTGACATTATTTTGATTCTGTGCCAATCCAATCGAGTTAATTATGCATGTGAGTTCTATGAGTTCTCATTTTGAACGCATAAAAGGCAAAGCACCTTAATCAATGAAAGGTACATTGATAGGAAAGGGTGAGCTACTTAACTACTTGGAAGACATGGTGGGCAGCTGTGCTACCATAAAGGCAAGAAATCGAGATCAAGAAAGTTCGATCCATAAGAGTTTGAATTTGTCGTAAACTTTGGTTTTGACAAATTCACATGGATAGGAACAAATACACTGTTTAAATCTAAGTGTCATAAGATTTCCTCCTTCATGAAAATGATTGTGAGGAAATGCTTTCACTAAGACAGATTTTAAGAAAGATAGTGATTGTAAAATTGCATTCTCGAATTCGATTATGGTTACGGTATCCCTTTCCATAATTTGAATTGTGAGGTTTGGCAATTAGTCCTAATTGTTTAGACACACATATGAACTATCGAAGGCAAATGTGTATAAGTTCAAGAAACCTTGATAAAAGATTATCAAAGCACTAAGTATTAAAAACATGAACTTAAGAAATTCAATAAGTATTGTTTTCTGAAAGTTAAGATGTTTATAAATACATGTCGAAGCTAGTGGGAGCATAAGTGTTATGTTTTATAATAATCATCATGATAGTGGGAGCATAAATGTTATGATTGTATGATTATTAAGGAAAGTATTGCAAGGTTAGCAATATTAATTATAGAAAACATGAGTCATACTTTGCAAAGTCGCAATAGTTGAAGAGTTGTTTTGCTATAATTAAGGGAGAGAATATTATGCTTCATTTCAAATCTAAAGGTTTAGGTTGAGAAATATTAATAAAATTTAGTCAAAGGTACAAAGTGTGTTCTTAGAATTTCGATTATGATTACGGCATCCCTCTTCACAATTCGAATTTTGAGAACATAGCAAATAAAACACTATGCGTCGTGTCCCATACGCTTCGGGTAAGGATCGATTGCAAATGCTTTAATGTTTGACCATTCTAAAATTTTCCAAATATCGAGCACATTTAGAGGGAAAAAGGACTAGAATCGGTCTAGACTAAAATAATTAAACAACTATCAAAGGACAATCAAAGTTCGACGAGGATTGGTCGCTTGTGAGTAGTTGGAAGTATAGTATTGGAAAATATGGAAATGTTTCCATATTGGATGGACCGTATCGACATCATAACAAATAGATAAGATTCTATTAAGAATGAGTTGTCATATGGAACATATGGAAGTGTGTCCATATTGGGAATTGAATATTGAAAAATCTATGACTAGATTAGAAACTTCTATGCAAAAGGATGTTCAAAGAATGTACTTTGAGTGAGAGACATCACGTCTATGGAATTGTCTTGTAACAATCTCCGATAGAGGACTTTGTAATATCATTGGCAATAGTCTTTGTGACTTTGGTGCAGTGACATTACGAAAGGATAAGTTGCAGTGAATGTTAGAATCTAGCATATTCTATAAGTAGCAAGAATTTGATATTCTTTAACTTATGGAAAAAGGATTTGGAGTTGAGAAATGAGAATGATTGGAAATGTGTTCAATATGATCTATTTCACAAAGTAAGAACCATAGGTAAACATTGTGTGCATGCTAGGAGCATGGGACAAGTGTTGTAATTCAAGTAAGAAGTTGATTACCCGGAACTACAAATAATGAGTAATCAATATGGTGATAAATAAAAGATGTTTTATTTATGCTCAAAGGGTTGAGGCCATATGGGATTAGTATTATTCTTGTGTTTCACATTTGCATGTTTTGACTTCCAGAATAATTGAGTTTATTAAGAATAATCGAATTATTCAAACGGGCCACAGTCGTTCATATGTTGGAAGTAGATATGAATGAAGACTGTCGTGAATTGGTGTGTGGATTGTCTAGAAAAGTATTAGACATAAGCAAATGTTTGCTGCAACGTTCATGAGTGCTTATAATTATGATTTGAGCATTGGATTAAACCCACACTCACTTGGATCACTCCATGGTTTGTATCACTAGTGATTGGTGAGACGATAACATCTTATATTCTTGAAACTGAGATGTGTGAGTTGTATCTTGCAAATCGGTTGCACATTGATAATATGTAAACGCACTAGTAACTTGGTGTTATAAAACATATTGTTGTGTGTGATTTGGTTAGTAAGTGCAAGCAAGCATTGTATCAAAGTTTATCCGTTCCTTTTATCCAAAGTAGGATAAAAGCGATATCTTTGGGCCCCTCGATGGTTTAGTGATGACAAACGTAAATGCTCGGCCGGGCTAGGGCTAATTTGATTTGTTCAATTAGTCAGTCGTCATAAATCAGAAATCGAGAAGTAGTACAAAGAGAATGATTTGAAATCATGTCTCATATGATATCTAGAATGGAGGAATATATGATCCCTTATCTAAGGACACGCGTATTTGATATGATCAGAGTTGACAGCGGCTTTGGAAAGCTACGATTGCAGATCGGGATCCGAAGTCATACGCAGAATAGTTGTTAGACTTATCCAAGTGGGAGACTGTTGGATTAGTGTCTAAGTCCATAACTATTTTGGTATGTACTTGACCCGATGGTGCATGGTCCTTTTGGGTTGCCTTCACCAAAGCAACTTGATTGGAAAAATAAATAAAGAGAGAGAAGTTATTATGATTTATTAATATGTTATAAGAATAATATATTAAAGGAGAAATCATATTTGTTTAATTAATATTGGTCAATAATTAATTAAGAATTAATTTTGTGATCAAGTGTAATTAATTAAACTAGAGGGGATGAATTGTAATTATGTGATAGTTACAAAATAAGGTAAGGATTATCTTATATATATGGTGAACGAATTTGAGGTGTAAATCCCTTAGAATTCGACTAGGATAAGGATTTCTAGGACTTATCTTATGGTTGCTTGGTGGACAAGCAACTAGATAAGGATAAGGACTAAAACCCTAATCTTTACACCTATATAAACCCCCTAGGGCTTAGGAATTCGGCCAACCCTTCCCAAGAAGTCCTAAGGACGAATTCTAACCTCCCTTCTCTCTCTTTATACCTTCTCCACTTGCTTATGGTGTTTGTAAGCCATTAGAGGAGTGACACTTGTGACTCTCAGCTTTCCAAGGTCAATTCAAGGAGGAATTGGATTGTTATTGCTATATAACAATCAATGTATGTTCTTAAACCTAATTACATGTGAATTCTGATTTCCATATGCTAGAATATGGGTTCAAAGTCTTGGATTCAAAGTATGTACAATAGAGAAACCTAGATCCGAGCTTTAGGGTTTGTATGAGCACATAGGATGTCTTATGACCAAAACCCATCAAGATTGTAGTCGTCATGGAGTACCTACTCCCATTATTTTGAATAGAGATAGTCACCTTACGTCACAGACATGGTAGTTACTTTAGGAAGCCTTGGTACACAACTAAACATAAGTACGACCTGTCATCCTAGATGTTTGGAAAAGCGAACGAACTATCTAGACTTTGGAAGACATACTCCGAGCCCATTATAATCAGTTTTCGGAGATAGCTAGAATACCTGTTTACGATTATTTGAGTTCTCCTATAATGTAAACTATCCCGCTAGCATTAAATGTGCTCCCCTACGAAGCACTATACGGGCTTAAGTGTGGATCACCACTTTGTTGCCTGGAAATTGGCGATAGGAAATTAATAAGGTTTGATATAGTTCAAGAAACCACCAATAAAATCATGATAGACTGGAAGGTGCTTGCGATCGTAATGAGAGCTATGCTGATAAGCATAGGAAACCTTTGGAATTTCAAGTAGGAGATAAAGTACTTTTAAAAGTATTGCCATGGAAAAGAATTGTACTCTTTCGAAAAAGAGGAAAAATAATTCCTCGCTATGTAGGACCCTTTGACATTATTGAAATGATCAGTCTAATGACATATAAGCTCAAGATACCAGAAGAACTTAGTGCGATACACGCCATATTCTATGTGTCAAACCTCAAAATGTGCTTGGCGGAGGAGTCCCTGAATGTTCCTATCGAGGACCTCCACATTAATAATCGACTAAAATTTGTGGATGAGCCCATATAAATCATCAATCGGGAAGTTAAGCAGCTTAAACAAATCAAATTCCCGATTATGAACGTTCGTTGGAATTCTAAGCACAAACCTGAGTTACATAGGAATGGTAGGATTTCATGAAGAACAAATATCCTCAACTATTTTCTACGTATGAACCAGTGGTACCGCCAGTTGAATTTCGGGACGAAATTCCGACAACTGAGGGAGACTGTGACAACCGTCAAAACTCAGGTTAGGACTCATCTTGAACCTTGTCATTTCCATGTGTGCGCATAACTTAGCTTTAGATGCAATGACTTGAGATAGATTGTGAATTAATAGATCCCTTGGAACAAGTAGTGTCACTTAGCTTGTACTAAGCAGTCACATTGATATGTGTATACACCAACTAGGTTGTAGCATGCAAAGTTCAATCTCAAAACTAAACACAAAAACCATGTTCGGAAGATTAAAGCTCATGCGTATGTAGAATACTAATTTCTTAATCGGAACATATGACTTGTTTAACTAGTTTGATAACTTATTAAACTCAATTTAGTTAAATCATACTTTGATTTAATTACAAGTTGGAAATAATATCCACACATCATAATTTGAATTATAAGCCAAAAATATAATCCAAGGATTGTCTAATCTTATATTCATATGCTATGAACCTTTATTTCATTTATTTGAAATATAAAAAATTGATTTTATAAAAATCAAATCATAAGTTACCATTTTTATAACTTAATTCAAGATAATTCAAGTTTATGAATTTACTTCTAAAAACAAATAGTTAAAAAAAACAACCAAGAAATAAACTCTTGGAAGTAATTGAAAATATTTAGAGTTTTTATAAAAATTAAAGCCAAATTTTTATAAAAGTTAAGGGAAGATTCAAAGAGGGTACCCTAACTAGGAAAAGCCTCATAACCCTCTCTTCTCCCGAAAAAATTCGGCCATGCACAACCTCTTATTCACTATCTCTCATTCATTACATCTCCCCAAAAATTTTGCATGATAATATGAGAGAAAAAATGGATCTTAGGGACATATTCTCTAGGAGAGATTTTTCCATTTCATTTTCCATAAGTTAGCTCACATTACTGGAGTTTTGTGGACGATTTTGGTGAAGTATAGCCCCAAAGAGACGATGCGAGAATGGTCTATCCAGAGAGACAACGTCTCACTTTATCTCTTCCTTCTCTCTATAAACCTCACTTTCTCTCTCTAAAAATCAGCCCATCAACCACCAATTTTTCAGCCTTATTTTGATTGTTCTTGAGGCTTCATATCAAAGGGTAATTGATTATCATACACCTCTTGAAGATCTATAACACCTTTTACAAGTTCTACTCACTTTCTCCTTCTAATTTTCAATTTCTAAGGCATGTTCTTACAAAGAACCTTTGTTTGATCTTGATGTTTGTAGATCACCACCAAAAACATGTTTCATGTTCTGTAAATGGTGATGATCCATGATCAAACCAAATTCAAGAGCAAAGGTGAGCACATACAAACCTTATTTAGCACCAAAAACCGAGTTTTCAAAAGTTTAGTATCGTTTATCAAATGGTTAGAAACAAGTATTTTTCTGTGATCACTAGTCTTGCATTACATGATCAAGGGTCTTAAAACTCACCCTACATCTATTGGAAAATATTTTAGAAACTTAACATATCCATAAAAGAATTCCCAAAATTTCATGGATTAAAACCCCATAGAATTTTGTACACAAATTCGTGAACTTTCAGCTAGATTTAGAACTCATACACTATATAGTGCTACATTCCCTAATTTGTGGAGGTTGAATACCCCATTCATATTTGAAATAATTGTGAGAAAAATTGTTTTATGAAAGTAAGTTGTTTTCAGAGGTGTTCTGTGAAATCCCAAGTGCTTAAACAAAATCCTTATTTTTCTATAAAAATAATGATTTAATAACCATAAATTCAAATAATCGTTTCAGGAGAGATAAAAATATGAAATTTTTTATTATTAATTTATTCTCAAAATAAGAATTACATGTAAATATTCAGACGATTTGGACATTGTTTGGTATTTTATCCATATTTTTCATTAAACTGGAGCATGAATTAACATTGTCTAGTATTATTTGTTGCGTCTTTTGGGCCTTTGTATTTAGTCTTTTGTATATCCGAGTTAGTCTTGTCCACTCGTGATTAAGGATTAGTGTTTTACTATTTAAGGTACATGTATGAATTGTATGCAAAGTAAATCATGTCTTTGTAAACCCTACACACCTCTACAATAGCAGTTCTTTATCGAGCTCTGCTGAGGTTGTGAATTATAATCATTCGACACATTCTTGATTCATATTCCGTGTTTGATTGTTCATACTTGTTTGAATCTAATCGATCTTAAGAGTTTTCGACTCATCAATTGGTATCAGAGCAGGAGACCGTGTAATCTATATGTATCTCTTCAGTTGAGAGAGTTTTTAGGGTTTCCGCTATTATAGGACCTGGTTCAGCCGTCATCTTGTTATCAACGCTGTTCTTTGATCTTTATATTACCCGAAAAGCCATTTAGTTTACACATATGATTCATACAAGTTTTATCAATCTCTAAACATGATAGACAATTCTCATGTTAACTCAATAAATCTTTCAAGCAGCATTGGATCTACGACCAGAATTCCCATTCTTTTTCCCAATGAATATGAAGTATGGGTGTTGCATTTTGAAGACTACGTCCTTGGGCTTGAAGACAATGGCTATTTGATATGGAAATCCGTTACTGTTCAGGCGTTTACTGATACAGGAACAAGAAGAGAAATCAAAACTCAAGCCGACTATAACAAGCTTCTTCTTGATGTTAAAGACGTATCACAAGACGAGAAAGATAGGATGATAAGCAATGTTAAAGTGATGAGGATCATCATATTTGCTTTTCCACCAAACACTTTCCATTTGGTTATTTCGTATGACACTGCAAAAGCCATTTGGGATAGTCTTAAGGAACTATACTCAACTGATGCTGATCTTGAGCATTCTACCCAGGCTTTCTTTCTGAGTTTGGAGAGTTTATACAAAAGCCCGAAGAGAGTTTGGATCAAACTTTGAATTGCTATAATCATCTTCTCAGTAGGATGATGAAGCACAAGATTGGACGTGAACTAATTATGAAAAAAGTCACGTTCATGAACAAGCTGAGATCTGAGTGGAAGATAGTTGTTTCTACTATGAAAGCGCATGAACATTTCAAGATCTACACGTTGACGAATCTTGTTGAAATATTGAAGTCACATGAAGCTGAAGTGACGAAAGAGGGGAAAATAGTTTCTGGGATGGGATCACTGGCCCTCGTTGTGAAGGGTAAAAAGGTTGTGGATGATGATGGTTCGGAGTCTGATCTCTCAGATTGTGAACTTTCTAAGGAGGATTTTGCTTTGATGGTATCTATTCCAAATAGATTCGCAAAGAAGAACTTCGGTCGTAATAAGAACCGAAACTGGCAGGGCAGTTATATCTCTGAAAAGGTAAAGGAGGAGAGTGCGAATAACTCTTAGAAAGAAGAAACGAAGAAAGATAAGAAGCTTATGGGGGACTCTGGCTATGATTGTAGCTACAGTCATGGCAAAAACCATCTAGCCAAGGAGTGTATGCTGAGAAGATTAAATGAGAAGAAGGAGGGAGAGGATGATGAAGCTTATTATCTCCGAAAGCTAGAGGAGATAAAAAAGAAGAAGAATACTAATAACACCATGCCTGCTTTAATTGTGGAGGAAAACGAAGCTGAAGACAATTTTAGCAGAGTCGAGGTTTGGTCAACTGACTCTGAAGATGAAGAGGTTCACAGAACTACTCATGGAAGGAGCTTCGTAGAGAAATATGAAAGTTCGCAGTTCAATGGAAGGTGTTTGATGGTTACAAACGAAGTGTCAGAGATTAGAGGATTTGAGAGTGATGGTGGACGTGACGATGTTAACTATTTCGCTGCGAAACATGTTCTTGAGCAGATAAGCGAGTGAGAGCAGGTGATCAACAAGGTAAACTCAATTATTGAATCTCTAAATATTCCTATCTTTAGATATGAATCTGAACTAAATGACTTAAAATACACATTTTCAAGTTTCAGTGATAGTCTAAAACAAGCTCGTTTAACAAATTCTAACTTAACTGATCAACTCGACATGGTTTCGTCGAAAAGTGAAGAGAGACGCATATGGATTGAAAAGTTGGAGTCTGATTTGTCTAAATCTAGGGATGAGTCTATTTATTTATAGAGAGATAATTTGAGACTTTTAAAACAGCGTAATATTTTTTGTTTGATTGCCAAACCACTTTATTTCAATATCAGCCAGTTGCATCTTAATTATGAGGTTGGAAAGAAAATTCACAAGATGATTTTGCCCTTTCTTGAATTGAAAGAGGACGAAATCGATGCTGACTGCTACATGTGTGAATCCATTGTCTCATCAGACGAAACCTCAGATGCATATAGAGTAGGACTGGACAAAATGAAATCATTCATTAAGTCCAAAGATCACAAAAACATGCTCAAACAACTTTTGGATGAAAATGACAAAGGGCAAATTAAATCCGAAATTGTGCAAAACTTTGACTCATTAAACACTAATTAATACTAGAAAAACAGTCTTTTACGACACGCAAACAATGACACGCAGTGATTTACGATACGAACAAGCGTGCGCCCTAAAAATAATGTCATCTCTTCTAAAATTTGAAGGATAGAGGACACGCATTTGTGCGTGCCCTGAAATTAGTGTCAGAAAAGGAAAAAAATACAAACACGGAGGGCGCTTATCTTAAACGTGTGTCCTCTTCAAATGTCACTTTATATATATATATATATATATATATATATATATATATATATATATATATATATATATATATATATATATATATATATATATATATATATATATATATATATATATTTGCTTAAACGCACGTTTTTAAAGGGGGAAAACGAAATCATCTGATATTCTAAAATTTTGAAGAACGCCGCTTCAACTCTCTCTCCTTAGTATCTCCCTTCATTCACTCCTTCCTTCTCTCTATAAACCCTAAGCCACCGCCACCGCCACATCCATTGAACCTTAAAAACTCAATCCACACTTCACGCTTCTTTGATTCTCTCTTCTTCGGCTCTCTAATCTTTGATTTTAGTCTGAAAACATCTATTAACCTCCGATTAGAAACCCAAAAAATTAGAAAACTCCACATTTCCGAGCGTGTTGGCGCCCACGCTTTGGTGTACTTGGTTATTGTTGTTCTTATTCCCTTCTTTTGTTGTTTGTCTGATTCCATCTCGATATAATTTTTCTAACCACCCCACTGTTCCAGATGGCTTCCGTTATGTTATCGAGTTGCCAAATTCCATTAGCTGGTAATTTCCACTAGCAGAAGAAGGGACAACGGAGAAAAGAGACGAAGTCAAAAGAATCAGTATCGCCTGCATATGATTTAATGCTCTCGATGTTTGATGATTTTGCTGCAAATGGGAGTGTGGCCATCGAGGTTAGGTCATCAATGGAGGGATCAACATTGGGATCGCCTGGTCATGGATATGAAGTGGGGGATATGGTTTGGGGAAAAGTGAAGTCTCACCCTTGGTGGCCTGGTCATGTATTCAACGAAGAGTTTGCAACCACTTCTGTGCGAAGATCAAAAAGGGAGGGTCTTCTCTTGGTTTCCTTCTTTGGAGATAGTAGTTATGGATGGTTTGACCCTTTAGAACTTATGCTTGAATCAAATTTTGCTGAAAAGTCTCGGCAGACTTACTCTAAGGTAGTGTTTGTTTTTGTCTACAGATCTGCGTGACCCCTTCTGTCTGCGCCATGCAGACCACGCGCAGACATTAGCTTTCGCAGACTGTTTGTTTTTTTGAAGACTGCAGACCTAAAAATATCTGCGCGCCCTCTTCTTGGCGCAGATGTGGACCAGAGTCTTCTAACATCTTCTAGCCTAAAAAAACATATATATCTTTATTTTTTAAGTTTTTTTTAATTTATATTTTTTCCAACATTATTAATGATAAACAATTTGAAAAAAAAAATACAAAGCTTAAAAAAAACGTTCGACGATACAAACATGATATTTTTAACAAATTTATAAATAAAGATTTATTACAATAATAGTAGTTGTAGTTTTTTATATAAATATGAAAAAAAAATTATAATATATTCTTATACTTTTTTGCCAACTTTTGTAAAACATTACTTAATACAATATCGTCAATTTCTCGAGAAAATATTTATGGTACGTTTTTAATGGATTTAATTGAAAAAATCGAAGTTTACTTCCATCCATTTATGTATCAAATTTTTTGATCACTAATTATAATGTTTAGTTATAACTTTGCAACCAAAGTTGTTCTATATATATATATATATATATATATATATATATATATATATATATATATATATATATATATATATATATATATATATATATATATATATATATATATATATTCATACCATTTTTATTTTTATTCTTATACAATAATACATAAAAGTTGATATAGATTCATTAATTATTTATAATAAAGTTATAAAAATATTAAAAAATCAATTTGAAGTTTAAAAAAATAAGTTTATTTAGATTTAGGTTTATTTAAGTAGCTCGCAGATGAAAAAAAAACAAACAGTTTTTTTTTTTTTTTTTTTTTTCAAACATTTTGCGACGTAAAAAAACAAAAACCACCTAAAATTTTTGTCAAAGCTGTGGAAGAGGCAATGGATGAGGTGAGTAGAAGGAATGCACTTGGTTTGTCTTGTATGTGTAGAAGTAAGCAAAATTTCAGGAAGACAGATGTTAAAGGGTATTATGCTGTTGATGTAGCTGATTATGATCCTGGAGCTGTATACTCAATCAATGCTATTGAGAACGCTAGTGCCAATTCATAGTCACATAAATCGGTGGGTGAGGTGCGATCTGCGTACCAATTCGTCCGTACCGAAACGCGATACAAACGTGTACAGGGAACGCTCGGGATCGCGTTTCTAAATCTGAAATTGGCGTTCCAAAATTGCAATTCAATCGTACCTGATGCTATTTGTATCACGACTTCCTTGATTCCAAAACGTGTTTGCAATCGATTGGGTACGTGATTGGGAATTTGAAAAGTCAATTAATTGGCGTACGTTTCTCTCTGTATTCGATCGCATTATGAGCGAGCCTTTAAAATTAAGTTTATACTCTGTAATTTGACCTATATTTGGCTTCCCTTCCATCACAATTTTTATTCAATTTAATTTCCAGAACATCAAAAATCAGATTTTTTTTTTTTTTTTTTTTTGATTCTTGAATCCTGATTCTTGGTTATGAAATCATGGTTTCTGGAAATAAAAGAAGTACAAATACATTTCTGTAGTTGCTTGACTGGTTTTGTGCCTAAATCATTGAATGATGGAATCTGGTGATTTCTCTGATGGGTGTGTGAGAAGAACGGAATTCAACTGTGGAATTAAGGAAGAAAAACATGGATTCATTGAAGGTTATGTCCCTATCAGTTATCTTTCCGCATTTCTTCAATCTCAAACTCTGGAATCTGAATTCGATGAGTCAACACTTTTGACTTTTGATTTTTCTTCCATTTGGTGTAACCTATTTTGAGTTTTTGATGTTTGTTACTGTGTTTGATTGCAAGTTTTATTTTATGTTTATCTAATATGTTTTGAGCATGTTGGTATCGATCTTATAAAGAACAAAGCTAGGGTTGTTTCTTACAGAAGGGCAGTTTATGAGGAATCTGATGACACTTATGCTAAGGCATTTGGTCATGATCTAGATCGCCCTTCTCCAGCTAAAGGCAATCAATTCATATACTATATATGTTCATTTCTGTTTTTTCTTTTCTGGGTCCTTGTTCTTTGTTTCTTATCATTACCTGTATCATGTTGTGTTGTAGTTAATGCTTATTGGAAGAGTTTCGACTGATAGAAGAGTAAATGCCAGAGTGAAATGTGACTTGTCTGAGAATCTTACCATGAAGACCAATGCTCTGGTAAAAGGGTAGATTAGTAATTATTAGTTTATTATTTACATATAATACACATCAAGCATTTTTTGGCTGAATGAATGTTATCGATAATTCATTTTGTTTTTCTTCTCAGCTTACAAGTGAGCCATTCATGTCTCATGGAATGATCAATTTTGACTAAAAGGTAAATTGTTGATTCTGCACTCTCAGAGTCATCTCAAAATGGAGTCTACTGTATACTGTATACTGGTTAATCTTTTGACTTAATCCAATAAGCTAAGCTGTATATGAATATATGATATGAGTGAGTGAATCTTTTTAACTTATTAAAACATTTTAATTGTATATTTGTATCGTAGGTGTACAGCTGACTGTGGTTGGATTATTGGACACAACTATGTTGCTTATGGACCTCTGCTTAATGGAGCAACAGTTGTGCTTTATGAAGGGGTAAACTAATTTAGTTTTTATTTTTATTTTTATGATATAACATTTTATGATTTTATATATAATACATGACATTTGACTGCTTTCAGGTTCCCAATTATCCAGATTTTGGGCGATGTTGGGATATTGTTGACAAATACAAGGTGACAATATTTTAAACTGCTCCTACACTGGTGACGAGGCAAGTTTTTTATTATATTATTCTTATTTATTATATAAAACCTCATCATAAACATTGTTATTTAGCTTATATAGATTAAGATATAATTATTTTTTGTTGTTTAAAATTAAAATGCAGCATGTGACTCGTTATTCACGTAAGTCTTTACGAGTTCTTGGAAGTGTAGGCGAGCCGATTAATCCAAGGGCATGGAGGTTCTTTTTGGGACTAATTTTTTAATGTTTTTATTTTTAGGGGTTAATTGAAAATTTTTATTTATGGATTTTTTTTGTTTTTTTTGTTGATATGACATGTGATTTTTCAATGTAGTTGGAGACTCAAGGTGTCCAATATCAATATCAGATACTTGGTGGCAAACAGAAACAGGAGGTTTCATGGTATTTATTATTTACACTTATTTGCATTAATGATAATTTGATAATTAAGTAATTAACAATTGAATTTGATCATTTTTCTTTTTCCAGATTACGCCCTTGCTCGGTGCATGGCCTCAAAGACCTGGTTCTGTTACTTTTCCATTTTTCGGGGTTCAGGTATCTTTTTTTATTATTATTATAAAACAAAATCATTTGGTTTTCCTTCAAATAATTGAATCTTCTAAAATCATCACACCATAAAATAAAAAATGCAGGTTGTAATAGTGGATGAAAAGAGCAAGGAGATTGTAGGTGAATGTAGTGGGTATCTATGTGTTAAAAAGTCATGGCCAGGGGCATTTAGGACACTGTATGGGGATCATGAAAGATATGAAACAACTTATTTCAGTGCATTACCTGGCTATTATTTTAGTGGTGATGGCTGTAGGAGGTAATAATATTGTTGTGAATAAAACTTAGATTGATTAGATCTTTCACAGGTAGAATATAAAGATCAAACAAAAACAAACACAATAATGTGATGAACACAGAATGGAATCAACGTTGTGCTTATGATTTAAATATAGTCACGTCTCAGCAGAGCTCGATGAAGAACTTCCACTATAGAGGCGAGCTAGGGTTTACAAAAACTAAATCAAGAAAAGTAATAAAAGTCTGTCTCCTTAAAAGACCGCATGCATGCAGCTTAAATACTAAACCCTTGTACAAAACATGCATGGTTGGACAGGCCCAAACCGACAACCAAAACTGGACTAAGGACTGAGCCCATGACGCAACATTATTAGCCCAACAATCTCCCCCTTTGCGTCAAATGAGGCGAGAGATCACTTTCTTTGAGATGGCTTCACAGTCTTGACCATTTTGAACAGCCGAGGGATAATAGCAAGAAGAGTCTGCCGAAATTGAATGTACCATCTCAGCAAACATCTTCTTGTCGGCTGCAGTGTTCTGATCACACCTCTGAATAATCTCCAATATGTGCTCCAAGCAAGTAGTTGAGAAGAGGTGTTTGTCAACAAGAGTGAACAGGCATTTCTATCCTTCGCTTCTGATGCACATGACAGTGTGGTACTTTGAATCAATCTAGCCCTTAACCATTATATTAACATTTCCTGTTCTGCCCATAGTTTTGATCGTGGTTCGCTTGTGAATGGTAGAGGCAATTTCCTGCTCCATCTTTGCTACCTCGTGAATGTAGCACACAATCATTCGCTTGACATGGTCAATGATCGGCTGGTACTCCTGTGGATTTGACAGTAAGATATTGTTAAGGAGTATCCAGTCGTGGGGATTGAGGTTCGGTAGATCAGCAAGGATGAAGTTATGAGCCGAGCCTTCAGAGCCTCGAGTCACCTTGAATTTCACATTAATAAACTTCCCAGCTGATTCGGGCTTTAGAACCTTGATAGTCGTAATTTTGTTCGAACTCCAGGTCAAGTACTGGGGTTGAGCAAACTCTAGGTAGAACTCCAACATATCCCTATCCACCTTTGGGTCTGGAGACGGGATGGCAATAGTCGAATTGAAGCAATGAAAGATGAATGACTTTTGCGTGATCGACATGTCAAACTGTGCATCCTTGGAGTTATCAAGCCCAAACGACATCACAGGCTCAAGCCAAAGTGTGCTTGGCTCAACAATGGCACACCGTTGAAGTGAATCAAGAGTCCATTCAGGAAAAATAGACTTCTTCTTTTCTAGGAGCTCCTGTTCCTTTTGCTTTTGCTCAAGATCAGCCTGTTGTTTCTTGAACTTTTCTGCTAGCTCTTTATCAAAAGATTTTGTCTTCTGAAAAGGCTTTTCGCGATTTTCAACATAGACATCATCTTCATTATCAATGTCATCCTCCCCAATTTTCTTTTTCTTCTTGTCTCTATTACTGACCGAAGCTTCATTACCCTTCGGTTCAGTAGATGGTTTCGGTGCAGGAGGAGGTTGAGTTTTTGCCTTCTCTCCCCCTTGTTTCGGCTGGACACCAATCACCGGAACACCCTCAATACGACTAAGGATGTCCAAGGCTGGCCTGAGTTTGTCAGCCAAGTGCCGTCGGATAGTAATGGTGATGATGGGATCATGAGCTTCAAGGAGATGAAGTAAAATAGAGTGGACATCACTAGCAGAACTTCGTATAACTTCTCTATCAGATTTGACATCATAAAGCTCAGCAGTGGCAGTACGAAGCTTGAGATTCTGCATCTTCAGCTGAGAGGTTCGGTTGTCAAGTTCATCCATGATACGATTCTCTACAGCCAACTCTGCCTCCAGTTGGGTCAAGCGATCATTAACATTAGCATGCATAGTTTCGTTGGCAGCTTCGATTTCTTGGCGTGCAGCTGCAAGGTTGGACCGTTCAGTTTGAAGAGAACGTTGAATATTATCCACCGAAGCATTAACAGTTTAAGAATTCTTCTGAGCAGCCGCCTGCAAAGAGTCTAAAACTAAGTGAGCCTCAGAAATTAGTTTATCGACTTTTTCGGTCACCTTTTTGCACTCCTTGGTGGAAGCCTCAACAGCGAGGGAGGCTTTCTGGCATTGGGAAGTAGAGGCGTCTATAGCTTTAGCTGCAGCAGTAAGGGAGGCATTATGTTTCTTCGACAACAGAGGAGAACAATGCCTTGAGAGCAGCATCTGAGTAAGCCCCAGAGGAAGAGAAGGAAAGCAGTTGATCGAGTTTGTCGTTGACTGCTTTGAGATGACACTTGGTAACAGGATCATCATCATATTCATCACTCTGTACATGGTAAGGACTAAAATAGGTGGAATCAAATTCCAAGTCCTCACCGACTAGAACTGGGGTGGTGTCAGTAGAAGGTGTAGGAGATAATGGTTTGGTAGTGGTAGGAGGTTCGGTTGTTACCTGTGGTTCGGTTGTAATGGATGGGGTGGGAGTTGTAGAATGAGCCCCTGTAGTAGTAGTAGTGGTGGTAGTGTTTGTGAATATTGGAGTAGGGATGAGAATAGTGGTGGATGGTTAAGAGGTGGGGATAGGAAATATTAGAGGGATGGATACTGGGATAGTAACAGGTGGAGGAGAAGGAGGTTGGGAGCGAACTAGAATTTCTGGGGTAGGGGAGTGAGACGGGGTATCACCACGATCCAAAGCCTCATCATCAGAGCTTTCGCTCTCGGATTCTGAAGGAGGTGCAGATTTATTTTTGGGAGGAACATACTCTGAGTTTGAATCACTGGAAGATTGGAGTATGAGTCTCCTAGCGGGCTTTCTCTGCTTCTTCGGTTGTGTTTGTGATGATGCAGCTTTATTTGACTTTCGCTTCTTAGGGGTTTGCCCCTTGGTTGGTTTAGTAACCTGCATCTCTTTCTGAGTGTCAGCTTTCTTTCCCCTCTTCGTTGGTTTGTCATCGTCGTCAATAGAGCGAACCGTGGCTGGTGTAAGCTCCCGTGGACCCGAGGAAGGAATCTTCCTGTATTGTTGCAAGACATTACTTGCTGCAGACACACAGGCAAGCATGGTTTCAGGAATAGATCCAATGAAGGAGAACTTAGTGGGATCTGTAACAATAATCTTGGTTGTGTGAAAAGTGGCGATGGAGGAGAGAAGAGAGTCCACCATGATTGGAACGTGAAGACGATCCATTGCCCACTTAGTGATAATAGACTAATATCTCCCACGGGAGATCTCTGAGTGTCTTAACGAAGAGACCAAGCTTTGAACCAGTTGCCAGATAATGGTTCCATAATCCAAATCTATCCCATGGTACAAACCATAAAGCATAGTCATAAATGACTTGCTTGCTCCATCTGAGCCGACGCTTCGCTCAGAGAGTCCTTTGAACAGCAGAGTGAAAATGCCATTCCATTGAGGAGGAAGGAAAGACTTCTTGAACTTGGTTATGGTGGTTAGGGATTCAGTATACCCCATTTGATAGAACATTGAGAAGAGCTGACCAATAGGGATCGAATCAGGTTTAACCAAGTTTTGTTCTTGAGAGAGACCAATTAGGGAAGAGAAGCGGTGCTTGGAGATAGAAGTCTTCTCGTTGTGGACTTCAAAGTGAATCCTTTCAGCAGTTTTGTCGTAATAGGTAGTGGAGTAGATAAGTGGGAGTTAGGACATGGGAACGACTTCAACTTTGGTCAGAGCGTCGACGAGAGGCGAATATTTGAGGCACTCGACGACATAGAGCATGTAGGGTTCATAGATGAAGGGAGTAAGATTGATGATCAAGTTTTGTTGAGGTTTGATGATGAGAAGCGGTTGGTGAATAGTGGTATCATGAACTGAAGAATAATCTGCCATTGTAGAAGCTTGGAGAGGATGATGAACAGTGAGATAAATCGCCTTTGTTCTTTGAGAGATTTTTGTGAGTGATAAAAGGATAAAGATCAGCGTGCCAAAACCTTTTATACATACTGGAGGAGAAAGAAAAATTTGACTGATATCTTGGATTATTTCAAAAAGTGCGCCTGACTTGACGGATGTACAGTTGTCATACCCGATGATGACGCAGGAAAGAGAAAGGACGTTTCCTTTTTTTGCACGCCATTCCATAAGAATCGCTTTTTCAAATTGTAAAGACGATTGGATAGCTGCTGAGTCACCCTTAACATTATCCCAATCGACACCCCATATTCCACATGAACCGTCATTGGTTATTAACTTTATCGAGCATTGAAATACTTATGAAACGAAGCTGGAACAAGTAAATCACCATTAATAGAACCAGATTGTGGAAAATTAAAAATTTTCGTGCAAGGAGTGTAAAAGATAAAGAAATAAAGCAAACATTTTGGGATAACTTGTGATGTCTAAAAAAGACATAAAGCAGTTGATTCTGGGCACGAATCTCTTCCTTCAAAGTCAAGAGAGACTTTAAAGAACTTGTTTGGTTTCCCATTAAATAACGATCAAGTACTTGTTAAGAAGTATTGAAAGACATCTTTTAAATTAAAGCTTATAACGGGTGGCTTTCGCTGCAATTCATGATTTCGATACTTGATATAAGACCGAAATTGAACGAAGTACTTGTGAGATCAATGTGATATGTTGAACAAGTAGGTAGGAAAGATATGTATTGACTGTTGGATAGGAGAGAAATCTAAAAAAAAATTAACTGGATCCTAGGGGAAGAAAAAATTCTTGGTATAGAAATTTTCAGAAGAATCACTCATAATAAAAAGAGATTTCTTTTAAAATTTGAAAGATAGTGATCATTGACCGTCAATTCAGTAATGGTGTTGAATGATGGGTTTCAATTAGTACATAATGGCACGAAACTAAGATCATTAACACATATTTTGTATAACCATAAACCTCAGTGGTAAATGTTGAGAGTCTCAAGGGTTATATTGGTGAAACGAAGTATAATGGAGAAAAATGATGGAGGTAGTATAAGAAACAGATGTACCTCTGCTATGAAAGAAGGACTAAGTAGAAAACTCTAAGCTCAATGTGAGTAGAGTAAGATAGCTCATGATTAGAGTGAATATTGCAGCCTAGCTTGGGAAAACATGATTTGTATATATCATGTTATTAAGGCTTCACTTAAAATCTTTCGAGGCTTTAGTCAACATACAACAACATGCTTCTAGGGACGTATAGACTGTGTGTAAAAAAATCATACCTTCTGGATCTTTCATCATTGAGAATAACACTTAAAAAAAATTAAAATGAAAAAATATTTTTGTATTTTGTGAAAAATATTTAATTGAACAAAAAGGAAAAATATTTGTGAATTTTATGAATATAAAAAGAAGTGTGAAAAAAATGTACATGGTAATACAATCAAAATGCCTTGAGAAGAAAAAGAAGCGGACAAGTTCAGAAAGACCGAACCCGAAATAGACCGAACACTCGGTTCATTTCGGTTCTTGGTTGAGCTTCACCCGAAATAGACCGAACCCGAAATAAACCGAACGCTCGGTTCATTTCGGTTCGCTCTATTTCGCTTCTTACCTTTATAGAAGCGAAGATGATTTTGGTACTGATTCTGCTTCCATCATTCCTAGGCCTTGCAAAATCTTGTTGAAGCTAGCTTCAGGTAAAGCCTTAGTGAATATATCTGCCAATTGATCAGTTGTCCTTACAAAGTGAATTTCCACGTTGCCATCTTCCACATGATCCTTGATAAAGTGATACCTTAGTGCTATATGCTTGGTCATTGAGTGTTGCACTGGGTTATGACAAATCCTAATAACACTTTCAGAGTCGCAATATAGTAGGATTTTCTTCATGTTCAGCCCGTAATCTCTTAGCTGACTTTGTTTCCATACAACTTGAGATGTGCATGACGTTGCAGCGATGTATTCAACTTCTGCAGTAGAGAGAGAAACAGAAGTTGTTTCTTCGATTGCTAGGTTACCAATTTACCGTCTAGAAATTGGCATCCTCTAGTAGTGCTTTTATGATCTAATCCACAGCCACCTAGGTCAGCGTCTGAGAATGCTTGAACAAAAAATCATGAGTTGGCTGGATACTACAGACCGAGAGAGGATGTTCGCTTCAGATAGCGAAAGATGTTTTTCACGACTTGCAAATGAGGTTCTCGTGGGTTAGCTTGGAATCTGGCACAGTAACAGACTGAAAACATGATGTCAGGTCTACTGGTTGTGAGATACATTAGAGACCCAATCATTTGACAGTAGAGTGTCATGTCAACAGCCGACTTCTCCAATTAGGGCGAAAGCTTTGTCCCAAAAGCCATTGGAACCTTAACTTTGGAGTCCCCCGTCATACCAAATTTGGCCAATAATGTCTTGGTGTATGCCTCCTGTGCCTTCAGGTCCCTGTCTAATGTTTAAACCAAGGAAAAAGTTAATTGGACCCATTGAGCTCATCTCAAATTTAGTTTCCATCAACTTTCTGAATTCAACTGTTAAGATGGGATTCGTGGAGCCAAAGATAATGTCATCAACATAAATTTGGACTATCATAAGGTGGTTACCCTCTCTCTTTCGAAAGAAGGTTGGGTCAACCGAACCTTGTTTGAATTTAGACATTTCAAAGAACCGAGTTAGAGTTTCATACCATGCTCTGGGAGCCTGTTTCATGCCATCTACCGCTTTATCAAGTATGTGGCAGTGATCTGGATATTTCTCTTTCACAAAGCCTGGCGGTTGCTCAATGTACACAGTTTCTTCAAGTTCTCCATTGAGAAAGGCACACTTGACGTCCATTTGATAGACTTCAAAGTTTTTGTGTGCAACGTAGGCAAGAAAGATTCGAACGGACTCTAATCTTGAAACAGGAGCGAAGGTTTCTTCATAGTCGATACCTTCTTCCTGACAATAGCCTTTCACAACCAACCGAACTTTGTTACGCATCACGTTTCCTTCCTTATCCATCTTGTTTTTGAATACCCATTTGAGACCTACAACTGAAGCATCATTTGGAGTTGGAACAAGATGCCATACTTTATTTCTTTCAAATTCATTCAACTCATCTTGCATGACTTGCACCCAGTTAGAGCGATCAAGTGCTGAATTAACAGTCTTCGTTTCAACTTTGGAAACAAAGGAGTTGAACATACAAAATTCCACTTGAGATAAGAGTGCAACTTGTTTCGCGTTGATCTGAGATCGAGTTAACACTTTTTAAGAAGATTCCTCAATAATTTGACTTTGAGGATGATCTTTTGTCCATTTAATAAGTGGCGGGTAATTTGGATCACAAGAGGGATCCAATTCTGCATTGATTTCCTCTTCCATTTCAGATAGCATGTCGTCATCATTGAGATTGGTGTTCTCCCCCTCGAAGGATGACACTGGTTCAGAATTTAGGTTAGTATCTTCTCCTTCTACTGGATTCTCAGAGAAGCTTGATGATTGTGACGATAGGTTCTCCCCTGGAATGATGAACCTTAATCGTGTTGTAGTAACGGACCCTCCCCCTGGACATTAGGACGGTCATTCGAAGGTTCGCTTCTGTCTGGCCTCTCGGTTGTTTTAGGTGGATTATCATCCATTTTTTGAGCAGCATCATCGATGATTTGCCTTAGACAATCAACCTTGTTGTCGTTCGCCGTTGATTCAGAATCAATTGCTGTCTGAGGCTCGTCAAAAAGAAGCATATATTGCTCGAAAAGATTTGAAATAGAGGTTGTAACTTGACAAGTCTTTGGAAAGATTTCATGTGTGGCACCTTCGGTTGTGTTCATCTTTTTAACATAACTATCGTCAAAAGTGACATAGTATGTTTCTTCAATCTTCTTAGAGCCCTTGTTTAGAACTCTATATGCCTTAAAATTCAGGGAGTAACCTAAGAATATTCCTTCATCTACCCTAGCATCAAACTTATTTCGATTCTCTTTAGAGTTGAGGATGAAGCATCTTGAACCAAACACATGGAAGAATTTCATATTTGGTTTGCGATTGTTCAAGATTTCGTAGGGAGTGATAGAAAATCACTTGTTCAGATATGATATGTTCTAAGTGTAACAAGCAGCAGCGATTGCATCAGCCCAGAAATATAAAGGTAATGATGCGAATCATAACATCGTTCGAGCCGCTTTACACAAAGACCGGTTTCGCCTTTCAACAATACCATTCTGCTGTGGAGTATAGGGGCTGAGAAATTATGTGTTGTTCTTTTCTCAGCAAGAAACTCTTCGAAATCTTTGTTGTTGAATTCCAAGCCGTTGTCCCTTCTTACGTTACGAACAACTTTCCTCAGTTGAATTTCTATCTGTTTTATGAAGAGCTTGAGCTTTGGAGTAGCCTCATATTTTTGTTTCAAGAAAAACACCCAAGTGAATCGAGAGAAATCGTCCACTATGACCAGAATATACTTGTTACCACCAATGCTTTCAATGGAAGAAGGACCACACAGATCGATGTGCAATAGCTCCAATGGTTCTATCACCTTTGTATTGATAATAGAGGGATGACTTTGTCTACTCTGCTTTCCCATTTCACAGGCTGCGCATAGGTGATCTTTATCGAATTTAAGAACTGGAAGACCTCAAACATGATCTCCTAAAACCAGCTTGTTGATATCCTTGAAATTAAGATGAGAGAGTCTTCGATGCCATAACCAGCTTTCATCAGAGTGGGCCTTCATGAGTAAACAGACTGCCGGCTTACCTCGAATTGGGTTGAGGTTTAAAGGGTACATTTCCCCTTTTCGCTTCGATTTCAGCAGAATGTTATTTGACTTCTTCTCGACAATCTCTGAGCCTTCATCATCAAAAGATACCTTCAATCCAGTGCCAACTACCAACTGTGATATGCTGATAAGGTTGTGGTGGAGCCATTCAACAAAAGCCACCTTTCTTATAGAGAAATCGCCATTAGTGATCATTCCATAGCCTTTGATAGTACCAAATGAGTTGTTTCCGTACTTCACAATACCACCATCCTTGAGAAACCAAAACTCACTCAGTTCTTCCTTCCTTCCTGTCATGTGATGTGAGCAACCAAATAAGTAATTAGACACCATCAGGGCATACTCTTCACCAGTTAGATCGTAATTAGCAAGATCCAATTCTTCTTCTTCATCAACAGAGCTTTTTCCTTTAGAAACAAGGGCTAACAAACCGAAATTAGAAACCACAGTCGTTTCCTTAGACAGTGCACTTTCATGGGATTTCAAAATTCCTACCAGTTTCGCCAGAGAATACAATTTGAACTGTTCATGTGCTTTGACAGTGGATACAACAACCATCCATTCAGATCTTAGACCGTTCATGAAAGTAACCTTCTGTTCAATAACCTTCCTTTTGATCCCATGCTTTATCATCTTACTTAAGAGATGATTAAAGTGATCAAAAGCCTGAACCAGTTTCTCTTCTGGCTTCTGCTTGAAATCATCAAATTCAGAAAGCAAAAGAGTTTGAATTGAATGTTCCAAATCTTCATCAGTGGAATACAATTCTTTTAACTTGTCCCATATCTCTTTAGCAGTAGCATAAGAACTCACCAAACGGAACGTATCTGACTGCAAAGCAAACCTAATCATCCTCAAGGCCTTGATGTTGCATTGAAACTTTTCCTTCTCGTCTTGAGGAATGTCCTTTACATCATTCACAAGCTGATTGTACTCCTTCTGAGTTTTGACAATCTTTGAGGTGCTTGAGTGAGCGAATGGGCCAACAGTGATAGCTTCCCAGATTAGGTACCCATTATCCTCCGATCCAATCACATAATCTTCAAAGTAATGCGTCCAAACTTCATAATCTTGAGTATACAAGATCGGAATCCTTGTGGTAGAACCAATGCTGTTGGAGATGTTGATTGGATTGGTTTGAGAATCATCCATTGACATCGCAATGATGTTTGATCGATTACCTGTTTAAGATCAGACTTGTAATATATCGTTAGAGTTAGATCGACGATTAATGAGATACGTCAATATGGAATGACGGCTCAATTAATATCAATCAATGCGGAATAAAACCCTAATAACTTCTTCGACAGAAGAGATGTGTATGAATTACATAGTCTCCTGCTCTGATACCAATTGTTGTGAATAAAACTTAGATCGATTAGATCTTTCACATGTAAAATATAAAGAACAAACAAAAACAAACACAATAATGTGATGAACACAGAATGGAATCAATGTTGTGCTTATGATTCAAATATAGTCACGCCTCAGCAGAGCTCGATGAAGAACTTCCACTGTAGAGGCGAGCTAGGGTTTACAAAAACTGAATCAAGAAAAGTAATAAAAGCTTGTCTCCTTAAAAGATTGCATGCATGCAGCTTAAATACTAAACCCTAGTACAAAACATGCACGGTTGGACATGCCCAAACCGGCAACCAAAACTGGGCTAAGGACCGAGCCCATGACGCAACACCATTAGCCCAACAAATATAATATATAATAATACTTAATAATACCATGTGTAGATGCCATTAAAATTTTCATAATTTGTGTTTTTCAAACCTTTATTAGCTAAAAACACCCACATACCTCGTAATATATAAACCACAAATGTCATAATTACTTAGTGGAAAGTTATTTGGCATTATTCTATTGCTTCATTTGAACTGAATTTTGTTTCAGAGACAAGGATGGGTATCATTGGCTCACTGACAAAGTTGATGATGTAATTAATGTCAAGTACTTTGATTTAAACTGAATTAAGTGTTCAAAACTGAATTAAGTGTTGTCTGGATAAATAATATATGAAAATCTCATTTCCTGACTTTCTTTATTAAGTCAAAAAGGAACACTCATATTCAAATATAACAGAAAGTAAGTCGATTTGTCTACAAGGAATATGCTTCACAGGTTTTCCATTTTTATTAAATTATGTAATTTTATTTGTAACTGTTTTTGAAATTTGTATATAGGGTATAGACTATTGGACTCAATTCCAGCTTGGAAATGGTGGTTTTCTTGGTGTTAGTTATATTCAGGTAAAAGATTTCCCATATCTTATATTAATGTTTGGTTATAATTTTTGGCTTATTACATTACTTTTGTCTCCTTTGTTGAATGTAGGTTTCATTAGCATCTAATTTAATGTACAATTACATGTCAAGAGATGTCACTGTCGGCTTTGGCTATTATTATATACTTCACAAGTCAATTCAATATAATTTATATTTTATGTTTCTTTATTTAAATAAAGTTTGGGAAATTGGCATCAAATTTTGGAGTTAATAAAGGAACATTTTAAAAACAAATCTTTTTTTACATTGACAGTGTCGGCTTAGAGGCAAGATTGACTCAAGTGGTTGCACATCTGCTTTTCTTGAAGAAAGGAGGAGCATGGGTCTTAATTTTATCATATCTGCTGAGGTCAGTACATTTATCACACTCAATAATTCCATGCATAAACACCATAAAGAAAAGTATTATATACAATAAATAACAATATACTTTTTCTTTAACAAAGGAATGGAATGACTCATTACATTCCATGATCATATTTGGTTGGCCTGTATGAATGAAATGAATTTTCATATGCTTTTTTTACATCACATGTAAAAAATCAAACTAGTGGACCCAAAATCTAAAAAATCAAACTAGTGGACCGTCATCTCTTTTATCCTATTGATCCCTTTTGTCTTCTTATTAGAAGGCTTTGAGCTTACATTTAATGGTTGAATATTAAACTTGATAAATACTTCATATTTTAATGGAACCCGGAACACCACATGGATCAAATATCATATCTCAAATGCGGTCCCACATTCTTTGGATGGAGAAAAAGGTAATTTCGTCTTTTACAACTGACATTCCATGTTTGATTCTTCTAATAATTATATTAGCATATTAATTTTTTTTTACTTTTATTTGATGAGGTCACAAGAATTATCGGAGCAAGGGTTCATTAGTCTTAAAGAATTATGAAAGGCAAGATGCAACTCTACTTAGTTGGAATTTGATGTTTATCATCTTTGTGTATATCTTCTTAGTTTGTATAGCATTACATTGTAGAAGGTGTCCCTTAATAGCAATGTAGTATTAGGTTATATAGTTAGGGAAAACCTCTTAATAACAATGTACAATTAGATCCCCTTAATATCTATGTATTACAATTTTTTTGCATGATGTTATTGGATGAAATTGATTGTTTTGGTATATATTTGTTTACATATTTTTGTATTATGCATAAATTTGTATCGTAAAGACGCGTCGTAAATGCATATTGAAAATGGTTACTGAAGTTTATGACACACAAATGCGTGTCATCTTTTTATGACAGGGGCTTCCTTGATACGCATTGCCTGTCATAAACATGCGCGTCGCATGGTTACGACACACAAATGCGTGTCGTCTTCCTTTATGACAATGCCTTCCTTGATACACATTGCGTGTCATAAATGTGCATAAAAAATGCATGTCATAAATGCGCGTCGTAAATAAACGACGTGCAAAAGTGTGTCATAAATGCGTGTCGTAAGCGCGTCGTTTGAGCGTTTTACATCACACATTGCGCGTCATAAAAGGTTGTTTTTCTAGTAGAAGTTAAATTCAGAAAATAAACTTAATGTTGAAAACGTTTATGAATTCGACGATGAAATTGATATGAGTGAAATCTATGTGGAGGATGAGGTTGACTGTTCTGAGTTTGTTAAAATGAACCTGTTTCTGCGAAAGTTCTAATTTTTGAAAATTCAGTTGAGTTTGCATGTGTTTCTGAAAACAAATATAAAGTTTTAAAAGCCAAAGCAACTGTTTTCCTTAAAGTCCAAACTATTCCTAACCAAGTTTTTACAACTAAAGGACTGAACAAAAATCAAACAGTTAAAGTAACGCCCATGGTCGAAGATGATAACCAAGATGGATGTGATGAGTTCTTATGGTCTGCTCCAATCGACAATGCAGGCGAAACCAAAGGTCTATTTGAAATGACCTCGTGGGAAACAAAGAGCCGATACGTCGCAGAACCCCCTAAACAAAGTCAATTCAAGCTACGAAAGGGGAAGTCCAAGTGGAACTAAGAACATTCCAAGTGAAACGTCGTCTGTTTAGACCGCATCTCCTATCAAAAATCCAAAACCTATGGCTAGTGTTCACAAATAATCTGATCAGTTCGCAGCTCAAAAATGCCAAAGAAATGCTAGATATAACAAAAATCTTAAGGAAAGAAAGCAGTTCTGGCAGTCCAAGAATCCCAACTTCGTTTGTATAGAAAAATCCAATCCAAATGCGAAAGTCTCTCCACATATGAACCCTAAGAGTCTTCATCAAAATAAGTCTCCATAGGTCTCAAATAAAAAAGTTTTTCAAAAACTATTTCTTTCAAATCATATGAAACCTATGCAGAAAACCAAGTCTCACTTCTTTCCTAACAAGAATGTTTCACATTCAGCCAAGACATCGCAAGATGTTAAAGAAAAAGGAAAGATAGTTTCAGAGCCTAAAGTTCCTCTCAAATGATCTGAAGCTAATCCTAAGATAGTTGAGAAAAAGGTGGTTAAACAGCAAATCCAAAATAAACAAAAGAAACCATCCACCAAGGATGCGAACTCAAAAGACAATAGGATTACTATTTTTTAAATCACAAGGAAAAATAAAACAAACTTAATAAAATGAACTTATTCGGTTGATCCTACTATTTATTTTCCCGTGAAAAACTCATGAGGGCTCAAACAACTTTGGGTTCCTAAATCTGCTTAACTTTTGCAGGTAATACGTACGAGCAGTTTGATTCTAAATGGTATATCGACAGTGGTTGCTCGCATCACATGACAGGAAGAAAGGAGGAACTGCGAGAGTACATAGCACTAAAGGATGGAGGCAGAGTGAATTACGAAAACAATTCACTTGGTGAAATCAAAGGTTATGGGATGATAACCAATGGGGAGTTTTCAATTCTCAAAGTAGTGTATTTGGAAGGACTGCAACATAATCTCGTTAGTGTTTCGTAGCTGGTAGTGGGAACAAGATTGAAAGTATCATTTGATGACGAAGGATCAGAGATAATTGAAAAGAAGGCCAAGACAGTGCTCTTAAAATTAAAACACAAAGGAAAAATGTATCCGCTGAATCTGAATCCTATCAAAGGGAAGCTTGCAATTTGCTTACTTCCGAAAGCTTCTACCGATGACATCTGGCTATGGCACATGAGACTCTCGCATCCCAATTTTAAAGATATCAACAAGCTTGTTCTTGTTGATCATGTGCAAGGGTTACCACTCCTGAAATTTAACAAAGAACATCTAAGTGCAACCTACGAAATGGGGAAACAGAGCAGGAAGAGTCATCTAACAATCGTGAATATACAAAGTCATTGAGCCACTTGAACTTTTGCATATAGAACTTTGTGGTCCTTTTGCAATTGAAAGCGTTGGTGGTAATAGATATATTCTTGTTATTCTAGATGATTTTTCTAGATTCACTTGGGTGCATTTTATTGAACAGAAAACAGAAGCCACTCCTAAGCTCAAACACTTCATAAAGCAGATAGAGCTTTAACTATGAAAGCTGGTTCGTAACGTTTGAAGTGACAATGCTCTAGAGTTCAAAAACCAAGCATTTGAAGAATTCCTGACCGCGAAAGGAGTAACTCACAAAATTTCAACTCCCTATACTCCTCAACAAAACCAGGTAGTCGAAAGATGAAACCAGTCATTGTGCAAAGCTGTGAGAACCATGTTGTCATTCGCGAATCTGCCACTTTACTTATGGGAGGATGCGATATGGACTGCTTGCTTTACCCAAAAACAATCTATCCTCAATAAGCGATTCTCTGTCACCGCATATGAAATAATAAATACTCCCTCCGTCCCATATTAATAGTCCATGTTTCTTTTTTGGTTTGTCCCAAAATAATTGTCTACTTCTAAAAATAAATATGTCTTTTACCATAATATCCCTCATTATTAGTTAAATTACCATAAAATTAAATACAACAACCATAGAATTAAATGCAACATAAGGGTAAGACTGTCATTTCATTTAATAAAGTTAATGGTAATTAATGTTTTCTTAAACTGTGTGTTTTTTGTCTGTGGACTATTATTTTGGGACGGAGGGAGTAATCGAAAACCTAATGTCAAGTTTTTCCATGTTTTTGGTTTCAGGTGCTTCATCTTTAACTCAAAGGAACAAAGGAACAATTCGATGTGAAGGCTAACGAAGGTATCTTACTGGGGTATTCTTTAAATTCGAAATCATACAAGGTTCTCAACAAAAGGTCTAAAAACATTGAGGAAACTTACTATGTTACGTTTGATGATAATTACGTGAAGAAGTTTTAGAAGAATGACAGTCCAACACAAGAGATCTTCCCTAAACCGAATCCTTCTACCATCCCACTCTCCAATCAAATTTTTATTCTTAAAAGTCAACCATGGTCAAACTTATTTCTTCCATCAATCTTAAATTAGACGGATTATTGGTTTACAAGATTTGAAGCCTTGTATCTAAGTATGTTATAGTTTGGAAGGGAAAAATCCTTAGGAATAGAGATCCTTTGCATTGACCACCAAAGCTTCGCAGCCGTGAAAGGAGCCAAGAACTTCGGACCGAGAACCACCGAGCCATGAACTTGCGAAGCCATGATGACCTTCGGACCGTGATCAAGCCTCGGACCGTGAGTCCTCAGTTCACGGCCGTGAACTCCTTGGCTACAATCACTTCTCTATATATAAGTTTTTTGATGCATTTTATCTTCATTTCCTCTTCTCTTGGCCGCAAACAACCCATTCTCTCTCAAGTATCATCCTCAAGAACACCATCTTTCACTCTTAAACACCCTTTTTCCTTGATAATCCTTAGGAGCTTACTAGGATCTTCAAACACTTGCCAAAGCACCAAGATCTTCAAGTGTTCTTCAGTTGGTCCGTAAACCATTCAAGTTAGGCCGTGAACCATTCATCAAATTGGGCCTTGAACACCCCATTGGGCCATGAACACCCCAAGCCCAGCCGTGAACACCCTTTTAGCCTTCTAACTTGATTCTAGAACTCCTTTGGACTCGTTTGTGCCTCGGGACTTCATTCGTGGAACTTATCATCCTTACTCGAATCTTCAATTGAATCGCCCACATAAGCTGAGTTCATACCCCCATATCTTTTCCAAAATTTTAAATGTTTTTAAGGGGGAATACAAGTATAACACAAAAAAATTTGTGTTATAAAATATAAATTGCTTATTATGTCTTTGTACCAATAAATTGTATTTAGAACATGAAACTTTGATTAGATCATAGTAATGAGCTTATAAACTTAAATAGGCTTAGCTTAAGGAACAAAATGATCTTTTTATAAACTTATCTGTTAATTATAAAAAGAGTTTTCCACATTATTAATTGTAAAGTCGTTAATCTAGCTTGTGAGACATGTCTTCGGTACTTACCTAAGTACAAAGGATACTAACTATGTGATTACCCAATGTATACTTTAGGGTTAGATAAAATTGAAGTTAGATAGACAGTGGAATGTGTGCTTTCCGCCTTACTTCCTATTCCTTGTTTGTTTGTGAGCTTAGGGCAGATTCACTTATTCAACTGTCTGTTTGATCTCGGCTATATATAACTCGTATGTATTAGGTAATCATAGGAGGGTAGTATCGTTGTATCAGGGAACAAGAACAACCAAGCCTTTATTTAGTTTAACATATGAGCAAAACTAGACATCATTGTAGTAAGTATATGGAGTATACTTGTGATTTTCAAACTTAGAACAACATAGACATCCATTTGGTTTTATAGAAAATATAGGATTTTCTGTGGTAAACATCATTCTTTAAAGGTAAATGGTTTTCAATGGATCTTTCTGAAAACAATAACATTTATTACTAAAATCAATGTTTCACAATTAAGTTAGTGAAACTAGAAACTTATCTGTAAACGGGTTTAATATGCATTATTAAACTAGTATAACATAAAGGACCTTAAATGGTAAATTCTATAATACATGAGGTTATACATCAGGGTTATATATAATTAATATTCGATAGGTAGTGGAATGTGTGACTTCTGCCTCACTTCCTGTTTCTTGTTTGGTTGTGGGCTTAGGTCAGATTCACAGATTTAACTGTCCATTCGATATTAGATTATATATAGGTTGTATAAACTCAGTGATTATAGAAGTAACTATTATGGTATCCATTTTTACTAAAGGAAATATATGATTTCCTTAAGGAACGTTTTCTTCAAATATAAAAGAACTATTACATTTAACTCCGTAAGTACCAAATGAATACGCCAGGGTTGTATATAGTGAAGATCTAACAAATAATGGGATGTGTGACTTCCGCCTCATTTCCTATTCCTTGTTTGGTTGTGGGCTTAGGGCGGATTCACACAATCGATTGTCTTTTTACTCTAAATTGTATATAACTTATATCTATTTAGTACACATAGAAGGAATTGTAGAGTCATTTTTACTTATCATTCATCATATCAGAAAATATTGGATTTTCTAGAGGAAAAGACAAGCTTTTCTAAAAGAACATAAAGTATAATTTTTGTAACAAAAATGCTTATGAACTCACCAGCTTAAATGCCGATATACTCTATCAAAATAACTTATATTCTTAGGAAACTAGTAGATAGGTAGACACTCAAGGATTCAGAAGATTGAGCATAGTAGCTTCATGTATTTGTTTTTTTATTTACTTTTGGAGTCAATCTTTTGTGAATCAAGTACATGTAAACACTTTAATATTAATGCAATGGTTGTTTGTTACTTTGATTACTATGATGCTTGTGTTGTGATACTAAGCATGACGTCCTCCACCCTCAAACATTTCCACCGTTCCTATTTGGGGGTGTGACAGATTGGTATCAGAGCGTTGTTTATAGTGAACTAAGTATATCAACCTATAAAAGATATACAATTATAAATACAATTGGGCCGAAGTGCTCTGACTAAAAGTATATTTTTAAAATATGACAATATTTAATAAAACTATACATACCTGCATACATATATACATACTCGAACAAGTATCACAAGGACAAAAAAACAAAAGTCTTTAAAGGTTTGAGACTGCGATCAAACCTAGACAGTTATGTAATCATATCTAGGATCAATACAGCTAGATCAACTATATTTATTTGAGATATGACCAACATGTGTTTGGGAGTGATGTCGTGTTGCAACAGACTTAAAACTTACCTAACAATATGTACAAAGGATTTCTAGAATAGAACACAACAGTTAAAATACTATAAGAGTATTTTATGATACTATTGTTGGGATTTGAGCATTCTAACACTTCCTAAGTGTACATGCAACCCTAATAAACCTTGGATCTATGTTTGTCTCAGATACATGCAAATAATTATTTTTCCAAGGTTCATATCCTAACTAGCATGGCATGGGGAACATGAATCAAATAAAGCTAGTAGAAATACTTACCTTGTAATTGTAGTTGATTGCTTGGAGTTTTAGAGCCTAGCACCAATAATGTGGATGCCTCAAATGAAAGTCACAAATCACCACAAACTTGGAACTTTGAGAGAATAGTCACACTTCTCTTGAAATCGGCCCTCACCTCAACATAAGTCAACTAGTGTTCACTAGATACAACTAGACACCACTAGTGTGATTTCAAGAGCCAAAGCCTCCTTTATATAGTGTGGTTGATTAGGGTTACATCCATGTAAACCCTAATACCCATGTCTCTTCATTTCCATGAGATCCATGGGTTAAAGCTCCATGGAGTATCCATGGACTTCTCCATCCAAGCCTAGCCCATTCCAAACAAGCATAAGCCCACACTATATAAATATAGAAGCCCATATTTAATTAGTAATATCTTTGATCACTAAATTAATCCTAGATTAATTATAGATCACTACTAATTAAATAATATGATCTTATATTAATATATTAGAACTTATAATATATTAATAAATCATAACTTGTACTATTCTCAAATATTATCCATAAATTGTTCGGGTGAAGTGCAACCCAAATGGACCATGCCGGGTCGGGTCAAGTACATACCAAATATAGTTATGGACTTAGACACTATATCCAACAGTCTCCCACTTGGATAAGTCTAGCAACTATATTTGCAAGTATAACTTCAGGAACCGATCAGCACTCGTAGCTCTTTAAACTCTGTAGAACTTGAACGCGCCATTTAGATAAGTGATCATATAATCCTCTGTTCTAGATATTAGCCGGACAAACACATGGAACATTGTCTTACTTATTGTCCAACATTTGTTTCCCGATTTCCGATTTGTCTGACATAGAACTTAACTGAACACATCAATTTAGTTATGACCGGGCCCGGTACATAGGTCAAAACAAAATCATCGAGGGGCCCAGATATCAGCTCCTAATCCAAGAAGGAACAGATAAACTTCGACTCATATGTTTGTTCTACCACTCATTGAATTACACACAAAGGCACGTTTTATAACATCGAGTTACCAATGCGTTTACGTACAATCAATGCATAACCAACTCGTAAGTAACAAATCATATCTCTAGGTTTGAAGACTTATATGATATTACCGTGTCACGATCACTCGAGATAAAATTCCATGAAGTGATTCCAGTGAGCGTGGGTTGAGTCCAATGCTCAGAACTTATGAGCACTCATGATTGTTGTAGCCTTGTCCAACACCTTAGACCTCTACAACCCATCATGACAGTCTTGATTCATACCTACTTCCGACATATGACCGACTGTGGAGGTTTGAATAATATGTTATACCAAACAAAATTATTCTGGAAGTCAAAACATGCAAAAGAAATATAGTAAAAGATCGACAAGAGATAGTAACACTTTACTCATAAATAAAACACCTTTTTATTCATCATCAAATGTCAATTACACTTTACAAATTTCCGGGTTATCTAACTACTAAAACTTATATCATCCTTCAGCCCTATGCTCCGAGCATGCTGGAGATGCTTAACCCTACTCAGTCCATTCGTGAGGGGATCTGCCGGGTTCTCATCCGATGATACCCTCTTCGCCATGAGGAGTCCTTCTTCAATTCGATGTCTGATAAAATGGTATTTTCTGTCGATGTGCCTGGATCTCCCGTGATCCCTTGGTTCCTTGGCTAAGGCAACCGCACTATTGCTGTCACAGAAAATCTCCATTGGCTCTTTTATAGCTGGTACAACTCCAAGGTCTCCGATGAAGTTCTTTAGCCATATCGCCTCCTTTGCTGCCTCGCTTGCTGCTATATACTCTGATTCACAAGTGGAATCAGCCACTGTCTCCTGCTTGGAACTCTTCCAAGAGATTGCTCCTCCGTTTAGGGTAAAGACCCAGCCTGACTGAGAGCGGAAATTATCCCTATCAGTCTGGAAGCTAGCATCACTATACCCTACAACTTTCAAGTCATCACTCCTACTGAAGGTAAGGACCCAGTCCTTAGTCCTTCGCAGATACTTGAGGATATTCTTTACCGCTATCCTGTGTTCCTTGCCAGGGTTTTCCTGATACCTGCTAACCATGCTCAAAGGAAAGGCTACATCAGGCCGAGTGCACGTCATAGCGTACATGATCGATCCTACAGCTGAAGCATAAGGAAATCGACTCATTTCTGCTATCTCAGCCTCAGTACTAGGGATTTGTGTCTTACTCAATCTGGCGTTACACTGAATGGGTAACTCACCTTTCTTGGAGTTATGCATGTTGAATCTTTTCAACACTTTGTCCAAGTAGGTACTTTGGCTAAGTCCAATTAGCCTTTTACTCCTGTTTCTCAAAATCTTTATCCCTAGGATATAGGCAGCTTCACCAAGGTCCTTCATAGCGAAACACTTCCCAAGCCAGGACTTTACTTCCTGTAGGGTTGGAATGTCATTTCCTATGAGTAGTATGTCATCCACATACAATACCAAAAAGCTGACTATGCTCCCACTAGCCTTGATATAGACGCAAGATTCATCTTCACTCCTTGAAAAGCCAAATTCCTTAGCTTTCTCATCAAAGCAAAGATTCCACCTGCGAGGTGCCTGTTTCAATCCATAAATGGATTTCTCGAGCTTACACACTCTATTAGGGTACTCGTTGCTGACAAAACCCTCTGGCTGAATCATGTAAACATCTTCAGCCAACTTTCCATTAAGGAAAGCGGTTTTGACATCCATTTGCCATATTTCATAATCATGAAATGCAGCTATGGCCAACAGAACCCGAATAGACTTAATCTTGGCTACTGGAGAAAAGGTCTCATCATAGTCCACTCCAGGAATTTGAGTGAAGCCCTTTGCAACCAGTCTAGCCTTATAAGTGTGTACTTTACCATCCATGTCGGTCTTCTTCTTGAAGACCCATTTGCACCCTACAGTCTTACGACCAGGTACATTCTCAACCAAGTTCCAAACTTGATTGTCATACATGGATTGTATCTCGCTATCCATGGCCTCTTTCCATTTAGCAGCCTCAGGGCCTGCCATGGCTTTCGTGTAGCTGTTAGGTTCATCCAGACCTACTAGTGTCTCATCACTAATAAGTGTCTCACCTTCCGCAGTAATATGGAAACCATAGTAATGCTCAGGTGCATTCCTAACTCTCGTGGAACGCCTCAGAGGTACAGGCTCATCAACTGGCTCAATAGGAGTTTCCTCCTCAAGTTGAGGGCTAGTGTTTGAAGTTCCTTCACCGCTTGACTCTTGAATTTCTTCAAGATCAATTTGCCTCCCATTGTCTCCTTGGCTTATAAATTCTCTCTCTCGAAAGACTCCTCTTCTTGCTACAAAGACCACATTGTCACTAGGTCTGTAGAAGAGGTAACCAAAGGATTGCTGTGGGTAGCCGATGAAAATACACCTCTCGCTTCGAGGTTCGAGCTTATCATGAGTCTCACGTCTCACGAAAGCCTCGCAACCCCAAATCTTGATGTGGTCTAGCTTAGGTACTTTGCCAGTCCACATCTCGTAAGGAGTTTTGGCAACTTTCTTTGTAGGGACTAGATTAAGAATATGGGCGGCAGTCTCTAAGGCATACCCCCAGAATGAGATTGGTAGCGTAGCTCGACTCATCATGGAACGAACCATGTCCAACAAGGTTCGATTACGTCTCTCAGCTACACCATTCAACTGTGGTGTCCTGGGAGGTGTCAATTGTGAGATAATCCCACATTCCCTAAGATAGTCGAGGAACTCTGAACTAAGATACTCACCTCCTCGATCGGATCGAAGCGTCTTAATGTTCCTGCCCAATTGATTCTCGACTTCTTGTTTAAATTCCTTAAACTTCTCGAAAGTCTCTGACTTATGCTTGATTAAGTAGACATATCCATATCTACTGTAATCATCAGTGAAAGTCAAATAATAACGATTAGCATCCCTTGTGGCATGTTTGAATGGTCCACACACATCCGTGTGTATAAGGTCCAACAAACCTTCACCCCTCTCACAAGAGCCTGTGAAGGGTGACTTTGTCATTTTTCCAAGTAAGCATGATTCGCAACTATCATCTGACTTAGGTCAAACGACTCCAAGACTCCATCCTTTTGGAGTTGGCCTATGCGTTTCTTGCTTATATGTCCAAGACGATAATGCCATAATGATGCTTTATCCAAGTTATTATTATTAGTAGAATCAATACACAAAACATTATTTCCCAAGTTATCTACAACAGATACAGCTTCATACACACCATCACAAGGTAATGCTTTAAAATAAAAGACATTATTATAGAAAACATCTATAGAACCAACTTCATTATTAAATGAAAAGGTAAACCCTTGTTTGTACAAAGCATGAAAGGAAATAATATTTCTTGCCATTCCTGGCGAATAACAACACTTATTCAAATCTAAATTAAACCCACTACTTAGCGATAAAGTATAAACTCCAATCTTGGTAACAGGTAAAGCTTTCCTATTCCCCATGATCAAGTTTATTATTCCTTGCTCCACATTCTCACTTCTTCTTAGTCCCTGCAAGTCACAACAAATATGAATACCACAACCGGTATCAAGGACCCAAGACTTAGAATGAGGTGAGTTATTAGAAATGATAGTGTAAGTACCTGCATGGTTGGGTTTAACTTTCCCATCCTTCACATCCTGCTGGTACTTTGGGCAGTTCCGCTTCCAATGAGATTTTTCATGACAATAGAAGCATTCAGCCTCTTTTGGGTCAAAAGAAGGAGTGACGAAACCTTTCTTGGTTCCACTTGAAGAGGAGCCATCAAGGGTCCGAGCCTTGGTACCCTTCGAGGACCTCTTTCTCTTCCTCCATCGATTTTTCCCAATTGTCAAAACCGGAGTTGAGTTTGGAGTAGGAGTGATAGCAACCGACTTCCCCTTAAGACCTGATTCTGCGGTCTTGAGAAGTCCCTGAAGTTTGCTGAGTGTGACCTCTTCCTTATTCATGTGATATGTCATGCGGAATTGATCATAGCACGATGGTAAGGAGTGCAAAATGATATTTATTGCAAGATCCTCAGGGAAGTTCACATTAAGCTTCAACAAACGATCCACATACCTTTGCATTTTCTGCATGTGGTTCGTGACGGATTCCCCGTCCTTCATCATGGTTGTTATCATGGAGCAGATGATTTCATACCTCTCTTGTCTTGCACTTTGATGGTATCTTTCCATCAAATCTTGGTGCATTTCATAAGGGTAGAAATCCTCATAAGACTTTTGGAGTTCCGCTGTCATCGTGGCCATCATGATGCAAGCCACTTTTGTAGCATCCCTTTCATGTGCCCGAAATTCAGCGATCTCCTGAGGAGTTGCAGTGGTCTCATCAATCTCCTTAAGCTCCTTGTCAAGGACATATTCTTTGTCCTCGTAGCGGGTAATCATCCTGATGTTTCTGATCCACTCATTGAAGTTGGATCCATCAAAGGTGACTTTCCCACACAAGTTCATAAGGGTAAAGGAGCCATTAGGATTAGAGCCAGAAGCATTGTTGGAAGACATCTGAAGAGTAGAGAACAAGATTAGTTTAGATATAAGAGAGTCCTTAATAAAACACCCAAATGTAATATTAAGGCTAGGATCCAATCACAATATAATATAACTTAGAAGAGGTATGCCGTAATCTAAGCTATACCATATTTGAAAGGTAGGTGAATGACGATTCACCAATTTCCACCATGAAAACCGCAATATTTAAGTATTAGGTTTTTGATTAGAAATTCCTAGATTCTTTGAGATTCAATGAACTTTTTCAAAGGCATGTTTCAATCTCGAGTGTGCCCTCCAGGTTTTGTGACTGGGATGCCGAGGATCATAAAACGAGGTGTGAAGTAACCATGCAAATCACTTGGTACCCTTTAAAGTTTATCACTCAATCGATGTGCCGATAAACCACACACGCTCTATCGATACTATAATAAACCTTTAAGTTACCCTTTACCACCTTGTTAAGTCCAAGTTAGTGTGCCGGTTAACCACACACGCTCCACCAACGACTCAAACAAAGTGTAAAGTGTAATTTCATGGATTAGCACCTTATTCACATTTTTCCTAAAGTAACTAAGATTGGGAATTTAATAAAACATTTAGTTACTTTATAATATTCATCATACTTTGAATGAGAATTTATAAGTCCTTGTCTTACCCGTTCGGCTAACGACCCTCCACCGGTCAAGCAAGCGGTGGGTGAGAATAGACACCCATTAAGTCACCATTTTATAGGCAACAACCTTATACCCACCTTATAGACCGGCTTCGTGAATGAGGCGTACTAGCGGTAGGACGACTTTGTTCTTATACATATATATAATTATTAAATCATCATAATATAAGTATAAGGGTTGAATTTTAACTTTTAAAATTCTAGGGGTTGGAACTAAAGTTTAACTTAACTTTACTTGTTCCAAAACTTGAGGGCAAGTTTTGTAAACTTTCAAAACTTTTCATTTCTTGTAACTTATGAGTTTAATAGAGTAATAAAATGAGGACTTTTCATTTTTCTAACTCTTGTGTTCTTTTAATGGTTTTTTTTTAATCCAAGAGACTTTTGGTTTTCCATAACTTGAGGACAAGTTATGGACTCCATCAAAACACATTATGATCAAGAATTAAACTACCACATAGGTTACAAATAATTCCTATGATCATCTAAACTTCATAAGAACAAGAACATGAATATGAACACTTTCAAGAATCAAAATCACATTAAACTTTGTAATTTTGATAACTAGTTGTTGTAAATGAATTAGCAAAAACATTACACCAGCTAAAACAAGTTTTCAAGTACCAAAACAGTTTAGGGTAATGTTTCCAATCCATTTCCAGCAACTAAAGTCGAAAATCTGCACTCTGTCGACCCTACTCGCCGAGTTGCATGAACCTACTCGCCGAGTAGGTTGAAGATACACATGAACTCGCCGAGTCCCCCCCATGGACTCGCTGAGTCCATTCGTCAGATAGCAAGTTATTGACTTTTTTCCACTTTTAATTACAAGTATCACACAAACAAGCCTAGGCTCTGATACCACTGTTGGGATTTGAGCATTCTAACACTTCCTAAGTGTACATGCAACCCTAATAAACCTTGGATCTATGTTTGTCTAAGATACATGCAAATAATTATTTTTCCAAGGTTCATATCCTAACTAGCATGGCATGGGGAACATGAATCAAATAAAGCTAGTAGAAATACTTACCTTGTAATTGTAGTTGATTGCTTGGAGTTTTAGAGCCTAGCACCAATAATGTGGATGCCTCAAATGAAAGTCACAAATCACCACAAACTTGGAACTTTGAGAGAATAGTCACACTTCTCTTGAAATCGGCCCTCACCTCAACATAAGTCAACTAGTGTTCACTAGATACAACTAGACACCACTAGTGTGATTTCAAGAGCCAAAGCCTCCTTTATATAGTGTGGTTGATTAGGGTTACATCCATGTAAACCCTAATACCCATGTCTCTTCATTTCCATGAGATCCATAGGTTAAAGCTCCATGGAGTATCCATGGACTTCTCCATCCAAGCCTAGCCCATTCCAAACAAGCATAAGCCCACACTATATAAATATAGAAGCCCATATTTAATTAGTAATATCTTTGATCACTAAATTAATCCTAGATTAATTATAGATCACTACTAATTAAATAATATGATCTTATATTAATATATTAGAACTTATAATATATTAATAAATCATAACTTGTACTATTCTCAAATATTATCCATAAATTGTTCGGGTGAAGTGCAACCCAAATAGACCATGCCGGGTCGGGTCAAGTACATACCAAATATAGTTATGGACTTAGACACTATATCCAACAACTATAAGATCACAACAAGTGTATAACTTACCAAGTTCATACCATTAAAATACTATAAGAGTATTTTAGCCACTCTAAATAACATATGTGAAAATTAAAAATACCTTTACTGATAGGTCTATAATTCTGGAGTGTATACTTCCAAGGTTCTATATAATTGAGATTTTATATACTTAGAATTTGTGATTTATGCTCTATTTCCTATTCCTTGTTTGGTTGTGGTTTTAGAGTAGGGTCACTTATTTGAAGCTCTATTAAATCTTAAATTATATACAACTTGTATATGCTGAATAATTATAGGAGGACCCGGTAAGGATCACCCCATAATATCCCACTTAATCACATAGATTCTTTAGACACTCCCATTCTCGCACGACAAACCTAGATATATGTATGTCATACCCCAAAACCGGAACGGCGGAAACGTTCTGGGGTGGATGACGTCATGTCAAGTATCACAACACATGCATATAGTAATCAAAGTACAACAAAACATTGCATTAATAGTAATAATTGTACATGGTTACATTACATAGTAATAAAGTAATACAAGCAACATATATAAAGTGCAGCAAGGTACTTAAGCCGTCTTCATCAGCAGCTCCGGGGATGTACCTGTCTAATTGCTGACCTGAGATTTACAAGTTATTTGAAAAGCGAGTATCAGCATTTTTACAAATGCTGGTGAGTTCATAAGCATTTAGTGACATTTCATTCAAATAACTTAATAAAGAAATAGTTGAAGAGGTTTCAGTGTATTAGAGTCTTTTCCAGAAAATCCTATATTTTCTTTAAATAAAGCAGCCTTCTACCAAGATTGTTTCCGTGCATTGTGGTAAGAGGTAGTTTTCCCTTAATTGCTATTGTTATCAAAATACTGAATTTGATTATTAAAGAAAGCAGGAGACATCAGGGAATAACATATGCCTCAGCAGTGAGGACTGCTGACTAAGGCAAAGAGTCATAGACTCCAGGAGGGTATCGAACTGACGACACGCCTGGTTCAGTCTAACAAAGGGGAGACATAGACCCCAGAAGGTACCAAATGAAAGGTACAGCTGGTAAGGTCTAAAACAATGAATATAGCCCGAAGACGATACCAAATGAAAGGTATCTCCCACAAGGTCAGAACAAAGACTACAGACCCCAGACAGTATCAATTGAAAGATACAGCTAGCAAGGTCGAAACAAAGACTATAGACCCCAGACAGTATCAAATGAAAGATACAGCTAGCAAGGTCGAACAACGACTATAGACCCCAGACAGTATCAAATGAAAGATACAGCTAGCAAGGTCGAACAAAGACTATAGACCCCAGACAGTATCAAATGAAAGATACAGCTAGCAAGGTCGAAACAGAGACTATAGACCCCAGACAGTATCAAATGAAAGATACCGCTAGTAAGGTCGAAACAGTGTGACTCCGAAAAGTGACATCAGCATACAGTGTAAATTGCTGACGAAATACCGTTACCTTAAAGCCATGAATTATAAGGTAACCCAGGATACTCGTAACCATACTGACTAGAGTTCCAGACGCCCTACAAGCATCTATATAATGTGACATTTGTCACCCCTTGGCTTGGTGAGCCGTGGACTGTAGCTAGCAGTCAGGGTGCGGGGGTGTCAATCCCGTATAGGCCTATACACATAATGTCCGCTCTCCCTACAGGAGACTCTGGTTACCAACTAGACGACGGAGAAGGCCACGTCCCGAAGATGCATCCCAAATAGAGGGTAGTGTGTTTCTTGAGAGGAGTGGTTTTCTAATGTAAGTGATATACTAGAGGTAAAGACTTTGGAACAGTGGGTAGTGTGTTTCTACAATAAGTGTAGAATAGAGGTAGGGATTCTTAACTGACTTGACTAGAGAATTTCCTATATGTCCATACTCATATACATAGTATTTAACTGATGAACCAAACGACCTTCAGACGGCTACCCGATCCCACCAGACCACATCTCAACGAAGAAAAGGAAATAGGGCCGACGAGCCTTCCTAAGTCCTTCAATCATTACTTATATATATACCTATATAAGCACGGACATACATCTAACTATGACTAAGTGCGTTTTAAGTAGAAGTGATCCTTGTGAAGTAGTAGCGCCTAATAAGTGAAGTAAAAGCGTTCGCAAGTGAGGTAGAAGTGTCGCACAAGTATAAGCGTATCATGAAGTATAGGCGACAATAAGTGAAGCGAAAGCGTATCAAGTATAAGTGAAGTAGAGTTGATATCAAGTATAAGCGAGGAAGAATCGTATCACTAAGTAAGAGGGTGAATAAGTATAAGCGTTATCAGGTATAAGTGACTTCAGGTATAAGCGAAAGCATTACAGAGTAGGAGTATAAAATAAGTATAAGCGAAGCAGCGGTATCTAACAATCAAAAGTGTTCATGGAAACCTTTGAAGACTTTATTACTCAGGAAAATCGCATTTGTATTCTTTGATAAAATGGGTGTGAAAACCTTTAGAAATCTTTGGGAATCTTTTATAAATTAGTTTGAAAATGAATCGTTGATAAACTATGAAAGTAAGAACTTGAAAAATTTAAAAAAAAAAACTTTTTGAAAGCCATTTACAGTGTCCTACTCGGTAAATCAGTGTACAGTGGTAAAATCTTGTGCATGCGGGTTATCAATCACATGTGATTGATATGATAACTGGCATGTTTAACTTGTAATCCCCCCCTTTAAAACATTTAAAAGCATTTAAAAGGTTCATTCAGGGGTATGAACTCACCTGGTGTAAGTAGGTCCGACGAAAGTGTCGTTTAGGCGTTCGGGGTCACGCAAGGACTTGAACACACACAAGGACCTATTTTAACATATGATAATATATGTTCACATACAATTAGCATATAATATACTAATTAACAATTATACACACTCCAAGGAGTGGAAAACACTTTTGGTTGAGTGTTTGGGGTCCCGGGTAGCGTTTAAGGGTGCTATGGGTCTCCTATTAGCTGTGGGACTTTGCTATACTCACATATCTAGTGTGTAAAGGGGTTTAAAGCATCAATATGGACCAAACAAGGAGTTTACGGCCCAACCTAAGGGAGTTTACGGCCGTAAACTCCCAAGTTCATGTTCTTGGGTGTTTGATGCTTCTAGCTTGTTCCTTGATTTATTCTAAGCACTTTTCCCAAAAGGCATGAGGGGAATTGAGGCCTCTAAGGGTATTTTATAGGAGTTTATGGCCTAAGAACTCTCCCAAGGGAGTTTACGGCCGTAAACTCTCACCCTTAGTGATTTGTGAAGTTTCAAGCCTGTAATGCCTTTCTAGGATTTTCTTATGAAGTTGGATGCTATTATGGGTTATTAAAACCAACATTTGAGGGGGTTTTAGGGGAGTTTACGGCCTAGATAATGCTTGGGCCGTAAACTCCAAGAAATGTCTCATTTTTCTTGTGTTTAAGCCCTTAATTCCATTCTAGCATTTTATAGAAATAGCCTATGGTCATTTGGGGGGCAAAAACTACAATTTTGGGCATGATTTAGGGTGTTTACGGCCTTGACCAAGTCTGGGCCGTAAACTCCTTTCTTTAATTCATTTTGGAGTGTTTCAAGGGTCTAAACTCAAGAGGATATGTCCCTAATTTATGTAATAAGCCCTAGGATGAGTTTGGGAGTGTTTTGGGCACTTTTGACATGATTTTTGAGGAGTTTACGGCCTAAGCTTGTGCTTGGGCCGTAAACTCTCCTTTACCCCCCTAAATCCATGAGTTTTGTGTTAAAACACTCCTAGGCTATTACCTCAATTTATTTCCTAGCAAATGGGGACAAGTTTGGGTCGTTTTGGCCTTGTTTTAGGTGTTTATGGCCTTAGAAAAAGCTTAGGCCGTAAACTCCTTTTCCATTGCTTCTAAGTCCGTATTTTGGTCCATAAACATGAATCAATATGTTTAGAATAGGCTAGGGTAAGCGGACTTACAATATGGAAGCGTTTGGTTACGAATTCGGGGCGAAAACGGGTCTAGAGAGAGAGTATAGAGAGAGAGTGTAAAAAGTCTCTCATTTGACTCCACTCACCCATATATGGGGTTTCACAGTCGGGGCTCAGTGGAATTTTACCGGATACTGCCGTTAAACGGGGCTTTTGGTCGCACCCGATTTAGTGGTCGTAATAATAAAACTTGACATTTTCCAAATGAATGAAAATGTGTGTCCTGTGTTTTTATTTCCTTTTATCACGACTTAACGACATGTTAAAGGTAATCAAATGGAATGTTTATTAAATTGATGCCCTCTAATTAACAGAACTTTTATACAGTGGAATATTCCGTTAACGGTAACGGGGAAATGTAACGGGACAACTTGGGTTGTCACATCATCCCCCCGTTAGAGGGAATTTCGTCCCGAAATTCAGGTCTAGGCAAGGAAGTAGGTATGAAGGGCCAAGTAGAGATGAGGGAGTACTTCCTATACGGTTGCCCTTGCATTTCCAAGTGATCTCTAGCCTGTGTCTGTCATTCTCACAGACTTTCACATACGAGATGCGGATTCCGTCTAGTGTAGCTAGCGGGTTCCGACTGGTGTATCTATGAAGTCAGGGTTCTCGATGGATTCTATCAAGATGAGTGAGGCACGAAGAGTGTTGTCGGGAAGTCACGTATCAAATCTAAGAAGTGGATCGATCGGGTGTGAATCTGGTGGTATATCCGAAGGTAGTGGCAGCTTGGAAAGGGTTGGACCAAGCCTCCATGAGTATTCTCGGATGGTCCTACGCTCTCGGGAGGGTAGAGCCTTTCAGTACTTAGAACACAGTGCACTTCTATGGTAAGATCATCACTGGCGTGATCGCCATTCCGAAGTTCCTTACGTTCTCTCTCGTACTGGTAGTGTAGTCCTTCGGGTTGGTTCTTAGGAATCTCAAGTGGTCTCCAGTTTCATGTTTTCTTCCAACTGGCTGATAGAGGCTTCCTAGATCGTCAAGTGGGTTGCGCAACTATGGTTATTGGTTTGCTATAGAGTGTCTATCCCAAGCTTGTGCAAAATGGGCCTGCACTAACGACGCTTAAGATACGGAAACCCTGAGGATCGGGGAGATAGGGTTTCACCAAACGGGTATTGGACTATCTCGGGAGGTGGTTCTACTATCTCTGCTTGAGATAGTATTCGGGGAACACCTATTAGTCCAAGGAATCTCTAAGACTGTGGTTTATTCTAGCGTGGAAAGTGCATGCTCCTGCATAATCCCTCGACTAACACCAAAGCTGGTGTCGAGTCTATAATCTCTTCGGGATCCGGGTCATGAGATTTAATGCAACTACCTTCGCACTTGTCCAAGTATTCTTGGCTGCGAAGGTTATCCTGTGGTTCTCGGTATCCTAGTGTTTACTTCGGAAAATATAATTCATTGTCTACAGGGCAATGACGATTTCCTCCTTGCGAGAGGGTGGAGGATGATAAGCACTACCTGCCTATAATTGGGTGGGCAAGGTGCCTGAGTAGTTAGAGCATCAATTGCAACTACTCTTCCGAAGGTTCTAAGTTTTCTCGGCCTAAGTCAAATCTCGTGAGTATAGGGTCTTCATCACTCGGGACTTTACTAGTTCATCCCGCAGTGGTTCTCTTGACTCCGACTCCTATGTTATGGAATAGAGTGAAAACGTCTTGCGAAGAGGTTCGTGGTAGAACTCATGCTTGGCTTAACTGTCAATACTTGATGGATGCCAGCAGTATTCCTGGTTATATTGATCAGCCTCTGGAGTTCTATTCTCTGGGTTCACGAACCTGAAGTGCGAGATGCGGAGGATCTCGCGGGGAATCCAAGAGGTATGCTTCGGATGGTTGTCGTCTTCTGAAATATCTACAGTGTTGTTCACTTCGGTGTCTATCTGACTACTAGAGGTCGGTCAACAACGAACGGTACCCTCTCCTGGGTACTTCGGGAGGTTTGAAATAAGATAGATGGTTGACGAATCGCATTAGGTTTGATTATTTGTGTTAGGTTCGGGTTCGGAAGAACCTTTATTTGCCAATATGGCTTATGGAGAAAGCTCACAACACTACGAATGTACACATGGTTGCACGAAGTTAAACCATGCTCAATAGAGTCGTCGAAGTTGGCACACTTCGACATGATATAAAGTGAAGATCGATAGAGTCATGTGCCGAACAGGCACACAAGTTCTAGGCGTCTCGGGGTTTCGTCCTATGTATCCCTACCGCGGATACTTGGACCGATTAGAGTCGACGCGGAACTATAGTGAGTTCTAAGTGCTTCCGAATAGAGTATCTTTTCATGAATGGATTCTCACGAGGCATTTCTATAATCGCCTCACATATACTAGTCATGTATATTTAAGGTGGGGAGGACTGTTGACTGAGCGACTCCGCCCTAAATCCACAACCAAACGAGGAACAGGAAATGAGGCGGCATTCGCTCACTCTAGGTCTGTCCATCTCAAATATACATGGCCGTAACGTATATGTTTAGCCATCATAGTTTTACCTAATGAATTTTAAATTTTACAACAGTGCTGCGACTTTCGCCTTACTGGAAAGAATTTATATTTGAATTAGTCTTTTATTGTTCTTAGCTTAGTTATCCGAGATCGAGAGACGTACCAAAATCTAACGAGTTTCCTTGCTGATTCTCCCTAAGCAGTAGTGTCAGGCTCCTTCTGTGTCTTTGTCTTTCTCTTCGGTTGGGCAGTCCCTCTTGAAGTGTCCCTTTTTACCACATAGGTGGCAACCTGTACGGGTCGCCACATTGGTGGTTGATGTAATGAACTCACCCGGGGTTCTGCAGACGCGAGCAGTATGCCCCAACATGTGGCACCTAGCACAATAGAGTTCCCGGCAGGCACCATGATGATGGTAGCTGCACTTGTTGCAGTGGGGAAGGTCTCCTAGGTATGGTCTTCTTGAGGTCGGGAGGGAAGGATTGACAGAGGTATAGACTACCTCAACTCGTTGCCCTTCGGAAGGTCCTGGAGCCGAGGTACTCCCCTTCTCTATCTTAAGTTTTCTCTTTAGTGGGTTCAGTGGAGGTTCTTGGGTGGCTGAGTGTGGAAGTGTTGGTTGTTGCTGTCCATTGCCAGGATTGGAAATCCCGACAGGGCCCTTGCTAACATTGGCGTTGTTAGCATTCAAGTGAGCCATGACAGCTGCTACGACTGCTGAGACTGCAGCTTGGAACGTAGCTTCATCGAATAAGAGGGCAGGTTTCTTGTTTGCAGGTTGGTTACGCTTCTTCGGTGGCATGGTTTTCCTACACGGAAAGGAATACAAGGTAATGAGAGACGATGGTTAACCCTGGACATTTCTATCCTGAACGTATTAGGCATAAACTTTTCCCGTGCCTCGGGTACTGGCTGTCTGAGTGTCGACCTACATCCCTATGATGTAGTCCTGGTAATCAAGGTAAGAGTATGAGTGTCGGAAAAAGGCCATAAGATGCGAGTCGTTCCTACTAAGTTATCTTTATACTTGGAAAGGTTTCACTCTCCGGCCTGGAGAGAATTGAGAACGGTTCGGAACGAAATCGTGGAAAGAGAGGCTCATGAAAATTTATGGCTAAGCACTCTCAATAAAGGTGCGGGGGATCCGCCCTAATCGTGTATCTGGCAACGGAAAACGACGATTTACCTAACACATAGCATGAGTAGTGTAGTCACTAACTCACTAAATTGCATTATTTTGAGGGTGAATTATCGTGACGAATACGAGGAAAAGACAATTCCCGGGTTCCATGTACTAGCTCCCTCGGTCTGCCTCGTATCTTTGACTGGAATCGGCGTTGGCTTCCTTCGGGTAGTTTCCTAGGGTTCTCTTCTTGTATGGACTTATTGAATTTCTACTCCGCCTTCCTTCTGATTCCAACTGTGGGTGTCATCACTTCATGATGGATGACTAGGAATCTCTGAAGTTTAGGCGAATCTCTCACCACCGTCCCTAAGAGAATATGGGCACTTGGTGCATTCAATAGTCTCGACCTAGTTCATTTATTTCCGAACAGGAAATCTTCTCAATGAATCTCCTCGGGGTCGGAATCAACTCTTCTGTCAAGCACTGAAGTGAGTAGGGTTTTCTACGGGGTTCGCGCGAGAATGGAAATGTCTAAAGAATCCTAAGAGATTATTAACATTTCACTGTATGATCCATATCGAGTCCTGCTACTATTACACAGGGTATACAAATCATATATATCTTAGATTCGATAGGCCTTCGAATATGTGATACTACTCTAGAACCACATCCCAACGAGGAAAAGGAGATAGAGCAAAACCACACACTCTTAGCCTATGGGATCCTTATCATATATAACCTTAGGAGTATACCCTCTGTAGTTGTAGGTATATCAATAGGGATCTTTTTAGTTATTCACGCAGGGTTGTTTATGGATTCTAAAATACCCCTATGGTATTTTAATTCTTGTTTGAGTCTTATCTTCTGATTATGATTCTGGGATTAGTGTGGATCTTTTAGCGTTCTAAAATACTCCTATAGTATTTTAACTTTATGTTTGGCTCTAGCATTCCTAGTTGGTAAGTTTCAGACCTGCTGCACACCACTATCACTCCCGAGCACACGTTCATCGCATCTCGGATAAATGTAGTTGATCAGGTTACATTTATCCCAGCTTACGATTACATAACTGCCCAGGTTTGACTGTAGTGCTCAACATCCGAAGACTTTTATTATTGTTCTTCTTGTGATACTTTTGTTCGAGTGTTTAGATTCTGGATGTTATTATACTTTGGTAAAATATTGTTATATTTTAAAGTATAATTCTTGGTCAGAGTGTTTTATCCCATTATATTTATAGGCTGTATATCTTTTATGAATTGATATACTTAGCTCACTATAAACTATGCTCTGATACCAATCTGTCACACCCCAAAACCGGAACGGCGGAAACGTTCTGGGGTGGATGACGTCATGTCAAGTATCACAACACATGCATATAGTAATCAAAGTACAACAAAACATTGCATTAATAGTAATAATTTTACATGGTTACATTACATAGTAATAAAGTAATACAAGCAACATATATAAAGTGCAGCAAGGTACTTAAGCCGTCTTCATCAGCAGCTCCGGGGATGTACCTGTCTAATTGCTGACCTGAGATTTACAAGTTATTTGAAAAGCGAGTATCAGCATTTTTACAAATGCTGGTGAGTTCATAAGCATTTAGTGACATTTCATTCAAATAACTTAATAAAGAAATAGTTGAAGAGGTTTCAGTGTATTAGAGTCTTTTCCAGAAAATCCTATATTTTCTTTAAATAAAGCAGCCTTCTACCAAGATTGTTTCCGTGCATTGTGGTAAGAGGTAGTTTTCCCTTAATTGCTATTGTTATCAAAATACTGAATTTGATTATTAAAGAAAGCAGGAGACATCAGGGAATAACATATGCCTCAGCAGTGAGGACTGCTGACTAAGGCAAAGAGTCATAGACTCCAGGAGGGTATCGAACTGACGACACGCCTGGTTCAGTCTAACAAAGGGGAGACATAGACCCCAGAAGGTACCAAATGAAAGGTACAGCTGGTAAGGTCTAAAACAATGAATATAGCCCGAAGACGATACCAAATGAAAGGTATCTCCCACAAGGTCAGAACAAAGACTACAGACCCCAGACAGTATCAATTGAAAGATACAGCTAGCAAGGTCGAAACAAAGACTATAGACCCCAGACAATATCAAATGAAAGATACAGCTAGCAAGGTCGAACAACGACTATAGACCCCAGACAGTATCAAATGAAAGATACAGCTAGCAAGGTCGAACAAAGACTATAGACCCCAGACAGTATCAAATGAAAGATACAGCTAGCAAGGTCGAAACAGAGACTATAGACCCCAGACAGTATCAAATGAAAGATACCGCTAGTAAGGTCGAAACAGTGTGACTCCGAAAAGTGACATCAGCATACAGTGTAAATTGCTGACGAAATACCGTTACCTTAAAGCCATGAATTATAAGGTAACCCAGGATACTCGTAACCATACTGACTAGAGTTCCAGACGCCCTACAAGCATCTATATAATGTGACATTTGTCACCCCTTGGCTTGGTGAGCCGTGGACTGTAGCTAGCAGTCAGGGTGCGGGGGTGTCAATCCCGTATAGGCCTATACACATAATGTCCGCTCTCCCTACAGGAGACTCTGGTTACCAACTAGACGACGGATAAGGCCGCGTCCCGAAGATGCATCCCAAATAGAGGGTAGTGTGTTTCTTGAGAGGAGTGGTTTTCTAATGTAAGTGATATACTAGAGGTAAAGACTTTGGAACAGTGGGTAGTGTGTTTCTACAGTAAGTGTAGAATAGAGGTAGGGATTCTTAACTGACTTGACTAGAGAATTTCCTATATGTCCATACTCATATACATAGTATTTAACTGATGAACCAAACGACCTTCAGACGGCTACCCGATCCCACCAGACCACATCTCAACGAAGAAAAGGAAATAGGGCCGACGAGCCTTCCTAAGTCCTTCAATCATTACTTATATATATACCTATATAAGCACGGACATACATCTAACTATGACTAAGTGCGTTTTAAGTAGAAGTGATCCTTGTGAAGTAGTAGCGCCTAATAAGTGAAGTAAAAGCGTTCGCAAGTGAGGTAGAAGTGTCGCACAAGTATAAGCGTATCATGAAGTATAGGCGACAATAAGTGAAGCGAAAGCGTATCAAGTATAAGTGAAGTAGAGTTGATATCAAGTATAAGCGAGGAAGAATCGTATCACTAAGTAAGAGGGTGAATAAGTATAAGCGTTATCAGGTATAAGTGACTTCAGGTATAAGCGAAAGCATTACAGAGTAGGAGTATAAAATAAGTATAAGCGAAGCAGCGGTATCTAACAATCAAAAGTGTTCATGGAAACCTTTGAAGACTTTTTTACTCAGGAAAATCGCATTTGTATTTTTTGATAAAATGGGTGTGAAAACCTTTAGAAATCTTTGGGAATCTTTTATAAATTAGTTTGAAAATGAATCGTTGATAAACTATGAAAGTAAGAACTTGAAAAATTTAAAAAAAAAACTTTTTGAAAGCCATTTACAGTGTCCTACTCGGTAAATCAGTGTACAGTGGTAAAATCTTGTGCATGCGGGTTATCAATCACATGTGATTGATATGATAACTGGCATGTTTAACTTGTAATCCCCCCCTTTAAAACATTTAAAAGCATTTAAAAGGTTCATTCAGGGGTATGAACTCACCTGGTGTAAGTAGGTCCGACGAAAGTGTCGTTTAGGCGTTCGGGGTCACGCAAGGACTTGAACACACACAAGGACCTATTTTAACATATGATAATATATGTTCACATACAATTAGCATATAATATACTAATTAACAATTATACACACTCCAAGGAGTGGAAAACACTTTTGGTTGAGTGTTTGGGGTCCCGGGTAGCGTTTAAGGGTGCTATGGGTCTCCTATTAGCTGTGGGACTTTGCTATACTCACATATCTAGTGTGTAAAGGGGTTTAAAGCATCAATATGGACCAAACAAGGAGTTTACGGCCCAACCTAAGGGAGTTTACGGCCGTAAACTCCCAAGTTCATGTTCTTGGGTGTTTGATGCTTCTAGCTTGTTCCTTGATTTATTCTAAGCACTTTTCCCAAAAGGCATGAGGGGAATTGAGGCCTCTAAGGGTATTTTATAGGAGTTTATGGCCTAAGAACTCTCCCAAGGGAGTTTACGGCCGTAAACTCTCACCCTTAGTGATTTGTGAAGTTTCAAGCCTGTAATGCCTTTCTAGGATTTTCTTATGAAGTTGGATGCTATTATGGGTTATTAAAACCAACATTTGAGGGGGTTTTAGGGGAGTTTACGGCCTAGATAATGCTTGGGCCGTAAACTCCAAGAAATGTCTCATTTTTCTTGTGTTTAAGCCCTTAATTCCATTCTAGCATTTTATAGAAATAGCCTATGGTCATTTGGGGGGCAAAAACTACAATTTTGGGCATGATTTAGGGTGTTTACGGCCTTGACCAAGTCTGGGCCGTAAACTCCTTTCTTTAATTCATTTTGGAGTGTTTCAAGGGTCTAAACTCAAGAGGATATGTCCCTAATTTATGTAATAAGCCCTAGGATGAGTTTGGGAGTGTTTTGGGCACTTTTGACATGATTTTTGAGGAGTTTACGGCCTAAGCTTGTGCTTGGGCCGTAAACTCTCCTTTACCCCCCTAAATCCATGAGTTTTGTGTTAAAACACTCCTAGGCTATTACCTCAATTTATTTCCTAGCAAATGGGGACAAGTTTGGGTCGTTTTGGCCTTGTTTTAGGTGTTTACGGCCTAAGAAAAAGCTTAGGCCGTAAACTCCTTTTCCATTGCTTCTAAGTCCGTATTTTGGTCCATAAGCATGAATCAATATGTTTAGAATAGGCTAGGGTAAGCGGACTTACAATATGGAAGCGTTTGGTTACGAATTCGGGGTGAAAACGGGTCTAGAGAGAGAGTATAGAGAGAGAGTGTAAAAAGTCTCTCATTTGACTCCACTCACCCATATATGGGGTTTCACAGTTGGGGCTGAGTGGAATTTTACCCGATACTGCCGTTAAACGGGGCTTTTGGTCGCACCCGATTTAGTGGTCGTAATAATAAAACTTGACATTTTCCAAATGAATGAAAATGTGTGTCCTGTGTTTTTATTTCCTTTTATCACGACTTAACGACATGTTAAAGGTAATCAAATGGAATGTTTATTAAATTGATGCCCTCTAATTAACGGAACTTTTATATAGTGGAATATTCCGTTAACGGTAACGGGGAAATGTAACGGGACAACTTGGGTTGTCACAATGTAACCACTCCATCATAGCCGACAACAGAAGAGTCAAGGAGGAACAAGAAGAGATTCGTGACGAGTTTTCCAAGGAGGGATCAACCGAAGAAACCAAACGTCCTATGCGTCACACTAATAAATAATAACCTAAAATGACTTAGTGAGCTAGTGAATACACTACTTAGACTATGTGTTAGGATTATTTCATGTTTCGTAACAACTTGTGTCAGTCATTTAGATTCATAGAGATTCTTTCGAAAGCAGTCGCTACTAATTCATAAAGTTTATTTTATATAGACTCCCATTATGAATTGTTTTTCAGAACCTTATGAGAGTCAGAACCGGATACAGTCAGAACTAGGATAGCTTAGCTAGTCAGCATTCAACTTATAACCATTGCTACATACTTATCACTATTTCATTTTGTATTCATTTTAGCAAAAGATGCCTCGCGGTAGACCTGCAAGGCACGTAGTCAATAACACAATAGAGAACCCATCAACACAACCCGATCCTGCTTGTTTCCAAGCAGTGGTAACAGCCGCAACAACGACTCCCATAGATCATATCCACGCAAGTGGTACCAGTGGATCAGGTAATGGTACCCACCAATCTAACCCTGGAGTTACCCATGGATACCCACGGGGGTGTTCATATAAGGACTTCATGAACTGCAAACCTAAATCCTTTAGTTGAATTGGAGGAGTCATCACTCTAATGTGGTGGTTCAAGAAAACAGATTTAGTTTTTGAAATCTGTCTGTGCCTAAAAGGGAGCAAAGTGAAGTTTGTTGCCTGCACCTTCTCCGACAGAGCCCTAACATGGTGGAATAGCCATGTTAAGTCACTGAACCTATCAGTGGATAACTCGATAGGTTGGGAGAACCTGAAAGAAATGATGAAGGAAGAATACTGCCCCAGAGGTGAAATTCAAAAGCTGGAGCAAGAGCTATGGGATCATACCACGACTGGCTCAGATATAGTAACCTATACTGATAGGTTTAGCGACCTGGCAGCACTATGCCCCGGGATGGTTACCCCGGAGTGTATGAAGATAGATAGGTACATATGGGGCTTATCTACCCTGATTCAGGGAGATGTACTATCTGTTTGGTTATGAGCATTCTAACACTCCTAAGTGTACATGCAACCCTAATAAACTTTGGATCTATGTTTGTCTAAAATTCATGCAAAATTTGATTTCCAAGGCTCATAATCCTATCTAGCATACATGGGGAACTTTTTGATTCCTTGAAAACCTTGAGAGCCTAGCATCCCAAGTGTGTTGCCTCGAATTATTCACACAACACCAAATGCTTTTGGAGTAAACTTGAGAGAAATAAGAACACTTTTACTTTTGGCCTTGCCCTCTTGTATAGATAGTGTCACCGAAAATGGGGAGTATGATGCTCTTTATATAGTGTGTTACAATTAGGGTTGCACCATGTAAACCCTAATGTAACATGGCTCTTTATTTCCATGACCCATGGGTTTAAACTACATGGAGCACCCATGGAGCATCCTATGGGTGTTAGCCCAACTTGATAATCCATGGAGCCTTTAGCCCACTATACAAGTTATGGATGATTTACATAATCAACCCATATATTTAATTAGTTATCTTTTTATCACTTAATTAATCCTAGATTAATTCTTGGTCAATACTAATTAAATAATAATATTAATATATTAGAACTTATAATATATTAATAAACCATAAGTGTTATTTCTCTCATTTTAGTCTATCCAAATGCATGATGCCATGCAACCCAAATGGACCATGCCAACCGGGTCAAGTACATACCATAAATAGTTATGGACTTAGACACCTTATCCAACAGTCTCCCACTTGGATAAGTCTAATAACTATAATTGAAAGTATGACTTCAGGAACCGATTAGCAATCGTAGCTCTTTCAAGGTCTCTCGGAACTGAGAAGATGATGATACGCCATTTAAGATAAGTGATCATATAATCCTTTGTTCTAGATATCACCCGGACAAATACATGGTACAATGTCTTACTTATTGTCCAGCAGTTTGTTTCCCGATTTCCGATTTGTTTGACATAGACCTAAATTGAACACATCAATTAGGTTCTGACCGGGCTCGGTACATAGGTCAAAACAAAATCATCGAGGGGCCCAAATATCGCTTCTAATCCAAGAAGGAACATATCAACTTTGACTCATATGCTTATTCTACTACTTATTGAATCATACACAAATGTACGTTTTATAACATCGAGTTACCAATGCGTTTTTGTACAATCAATGCATAACCAACTCATAGGCAACAAATCATATCTCTAGGTTTGAAGACTTATACGATATTACCGTCTCACGATCACTTGAGATAAATTCCATAAAGTGATACTAGTGAGCGTGGGTTGAATCCAATACTCAGACCTTATGAGCACTCATGAGTGTTGTAGCACCACCTTGTCCAACATCTTAGACCTCTACAATTCAACCCATGGCAGTCTTGATTCATATCTACTTCCAGCATATGAGCAACTGTGGATGGTTTGAATAACTTAGTCATTCAGGAAGAGTGACTTAGTTATTCTGGAAGTCAAAACACGCAAAGTGAAACACAAGAATAAATGAATCTAATATGGTATCAAACCCTATGAATATAAATAGAACACCTTTTATTTATCACCATATTGATTACTCATTATTCATTGTTTTGAGTTTTATCAACTTTATACTTGAATTAAAACACTAGTTGTCTCATGCTCCAAGCATGTTGACTACATTTTTCAAACAATAGCTTAGTCATACACCAAGTATACATTGTATGTTTGTCTATGATCCTTACTCTGTGAAATAAACCAATTGAACATAATTTCAATGATTCTAATTTCACACTCCTGAATCTTTATCGCAAAATGTAAGAATTCCAAATTCCTATCATTTATTAGATTTTTAAACTTATATGCACTACCCTCTTGTAATGTACAAAGTCACAAAGACTTGTCACCGGTCATTACAGGGTATTCCAATGGAGATCAATTCCATGGAAACGAAGTCTCAAAGTACACTGTTCTGAGCATCTTCCTTGCATTAAGTTTTCTAATCTACCCAGATAACTTCCATCTATGGAGACAACTCCATATTCCCCTTTTGACTATCACTTATGAACAAGAGTTACCTCCTTTCAGAATATGTCATTTAGGTCCTTGCAAAAATTTAACATTATACTTCCAATTGTCCTTGAGCAACCAATCTTTGGTAAAGCTTAGATTGTCCTCGACAATTGCTTAATAATTTTAGTCATATCAAATTCTAGACATTTCCTTTCTTAATGCCCTGAGCATTTGAAAAGTTTAGAAAAGATGAATATTATAGCACATGCAATCGATCCTATATCCGAAGCATATGGGACACGATTCATGATGACTCACATAAAGACATGATACTAGACCAGTCTTTTGCTACAATATTTCTATTTCTATCTGTCAAGTTCTAATAATTCAGATTATAAAAAGGGATGCCGTAATCATAATCAAATTTTAGAATACAAATAATAGGAGTTTTCTACTTGGACATAGTCTTTTTTAAAAATATTTACCAAAATACGGTGGTCTCAAATTTAATTACCAAAATACTGTATTTTTTTTTTGACAATTTCCATTTATTTCAATCATTTAATATGTAGTCTATGATCGATTATTATTTTCACAAAAATAAAATTATAAAAAACAACTAACTTTAGAATTTTTTTATAAAAAATCATGAATAAATTAAACGGTCGTTGTATAATCATGTTAATATTTTTTTTATTTAGAATACTGAAATTATACTGTATCATTTCTAGTCGAATGTATCAGGTTTTATACTTGTTTATGCAAGTTTCTCAAAGCTATTATGTATCGGTGGGTTGTGCTCACAACTAACTAAACATAATTTCTTTTAGAACTTCAAAGATCTGGTAATGACTTTGTCCTCTGTTTTCATTCATTTAGTGTGGGGGTATGTACATTTAACATAAAACTCTAAAAGTATTTTAATATATCCCACTTGATCAAACATCATTTCAAATCAGTAGCAAGGAAAACTTGAATCTGGAAGCAACCATCGTACAAATGGCTCGGACCAAAAACAAAAATCTTGTGCAAGGGGGGAATTCTATCGTGTACAAAAATCTGAAAATTCCACATGCTTCACAAGAACAAACTCTATAAAAGCAAGCAATAATCAAACATGTGATGTGCACAAGATAAAATCATAAAAAAACCAATCAAAAAACATAAAACAATTTTCAAAGCATCTATTTTTAGTCTTAGAAAGGTCATCAACATGACAAAAAAAAATTCAATAAAAAATCTTGACTTAGTCGAAGAACATAAAAATAAATTCAGGGACTCATTAAAAATTTAAATCTTACGGGTGATGCAGGCGTGGGAAGGTGGTCGTTGATAAGAAGATATCACCGACAATGGAAGAGAAACCGTGAGGAAGAAGCGCGTGAGAAACGGTGAGAGAGAATAACATGTGAGGAAAGGAGTGGTTAATATTTTTTTTCTTTTTTAATTGAAGTGCAATTAATATGTAAATATCTTTGAAAGTACCGTCACTTGGTAATTATTTTTTTTCTAAGTGCAAGACTTTTGTAAAAAACTCCAAATAATAGACCCATATATAGAATTTCCTTATGTTGAGCCATTCTAACATGAAATTCATATACATATCATTGACTAAATATGATTAAAACCTCAATCTAAGCTTTTAGAATTGAAGTGAAGTATAATTTCATCTCCCTTAATTATAGCAAAACAACTTTTTTCCCAATTGAAATATGTTGTTTTCTATAATTAACATTGCTAACTTGCAACACTTATTATAATTATCATGCTCTCACTTGCATGATGATTATTAGCATGATCCTTATGCTTCCACTAGCTTTGACATGTACTCAGAAATCTACTGGTCTTCTAGAAATCAATACTTTATTGACCTTCTTACCAAAGTTCATATTTCTAATATGAGATGCTTTGATACAACTTTATCAAAATCATACACCTTTCATTAGATAGCACACATGTGTGTCTATACAATTTTAGAACTATGAAAATGGATGCCGTAATCATAATTGCAATTGTTTAGACCTTTGACATTTCTCACAAGTCCATGTTAGTGTGCAGGTTAACTACACATGCTCTACTAACGACTTTGAGAATGCAAATGTCACAATTGCTATCTAGTTTAAATCTACTTAGTGAAAGTGTTTCATCACCATCATTTTCATGAATCGGAGAGAAACCTTATGACACTTAGATTTTATGGTGTATGTGTTCCTATCCATGTGAATTTTGTCAAAACCACAATCACAAGACAAGGTTAGTGTCAAATCCATACTCTTATGGATTGAACTTGTGTTGTCTTAAGTTCTTGCCACCTGGCAGCTTAAGGGCCTGCCATTGCTTCCAAGTTGTTATGCAACCAGTTGAGAACTCTCAGAACTCATATGCAAAGCCAACTTTAACTGGAATGGGCACAGAAATAGGAATATGTCAACACGATAGGCTATAAACCTCAAGTCGTGTGCTAGTGATAAACTATAGGTTTTTCCTTCTTGATTAGATCTGGAAGTATTTCCAAGATCTTTAAGACTCCCATTGCCCTCTTGACATATAAGATTCACTTGCCAAATTTTATAGTGATAGTGCAGATTATCTATCAAGACAAACACTTCACACAATTGGCCTTTAGTTGGTCTCTGTTTTATCCAAAACATCACAACTTACCAATTTCAAATGTACAAGAGTGGGACACACTTTACTCTTACATTTGACTAGTGTTATAGACATTTCTTTAAGATATGTCACTCAAGTTACAATCTTGGAGTATGACTCTAAGAATTGTTTTGGAACGAAGTTTGACTCATCTTCTTGATTTAACCATTTTAGCAATTCTTGATACCTTTTCTTTGCCATATGAATGAACCAAGATGTCTTTAGAGGACCAATTGTGACGTGGTTTCTTAATCATTAAGATGAACACATAACATGATACTTAAGTACTCTCCCATCTTTTCAAATTTGAGAAACTTTTATCCTTCTGCCTAATTTGATTCTTCTCATCCATCCTACCATACACTGAATTTTTTTCCAATGTTTCAGCATTATACTTAACCTTGTAAGTATAACCATATTTACTAAACCTTAGTAAATCATGACGAATAGTCTTATCAACCTTTTGTGGTGGACCTTGATCAGTGCATACGAATGTGTACTCGGTCCCTTAGTCCTTCACTTGACTCACATATACATGTGAACAAGTAACTAGTCTTAATTTTTCCAAAGCTGAAAGTTCTCATTCATCATACTATACAACTTGTATGATTCCAAGTTTTTTTCCAACTGAAAACTTGGGTGATAAGAAGCTTACCTTATTTGATAAATTTAGACCCTACCACAAACGAAAAGAATCAAATTCACATTTCCATTATTGCTAGAAACATATAAAGATCAATTTTCATTTAAAGTCATTGCAAGGAGATATAAACTAAAATAAAATCAAATTTTTATTTATTTATAAAGATGCGGAAAAACTTTTCCTTACAATGAAACTTGAAATGAAAAAAAAACTATGCTATTACATGTTTTTCTAGCAATCTATCCTAACCCCTAGGTAGTAGCTCAAAAATCTGATCTTCAACCATGCGATAGAAATCCATCTTCGCGATCAAATTCAGCATACTTTACTTTAAGTTTCCTTCCCTTTGCTTGATCCTGTCAAACATCAAAATGTAACTTAGTCACATCATGTCATAACAATCAATAATTAGGAACTTAACAGAATTAGATAGTGGACTTACCTGAATCAGAGTCAAACTTTTTGATTCTTCTTTTCATCCAGATCCTTCAGGTAGCTAGGGCGTTTTCGCGTCCAATGCCCTTTTCCTTCACAATGAAAACATATAGACTCTTCGGGAATGGTACAACAGGTTATTCCAGACTTAAACTTTCTCTTTACCTTCCGGTCAACCGGGTTGACCAATGCTGATCCCTTTCCATTGGGAAGAGAAAGCATTTCTGGACTTCCAATGTTACCATTGTCCATGTCCATGAAAGTTTGAAAAGTAGACCTTCCACCCATATTTGCTTGACTATTGCACCAAAGCATTTCTGATTCAGCAACAATAAGCAAATAAGAAAGATTTATTAGGGTCATGTCGAGATCTGTCACATAGTAGTCTTTAATAAACTTACTATATGACTCAGGAGTGACTGAAGGACCCAGTCAATAGCCAACTTCCTTGGGACAATGACACCCAACATTCTTAACCTTTCAATGTGTGCCTTCATTCCTAAGACATGAGTGCACATCGGTCTTCCATCTTCATGTTTCATTGCTAGTAAGGCTTGAGTGAACTTGAATTTTTCAAGCCTTTGAGCTTGTGGGTCAGGGAGAACAATTGGAGGAGGAGGAGGAAGAGAAGTATGATTTCCATGAGCCAAACTCAGGAAGTCATCTTCATTAGGAAAGCTTGTTTCATAAGATTTGGGAAGATCATTTTTGTCTAAACCAGACATTTACAATGGGAGAAATCCAAGTTAGATGATTAAAATCCTTAATATAACACCCAATTTTAAATATTAAGGCTAGGACCCAACACAATATTTTATAACTTGGAAGAGCGATGTCGTAGTCCAAGCTATAGAATATTTGAAGGTAGGCGAATGATGATTCACCAATTTCCACCATAAAAACGAAATATATGATGGGTTTTAGCCATAAGAACATCCTATGTGCTCATACAAACCCTAATGCTTGGATCTAGGTTTCTCTATTGTACATGCTATTCATCCAAGACTTCCAACCCTAGATCTAATATATGATAATCAATATAACATATGAATTAGGGTTTAGATCATACCTTGATTGTTATGTAGCAATAACAATCTCAAATCCTTCTTGTATTGACTTTAGAAAGCTTAGAGTCACAAATGTCACTCCTCTAATGGCTCACAAACACCAAGAGCTAGAGGATGAAGAAGAGAAGAGAAGGAGGCTTCCCAAAACGTGTGGAAACCCTAACTAATTAGTTCACCATGTTTTTGGGGATTAAGGGTTCTTTAAATAGTGAGGCTATTAGGGTTATCATAACAAGGAAACCCTAATTTGGATGCTTAGGCCCTAAGCAACCCATGAACCCCTTTTTAATAAGCCTTGGACGATATCTAATGGGTTTCCCCATAGAATTCGTCCAATCGTATATTATAAGGTAATCCATAGCCCAATTGCAACTATCTTATAATTACAATTCCAGTCCCTTAAGTTTAATTAATCTCTTTTAGCCACAAACTTAATTCTTATTAATTCTTGACTAATATTAATTAAACAATATGATTTATCCTTTAAGAGATTATTCTCATAATATATTAATAAATCATATTTAATCCTTTCTCTCCATAATTCATCCTATCAAGTTGCTTTGATGAAGGCAACCCAAAAGGACCATGCACCATCGGGTCAAGTACATACCAAAATAGTTATGGACTTAGACACTAATCCAACAATATAAACTATTAGGTTTTTAATTGGTCTTTAGAAATTCCTAGATTTTTTTTAGATTCAATGAACTTTTCAAAAGCATGTTTCAATCTTGAATGTGCCCTCCAAGTTTTGTGACTGAGATACCGAGGATCACAAAACGATGTGTGAAGTAACTATGCAAATTACTTGGTACCCATAATGTTTATCACTCAATCAATGTGCCGGTTAACCACACACGCTCTATGAACCTATGATAAACCTTAAGTCACCCTTTACCTACCTTGTTAAGTCCAGGTTAGTGTGCCGGTTAACCACACATGCTCCACTAACGACTTTGACAAAGTGCAAAGTGTAATTTCATGGGATAGCACCTTATTCACATTTTCCTAAAGTAACTAAGATTAGGAATTTAATAAAACTTTTAGTTACTTTATAATAATCATTTTACTTTTAATGAGAATTTTATAAGTCCTTGTCCTACCCGTTCGGCTAACAACCCTCCACTAGTCAAGCAAGCGGTGGGTGAGAGTGGACACCCATTAAGCTGCCATTTTATAGGAAACAACCTTATACCCCCCTTATAGACCGACTTTGTGAATGAGGCCTACTAATGGTAAGACGACTTCATCTTATACATATATATATATATATATATATATATATATATATATATATATATATATATAAACTTATAATATTATAAAGTATAAGGGTTGAATTTTAACTTTTAAAATTCTAAGGGTTGGAACAATAGTTTTATGATGACTTTACATGTTCCAAAAGATGAGGGCAGTTTTTGTAACTTTACAAAACTCTTCAATTCATAACTTATGAGATTAATGGGTTTATTAAAATGAGTGACTCTTCATTTTATGTAACCTATGTGATTTTAGTGAACTTTAAAAGATAAAAACTTTTGGTAATCTATAACTTGAGGAAAAATTATGGATTCCAGTTAAACACATAATGATCAAGAATTAAAACTAACAAGAAGTTACAAATAACTCCTATGATCATCTAATCTCATAAGAACATGAATATGAATATCAAAACTTCAAGTACACATAAAATCATGGAATTTTGATATTAGCCATTGTAAATGGATTAGAACAACCATTACAATAACTAAAACAAGTTTTAAAACACCAAAACAGTTTAGGGTAATGTTTCTAGTCCATTTCCAAAAGCAAAAGTCGAAAAACGGCTGTCAGAGCCTCCTACTCGTCGAGTGCATGAACCTACTCGACGAGTAGGATGGATTTTTCTTTGGAATCGTCGAGTCCCCCCATGAACTCGGCGAGTCCATTGTCCAGACAACAACCAATTTCAATTTTGAACATGATTTTGCACAAATAACAAACAAACAAGCCAAGGCTTTGATACCACTATTGGGTTATGAGCATTCTAACACTCCTAAGTGTACATGCAACCCTAATAAACCTTGGATCTATGTTTGTCTAATATTCATGCAAAATATGATTTCCAAGGCTCATATTCCTATCTAGCATACATAGGGAACTTTTTAACTTAACAGATGGATAGAATAACATACCTTGTTGATGATTTGATTCCTTGAAAACCTTGAGAGCCTAGCACCCCAAGTGTGTTGCCTCAAATGCTTCACACAACACCAAATGCTTTTGGAGTGAACTTGAGAGAAATAAGAACACTTTTATTTTCGGCCTTGCCCTCTTGTATAGCTAGTGTCACCGAAAATGGGGAGTATGATGCTCTTTATATAGTGTGTTACAATTAGGGTTGCACCATGTAAACCATAATGTAACAAGGCTCTTCATTTCCATGACCTATGGGTTTAAACTCCATGGAGAATCCTATAGGTGTTAGCCCAACTTGATATTCCATGGAGCCTTTAGCCCACTATACAAGTTATGGATGATTTACATAATCAACCCATATATTTAATTAGTTATCTTTTGATCACTTAATTAATCCTAGATTAATTCTTGATCAATACTAATTAAATAATATTATTAATATATTAGAACTCATAATATATTAATAAACCATAAGTGTTATTTCTCTCATTTTAGTCTATCCAAATGCATGATGTCATGCAACCCAAATGGACCATGTCAACTGGGTCAAGTACATACCTGAAATAGATATGGACTTAGAAACCTTATCCAACACTATCTTCTAGTCCAAGTACCTTCGATAGCGCCAAACGCCTGGCCCAACGGCTCATTGAACATGGAGTCCGCCATGGCCTGGTGGTCCCCGTTCCCGAGCCATCAAAGGAAGGGGACTATAAACGAAAGTTGGGGAACAAGAAGAAGGAGCGAACAACATAGGAACCCCCGCAGGAGCAACAAGTGGTTACTATACACGTCACCACAACACCTGCCACTCCAGCACTTGTCGCTCGATATGATGGAACTCTCCTGAAGTTTGGTAAGTGTAACTACCACCACACCAGAGTATGTCGGGAAATGCAGTGCATGAATTGCCTCACGAAGGGGCACACTGCTCGTTTCTGCAGGGTGCTGGCACAACCAATCTCCCAAGTCCTAGGAGTAGAAGTAAACCAGGCCTGCTATAGCTATGGTGAGACCGTGTACTACAAGAGGGACTGCCCTATTATGAATTTTCTGAAGATCACTATAGGAGAAGCTGCCCCGGAACCACCAACGAACAATGGTACGTCTTCTAAATAAAAATTTCTTTAAAAGATTTTAGTTTATATTAATATTAATATTAAAACTTGGGGAAAATTTTAAAAGTAATTATAAATTATTAACCCGTCTGAACAAGTCACAACATTCATAAGAGAAACCTAGATAGATGTAACCACTCCATGATAGCCGACAACAGAAGAGTCAAGGAGGAACAAGAAGAGATTCGTGACGAGTTTTCCAAGGAGGGATCAATCAAAGAAACCAAACGTCCTATACGTCACACTAATAAATAGTAATCTAAAATGACTCAGTGAGCTAGTGAATACACTACTCACACTATGTGATAGGATTATTTCATCTTTCGTAACAACTTGTGTCAGTCATTCAAATTCATAGAGAATCATTCGAGAGTAGTCGCTACTAATTCATAAAGTTTATTTTATATAGACTCCCATTATGAATTGTTTTTCAGAACCTTATGAGAGTTAGAAACGGATACACTCAGAACTAGGATAACTTAGCCAGCTAGCATTCGACTTATAACCATTGCTATAGACTTATCACCGTTTCATCTTGTATTCATTTTAGCAAAAGATGCCTCGCGGTAGACCTGCAAGGCGCGTAGTCATAAAAGCAACAGAGAACCCACCACCACAACCCAATCCTTCTGCTTTCCAAGCAATGGTAACAATCGCAACAATGGCTGCCATAACTGAGATCCGTGCAAGGTACCAGTGGATCTGGTAGCAGTAACCACCTATCTAACCCCAGATTTACCCGTGGACACCCACGAGGGTGTTCGTACAAGGACTTCATGAACTGCAAACCTAAATCCTTTAATGGAATTAGGGGATTCATCCCTCTAATGCGGTGGTTCGAGAAAACAGATTCAGTTTTTGAAATCTATCTGTGGCCAGAAGGGAGCAAAGTGAAGTTTGCTGCCTACACCTTCTCCAACAGAGCCCTAACAGGGTGGAATAGCCATGTTAAGTCACTGACCCTATCAGTGGCTAACTCAATGGGTTGGGAGAACCTGAAAGAAATGATGAAGGAAGAATACTACCCCAGAGGTGAAATTCAAAAGCTGGAGAAAGAGCTATGGGATCATAGCATGGCTGGCTTAGATATAGTAACCTATACTGTCAGGTTTAGCGACCTGGCAACACTATGCCCCGGGATGGTTACCCCGGAGAGTAAGAAGATAGAAAGGTACATATGGGGCTTATTTACCCTGATTCAAGGGGATGTACTATCTTCTAGTCCAACTACCTTCGATAGCGCCGAACGCTTGGCCCAACGACTCATTGAACATGGAGTTCGTTATGGTGTGGTGGTCGCCGTTCCCGAGCCATCAAAAGGAGGGGCTATAAACGAAAGTCGGGGAACATGCGAAAGGAGAGAACAACAGAAGAACCCGAAGTGTGGTAAGTGTAACTACCACCACACTGGAGTATGCCGGGAAATGCAGTGCATGGATTGCTGCAGGAAGGGGCACACTGCTCGTTTCTGCAGGGTGCCGACACAATTAATATCCCAAGTCGTAGGAGTAGAAGTAAACTAGGCCTTTTATGGCTGTGGCGAGACTGGGCACTACAAGAGGGACTACCCGATTACGAAGAACTCAGGTGCGGATGGACGAATTCTGATGATCACTACAGGAGAAGCTGCCCCAGAACCACCAGTGAACAACAGTACGTCTTCTAATTAAAAATTTATTTAAAAGATTTAAGTTTATATTAACATTAATATTTAAACTTGGGGAAAATTTTAAAAGTAATTATAAATTATTAAGTCGTCTGAACAAGTCACAACATTCATAAGAGAACTAAAGATTTGTGCAGGTGAGTTATGATGGATTAGTGTGTACATCAAGTTTATGCATAACTAAGATTCTGGAGGCCTAGAGTGAGTCATTCCGCCTTATTTCCCGTTCCTTGTCTGGTTTTGGATTTATGGCAGAGTCACTCAGTCGACCTTCTTATTCATCTAAATTATACATAACTTGTATATGCCAAGTGATCATAGAAGTACCGAGGAGGATCGTAATATAAAGTATCGACACTAGTTATCAAAGCATTTTCACTGCTAGTAGTTGCTTATCGCGGTACGATTTGTGGCAGTGGTAATATCAATGAGAAAACTGAAAGCACTAGAAAGTCTTCACATAATACTTTGTCGAGTACAGTCGGGATACACCATCGTATAACAAACGTTTCTTTCAAATTGGCCTAACATTTGTTTCGATAAAAAAATATGTCACCATCATTCTTCATAGATTGGCGTGGTCCTCACCATACCAAATTCATGTGTTTCGAAATTCCATCGCCTTAACCGACCAATTAACGAAACCCTCATCATTCGTAACGACAGCCTGACCCCGACCTTAGAATCGTCTCCCTCATGTCCTTAACCCCGAAGTACTCATGTGAGGAGTACCTTGCCCTTCGAAACCTTGCCGATGTATACTCAGCAAACCTACCAGAACTACCACTCATCCAGCAGGTCATGTTCGAGCACAGAGGCTAAGGACGAATACAGTTAACCTATCATTACTAAATATATATGCGAGAGTAGTATATAATCAAGATTTTGCGGACTGAGAATGTGTGATTCCGCCCTATCTCGTGTTCTTTGTCTGGTTGTGGACCTGGGGCAGAGTCGCACATCTGATCATCTTACCAATCTTAATTATATATGACTTGTATACACAATGTATTGATAGATATACCATGTATGAATCCTATCATGAACATCAGGCCAAAGTTGCCCAGGCCTACGAGAGGGTATTCTAACGTTCAGAGAAGCACGACCCCAAGAGTACTGTTGAGAAAGCTAATTTCGGGATGAAATTCTCTCTAATGGGGGGATGATGTCACAACCCGAAAATTTTTGTTCTTAAAAGTCAACCGTGGTCAAACTTATTTCTTCCATCTATCTTAAATTAGGTGGATTATTGGTTTACAAGATTTGAAGCCTTGTATCTAAGTATGTTATAGTTTGGAAGGGAAAAAGGCTTAGGAATAGAGATCCTTCACATTGACCAACAAAGCTTCGCAGCCTGAAAGGAGCCAATAACTTCGGACCAAGAACCACCAAGTCGTGAACCTATGAAGCCATGAAGATTGTCGGACCGTGATCAAGCCTCAGACTGTGAACCCTTGGTTCACGGCCGTGAACTCCTCGGCGGCAATCACTTCGATATATATAAGTGTTTGATCTTCATTTTCTCTTCTCTTGGCCGCAAACAACCCATTCTGTCTCAATTATCATCCTCAAGAACACCATCTTTCACTCTTAAACACCCTTTTTCCTTGATAATCCTTAGGAGCTTCCTAGGGTCTTCAAACACTTGCCAAAACACCAAGATCTTTAAGTTTTCTTCAGTTGGGCCGTGAACCATTCATCAAATTGGGCCATGAACACCTCAAGCCCAACCGTAAACACCCTTTCAGCCTCCTAACTTGCTTCTAGCACTCCTTTGGACTCGTTTTTGCCTTGGGACTTTATTTGTGGAACTTATCATCCTTACTCAAATCTTCAACTGAATCACCCACATAAGGTGAGTTCATACCCCTATATCTTTTCCAACTTTTTAAATGTCTGTAAAGTATGAACTCATTTGTTCACATAGGAAGATGTTGATAAAAGCGTATATAGTTGAAATCACAAAGATGGATGTTGAAATATCATCTGTTTTGAATAGAAATCCTATCATGAAAACAATGGATACTCTTGAATATCTTGATTCTATGAAGGCTAGGTTCATTGAGAATGAAAACTTAGGGGGGGGGGTATTGAAAGTGAAATAAAATGAAGTTCCGAAGAAGTGTATGTTTTATTTGATTGATAAGCACTTGTATTCTTCAATGGCTTTAAATAAAATCTTGTCAAATGCTGAGAAGTTCAAGAAAAATTCTTCTGATCATTTGAAATGAGTTTAAGATATAATCAAGTGGTGGATCGGGGTTCATTATGTTTTGTTGAATACAATGCCAAAAGTGTTTGATTCCACGAAGACTTGAAGTAAAGACAATCGAAGCAAATTGAAACAAAAGGGGATATTGTAGAGTTTGTAGTTTTTTTTTTGTGTCAACGTGTATTGTTCTATTTGCCATGTCTTTACTTTGTGTGAGTTAAGTTGTGATCTCACACATTTTTTTCCTTAAGTTCGTGTCCTAGCTGTTGACTTGAGATTACTTTATTTTATTCATGCAATGCCTATATGTAGGAATATTAGATAGAAGAATAGGTAAGAGTTTGCAGATTGTTCTTTACGTTGTATCGAATTGTTATGATTTACTCGTTAATGCAATCGAAATCTTATTTACATTGTGTGTTATTGTAAATCTTATCTTTGTTTGAATTGTGAATCTAAATGTTCATTCAATTACATATATTTTTCCTACTCTTTCCTATTGGTGATCAGTGATGGAAACCTCTCGGTTGTTGCATGAATAGTATTATGAGCCAAAGGGCGGATGATCCACCATGACTCAACAAAGGCGATCCTAACAAAGTTTGGTGCTATTAAAAATTCAAAGCATAACTTTTAGTGAAGAAGAGGGCTTTATTGTGAAGCCAATGAAGATTTATCATATTGAAGATACGGAGTTCAATCAACTAGATTTCCTAGTTAATTATTTGTTAATCGTCTTTCCTTAGTTCAAGCTTGTAGAAGGTTATAAGGATAAGGATGAGTTTAAGAAGATGAAAATTCATTTTCATTATGTGCTTGGGAAGAATGACGAAGAAGTATGGTCCTTGGTGAAGATAATCAAGCTTGTCTCAATAACTCTAGATGCTTTTTTTTGAAGGAGTATTACAAAATATTCGATACAACGTTGTTAGGGTGAATAATGGGTTATTTGATTTCACCATTGCAGACTTCCTCTAATGAATGTAAATGATCTTATCACAACTGAAAAGTTAATTGGTGATTTAAGCAAATCTCAAATTCCAGACAAGGCTATGTACATCGTTGGATATAGGCACATAAAAGCCTTCTTGGATGCTTATTTTTCTCACTTATCCCTGACTGATATTGATCTCTCTATTGCCTTTAACAAAAATTCGAAAGTTCCAAAGGCTTTGTTGAAAGGAAAAATAGACATTAAAGAATGTGAAGATGGAGATATTATTCATAAACCATTAGTTTTGTGTTCCAGGGATATGACAAAAAGGAGGAAGGAAGAAATTATTCAAAAACCAATGGGTGTTACGGTACATGGAGATTCGAAGAGTTTATTTGCAGTCTATAGAGATACTACCCTCATCTAATAACCATAGAATTTAAGCCAATTTTAAACTTTTTCAAAACACTTAAAACCATTCTACATTACATAGATTGTTTTCAAAATAATAATTATCAGAGTTTCCCAGTATCAAATCATAAAATCATAACAGCAGGAGGAGTGGTACGATCATGCCTTCGCCTTCCCGTGATCACCAGAAGTACCTGAAACAACAAACTAAAATTGTAAGCTCAAAAGCTTTGTGAACTACCCCCAAAATACCCATAACCACGATAATATACTGATATTGCCAGATTTATACATATTTTTAGGCAATATTTATTTACATTTTTATTGATATTTTGCTTATTTGTATAGAATAATGGTACTTATAAGGATAAATTGTTATTTGCATCCAAAATATAAGCATTCTCGAAGATAGGGATTGAAATTGACAAAACATGGAGCTTTGGAGGCTTGAAGGGAAGAAGGATGAAAAAAATCAATAAAAAACGTACTCACGACGTGAATAGTTCATGATTCACGACGTGAGCAGAGTATTCTAGAAGATATGCATCCAGGTAAAAGAGTCCTTGTCGAATACGTAAAACTCGCATTCACGACGTGAACTCGGTAAAATCGGATAGTATAATTTCTCTTGCTCGTTACAACTTAGAAGACTTTTGGCTGGAGAAAAGGGTTTCAGAAGACGAAGTTTAGCAAAAGCAAAGTCTTGGAGAAAGGTTTTCAACACCAAAAGAGTAGAGGTTCATAATTAGTTCAGTTGTTGATACTTGAACATGTCTTATACTTTGATTAGTGTTTGTTTATTTGCTACTATGAGTAGCTGAATCTAGCAACTCTTGTTTAGCTAGATGAAGCTTCTGACATATGGTTTAGCTTAATGACTATTCGATTTGATTAGTTGGTAAATTGCTTGTGTTTGATTATTATTACCTAGCATGCTTATGTTTGTTTCTTTAGTTGCTTAAATTCTTGTTCTGTGTAGCTAGTGATTATTAGATTACATGAACTTGAAACCTAGTGATTTAGTGAACATTAAATTGCTAGAGCTAGGATCGACCGAATCTTAGGTAGTAACTGAAGTAATTAATTTTAGCTGTGATGGAGAGCATAATTGTGACCATAATTGTGTTTGCTTAGATACATCTTACATAGCCCATCTATAATTAATAACTAATTCTGTGTTTTCTTATGTATGACCATAAAAGTGTTGGGTTTTGAGCATTCTAACACTCCTATTGTGTACATTCAACCCTAAATACCTTGGATCTATGTTTTCTCTATTATACATGCAAATATCAATTTCCAAGGTATTTATCCTAACTAGCATATTATGAAGTACAAGTAATATAGAAACTAGTAGAAATACATACCTCTTTCTTGGTGCTTGATTCCATGGAGCTCAAGAGCCTAGTGCCCCAAATGTGACACCTCAAATGGTTTACACAACATCATATGCACTTGGAATAACTTAGAGAGAAATGATCACTTCATGAAATCGGCTTGCCTTCTACATACACACATGGTCGCCGATTTTTGCACAAGAATATGATGCTTATATGGTTGTTACAATTAGGTTAAACCCTAATTGGCACGGCTTTCCATTTCCTTGGATCCGTGGGTTCAAATACTCCATGGAGCATCCATGGATCATCCTATGGGTTTTAGCCCAACTTGATAGTCCATGGAGCATTAGCCCACTATACAAGTATGGATGATTTACACAATCAACCCATATATTTAATTAGTCTTCTTTTGATCACTTAATTATATCTAGATTAATTCTTGATCAATACTAATTAAATAATCTTATTAATATATTATAACTTATAATATATTAATAAACCTTAAGTGTTATTTCTCTCATTTTAGTCTATCCAAATGCATGATGCCATGCAACCCAAATGGACCATGCCGGGTCGGGTCAAGTATATACCAATTATAGTTATAGACTTAGACACTAATCCAACGGTCTCCCACTTGGATAAGTCTAATAACTATTATTGTAAGTAAGCCTTCACAACCCGACCAGAAATCGTAGCTCTTAAAAGCTTCTGCCAAACTCTGAAAAAATCAATGACACGTCCATTAGATAAGTGATCATATATTCCTCCATTCTAGATATCATATGGACTGAGACATAGATTATAATCACTGTCTCTGTCCATTTGTTTTTTCCTGATGTCTGATTTATGATGACCGACTAATTAAACAAATCAAATCAGTCCAGGCTTGGCCAAGCACTTAGGGGTGCCATCACTAAATCATCGAGGGGCCCACAGATATCGCTTTTATCCTGAAGATAAAAGGAACAGATAAACTTCAACTCATATGCTTGTACTGACTACTTGTTGAATCGTACACAAAGGCAGATTTTATAACATCGAGTTACCAATGCGTTTTCGTGCAATCAATGTATAGCCAACTCATAGTCAACAACTCATATCTCTAGGTTTGAAGAATATAAGATATTATCCATGAAGTGATTCAAATGAGCGTGGGTTTAATCAAATACTCAGAACTTATGAGCACTCATGAATGTTGTAGCAACCATTGCTATGTCTAATGCACCTTAGACGAATCTTAAAAGCCATATTCGTGACAGTCTTGATTCATATCTACTTCCAACATATGACCGATTGTGGATGGTTTGAATAACTTAATCATTCACGAAGAATGATCTAATTATTCTGGAAGTCAAAACATGCAAAGTGAAACACAAGAATAGTACTTAATCCTATATGGTCCCAAACTCTTGAGTGTAAATAAAAACCCTTTTATCTAAGCACCATATTGATTACTCATTATTCATTGTTTCAATTTATCAACTTAATACTTGAATTGAAACAATAGTCATGCCATGCACCAAGCATGCATACTATGTTCGTCCAAACAACAACTATGCCATACTCCAAGTATGCACACTATGTTTACATATGGTCTTCTCTTTGTGAAATAGATCAATTGACAATATTTCTATGATGTTTATTTCATAATTCCAATCCTTATTGTAAATGTAAGAATATCAACCTCTTTCCATTTACTATAATCTGTTAGATTGTAAACTTATATGCAATGATCCCCTTGTAATGACTATGCACAATGTCACAAAGACTTGGCAACAGACATTACAGAGTATTCTAATGGAAAGCAACTCCATGGAAATGAAGTCTCAAATTCAAAGTACATTCCTTTGAACATCCTTCTTTACATTAAGTTCTTTAATCTTGCACAGATTCAAAGAATAACTTCCACCTATGGAAACAATTCCTCATTACCATTTTGACTATCACTTCTGAACAAGAGTTGCCACTTTTCAAAATATGTCAATATGATCCTAACTATATACTTCCAATTGTCCATGAGCAATCAATCTTTGGTAAACCTCAGATTGTCCTCGACAATTGGTTAATCATTTTAGTCATATCCAGTTCTATTCCTTTTCCCTCCTAAAGTCCTAGGCATTTGGAAACTTTAGAATGGATAAATATTATAGCGCATGTAATCAAACCTATACCCAAAGGATATGGGACATGATTCATGCTAATTTTTTTTTATTTTCCATGTTCTCACAATTCGAACTATGAAGAGGGATGTCGTAATCATAATCAAATTTTGAGAACACCACATATATTGAATTTACTTATGTTGAACCAATCCAACATAACATTCATATATATCCTTGACTAAGGTTTATTAAAATCTCAATCTAAGCTTGTAGAATTGGAATGAAGTATAAAATCCTCTCCCTTAATTATAGCAAAACAACTTTTCAAACCCGAATTGAAAATTTTGTTTCCTATAATTAACATTTCTAACTTGCAACACTTAATATAATAATCATGATCCCACTAACATGATGATTATTAGCATAACACTTATGCTCCCACTAGCTTTAACATGTATCCAGAAATCAGCTGGACTTCTTGAAATCAATACTTTATTGACTTTCTTACCAAAGTTCAGATTTCTGATACGAGATGCTTTGATAAGACTTTATCAATATCATACACCTTTCCTATAGCTCACATGTTTATCTAGACCTTTTGCAATTCTCACTAGTTAGTGTGCCGGTTAACCACACACGCTCCACTAACTATATTAGAATGCAAATATCACAACTGCTATCTACTTGAAATCTTCGTAGTGAAAACGTTTCCTCACCATCATTTTCATGAATCAAATAGAAACCTTATGACACTTAGATTTTATGGTGTATATGTTCCTATCCATGTGAATTTGTCAAAACCATAATCAAAAGACAAGGTTAGTGACAAATCCAAACTCAAATGGACTGGACTTGTTCAATCTCATTTTCTTGTCACCCGTCAGCACAAGGGCCTACCATTGCTTCCAGGTTGTTATACAAACAATTGAGAACTCATAGAACTCATAAGCATATCTGCCTTTAACAGGAATGGCACAGAAACAAGAATAAGTCAACACAATAGGCTATAAACCTCAAGTCGTGTGCTAATGAAGAACTTCAAGTTTATTCTTGATTAGTTCTCAAGACCTTTAAGACTCCCACAATCCTCTTGACATATAAGACTCTCTTGCCAACTATTCAAGAGATAGTGTGGATTCTTTATCAAGACAAACACTTCACACAATTGGCCTAAGTTCGTCTTTGTTTTATCCAAAACATCACAACTTACCAATTTCAAATGTACAAGAGTAGAAAACCTTTTACTCTTACATTTGACCAGTGTTAATAAACCTTCTTTAAGATGTGTCTTTCAAGTTACAATCTTGGAGTATGACTCTAAGAATTGGTTTTGGAGCGAAGTACGATTTATCTTTTGATTTAACCATTTCAAGAATTCATGATTCCTCTCCTTAGCCAAACAAATGAACTAAGGTGTCATTAGAGGATCAATTGTGATATGGTTTCATAATCACTATAATAATCATAAAACAAGATACTCAAGCACTCTCCCATCTCTTCAGATTGGAGAAACTTTTATCTTCCTGCCTTATTTGATTCTTCTTATCCGTTCTGTCATACATTGAAACTTTTCCAAAGCTTTAGAAATACACTTAAACTTGTAAGTATAACCATATTTACTAAACATTAGTAAATCATGACGAATAGTCTTCTCGATCTTTTGTGGTGGGCTTGACCAGTGCACAAGAATGTGTACTCGATCCCTTATTCCTTCACTTGACTCACATATACATGCGAACAAAGGATTAGTCTTAATTTTCCAAAGATGTCAATTCTCATTCATCATACTATACGACTTGCATGATTTCCAAGTTTCTGTCCACTTGAAACCTTGGGTGATGAGAATCTTTCCTTATTTGGTAAATTATGACACTACCACAAATGAAAGAATCAAATCCATTTACTAGTAGTGCTTATCAATGGAAACATATAAACAAATTTTTTTTCACAAATGCCATTGTAAGGATACTAAAAAAAATAAATAAAAACAAAAATTTTCTTTTATTTTAAAGCTTGCGGAAAAACTTATCCTTACAATGCAAATACTTATGAAAACTTGTTGTTATTTGTTCCTAAGCAATATTTCATAACTCATATGCAGCGGCTCAAAATTCTGGTCATCGAACCATGCGATCAGAATCATCTCACTCTTTCTTTAAGCTTCATTTGATTCTTCCAAAACATCAAAATGCAATTACATTGCATTATGTATTAAGAATCCCCAAGCAGGATCTTAATAGACTTAGATAATGGGCTTTACCTAAAGTAGAGTCAAACATTTGACTTTACTATCCTTATGGACTTTTAGGTAAATTCGGCAGCTTTGCAACTAATGCCCCTTCCTTTAGCAAAAGAAACATATGGACTCTTTGGAAATGATACACGAGACGATCACAGACTTAGCATTTCTCTTTACTGGCCATTGCGTCAAATGACTTGACCATGGCTGATCCCTTTCCATTGGGAAGAGAAAACTTTTCTGAACTTCTAGTGTTATCATTGTTAATGTCCATGAAAGTTTGGAAAGTAGATCTTCCAATCTAATTAGCTTTACAAATGCTCCGAATCATTGCTGATTCAGCATCATCAAGCAAATAGGTAAGATCATTAAGGGTCATGTCGTGATCTGTCATCGGGGAGTGACTGAAGAACCAAGTCAACAACCATCTACTTCGAGATTTCGACACTCGACTCTCCCGACTTGTGAATATATGAATTAACCTCTAAGATGTAAGCACATATAGACTTTACTTGCCAATAGGGATTGAGTGACTTAGAACTTATCAAGTCTTGAACCTTGTGGCATAAGGAGAATAATAGGAGGAGGTGGATGAAGTGAAGCATGATTTTCCAGTCCCATTAATGCACAACAAAAGGATTGATCTTTCACCTTGATTGCCATTTGGGATATCATCTTCATTAGTAAAGCTTGTTCCTAAGGATTTGGGAAGACCATATATGTCTTAACAAGACATCTATAATGGGAGAAATTCAAGTTTAGTTAATTTAAAGTCCTTAACATAACACCCAATATGAAATATTAAGGCTAGGATCCAACAACCAATTTATAACCGTAAGAGGGATGCCGTAATCCAAGCTATAAAATATTTGAAGGTAGGTAAATGAAGATTTACCAATTTCCACCATCAAAAAGAAATATAATTAAGGTTTAATTGGATTTGAAACTCGTAGATCTTTTGAGATACATTGAACTTTCAATGGCATGTTTGAATCTCTATTGTGCCCTCTCAAGTTTGTGACTGGGATGTCAAGGATCACAAACAAGGTGTAAATAACCATGCAAATTGACTTGGTACCCTTAACTTTATCACCTAATCGATGTGCCGGTTAACCAGACACGATCCACCGATCTATAATAAAGTCAAGTTAGCCTTTGCCACTCTTACTAGTCCTTATTAGTGTGCCAGTTAACCACACACACTCCACTAACGACTTGGTAAGATACAAAGTGTAATTTCATGGGTTAGCACCTATTTCACATTTTCCTAAGTAACTAATATTAGGGATTTATAAGTATTTACTTACTTAGTATTTATCATTATACTTTTAATGAAGGGAGAGTTATAGTCCTTTCCTACCCGTTCGGCTAACAACCCTCCACCAGTCAAGGAAGCGGTGGGTGAGAGTGGAGACCCATTAAACTGTCATTTTATAGGCAGTAGCCTTATACCCCCCTTATAGACCGGTTTCGTGAATGAGGCCTACTAATGGTAAGATTGACTTTATCTTATACATATCTATATAATTCAATTATAATAATAGTATAAGGGTTGAATTTTAAACTTTTAAAATTCTAAGGTTTTAATTTGGAATTAAAGTAATAGAGTATAAGACTTTAGAAATTCCAAAACTTGAGGGCAAGTTTTGAAACTATTTCAAGACTCTTCAATTCATAACTTATGAGTTTAATTGTTCATTAAAATGAATACTCTTTATTTTATGTAACCTCTCATTCTTTAATGACAATTTTAAAGAAGTGTCCCTTGGAAATCCATAACTTGAGGACAAGTTATGAAGTCCATAAAGAAAACATTTATGAGAAGAAACCTTTCATTTGGTAACCTATGGCATATTTATGAGTTTTAAGATTCATAAATGTGAGCTTCTTTGTAACTTGAGGACAAGTTAGAAAAAACACATTTTATGAACTAACTCTAGATTAATTTGGATTGAAAACAACTAAAACAATTTTTTTTTTAATTAATCTAAACAAACTCATAAATCAAGGAAACATAAAACACTTGGTAATCCATAATTTTGAGGACAAGTTATGGACTCCATACAATTTCATTGAGATCAATAATTATACTAACAAACTATTTGCACATACTTCCTATGATCTACCAAACCTCATAAGCATGAACATTCATAATCAACATTTTTCAAGAATTACATAAACACATATAAAACTTGAAACTTTGATTATAGCATTGAAACTGGTTTAGCATAATCATTACCACTTAAAAAATAGGTTTTATAAGTCCAAAACAGTCAAAGGTATTGATTCTACACCAATTCCAACACCAAAACTCGAAGATATGATGTTTGGGGATTCCAAATCATCGAGTGCATGAACCAACTCGTCGAGTCCCCTGCCCAGACATCACAAATCTTTGATTTTTTTTAGCAATTTAAGCAAGTATAACAAGAAAACAAGCCTAGGCTCTGATACCACTATTGGTTTTGAGCATTCTAACACTCCTATGGTGTACATGCAACCCTAAATACCTTGGATCTATGTTTTCTCTATTATACATCCAAATATCAATTTCCAAGGTAGTTATCCTAACTAGCATATTATGAAGTACAAGTAATATAGAAACTAGTAGAAACACATACCTCTTTGTTGGTGCTTGATTCCATGGACCTCAAGAGCCTAGTGCCCTAAATGTGACACCTCAAATGGTTCACACAACATCATATGCACTTGGAATAACTTAGAGAGAAATCATCACTTCATGAAATCGGCTTTCCCTCAACATACAAAGATAGTCGCCGATTTTTGCACAAGAATATGATGCTTATATAGTTGTTACAATTAGGGTAAACCCTAATTATCATGGATTTCCATTTCCTTGGATCCATGGGTTCAAATACATCATGGAGCATCCTATGGGTTTTAGCCCAACTTGATAATCCATGGAGCATTAGCCCACTATACAAGTATGGATGATTTACACAATCAACCCATATATTTAATTAGTCTTCTTTTGATCACTTAATTAATTCTAGATTAATTCTTGATTAATACTAATTAAATAATATTATTAATATATTATAACTTATAATATATTAATAAACCTTAAGTGTTATTTCTCTCATTTTAGTCTATCCAAATGCATGATGCCACGCAACCCAAATGGACAATGTCGGGTCGGGTCAAGTATATACCAATTATAGTTATGGACTTAGACACTAATCCAACAACAAGGTAGTTCATGAATTGGTAAAAAGATTAGTAAATTTAGACCTTAATTGCTAGTTACATAATAATTGGAAACCAGCTTTGATAATCCATAATTGTTAGCTAACCATAAAGAGGAAGTGGATTCGAACTAAACATGAGTGTTTTAATTAATTGATTGAATTATGTGACTTAAGTTCATCTGGTCTTGTAAAATCAGATAAAACCCCATCATTGCTCTAAAATTAGGTTAATTTAATAGTAGATAAATTAATTAGTCAACATTGTTCCGTGTGATCAACACTCAACTTACCCAACTATTCTATAATTCGACTAGGTACACTTCCTAGGTTCATTTTAGTTAGTTAAGTTAGTTAGGTTATAAATTATAAAATTAGTGGGTACTTTTGTGCACATCAAGTTTTTGGCACCGTTGTCGGGGAACAACTAATTAAATTACTGACTTATTTGCTTTAAATTAATCGATCCTTTTTGTGGGGTAAAACCTGCAAAGAGTTATTTGTTCAGTTTCATTTTTTTTCTGGCATTATAGAACTCACGATGTGAGCTTTATAGGCTCACGATGTGAATCATGTGATTCCTCATTTTCTTAGTTTAGTTTGACTTTCTTAGTTCAGTTTTACGTTTTTTTTTATCTTGTTTGTTTTGCAGTAGTTCATGACCAGGGGCTCTAACACACCTTTGGTGCCACCTATTGAAGACCCAGAGTCCGCCCTTCACAAAAAGAAAGATAAGAACGTGAAAGAAGATCAAACACCAAAGAAGACGCCCTTACAAGAACTCAAGTTAGTGTTCTCAAAGAAGTTGAGAAAGAAAACGTAAGGATCGAGTTCATCTTTAAAGGACAAGAACAAGGTTGAAGACTTAGATCAAATACCTATCCCGAACGAATCCAAATACGAATCTGAAGCCGAGTTTGGACTTTATACAAGTGAACCCGAGAACGACCCAAGAAACGAGATGGTGAATATTGAAGAAATGTCCATGTGAGCTTACAGAAAGAGAATTAGAGATGATGTTTGTCTGGGTTTAGTACAACCTGCCGTTCCTGCCACTGCCACATTCGAGCTGAAAGAACATATCCTTTCTGCACTGAAGGATATCCCATTCTATGGAAAAGATCATGAGGATGCGTTTAAGCACTTAGATGAAGTCAACGACATTGTTGATTATTCAATGTCTCGAATGTGAATAGAGATACTGTCTTGCTAAGGATGCTTCCTGTTACTTTTAAAGGAGCTGCTAAGGATTGGTTAAAAGCACTACCACCGGGTACAATCACTACATGGGCTCAAATGCTTGAGCAGTTTCTAGACCCATTCTGTCCACCATCCAAGATAGCTAAACTCAAGAAGGCAATAGCCAATTTTGAGCAAAACCTGGGGGAGTCACTTTACAAGGCTTGGGAGCGCTACAAGAAGTGTCCATATTCTATGACGGGGTCAATGTAATGACAAGGCAACTCCTTGATCTCCAGGACCACTTACAAAGAAAAATTCGGGTGAAGTCAAGGAATTAGTTGAAGAATTTGCAAAGCATTCTCGTGAATGCCACAATCCAAGGAATGAAGGAGTAAAGGGAGTTGGGAGTACACATTCTGAAGAGATGGCTGCTATGATGGCAATGCTAAATAATATGGACCGAAGGCTGACCCAAATGGACCAATCAATTCATGCAATTAGAGTTGGTTGTGAAAGATGCAGTAGGCCACACTTGACTAAAGATTGCCATTTGGATGAATATGGGAACAAGAAGTCTCAAGTTTGCTGATCAAGTGGGGACAAGTTTGATGAAGAATGGAGAAAACCAAAGAAAGAGTGGCTGCCTTACGATGAGTACAAGAGGCAAAAAGAAGAAAAATATAAGCAGACAGACCAAGGCTTCTACCAAAAAGAGAAACCACCAGCAGAGAAGAAAGTAGACATGGAAAACATGTTGACCTGATTTATGGAAGCATCCGAGAGAAGACATGATGATACCGATGCAGTGCTAAAGGAACACATAAATATGATGAAAGAACAGCACAAAATGATGATTGACCAGCAAGCTTCATTAAGAAATCATCAAGCATCGATTCATAGTTTAGAAGTCCAAGTTGGTCAACTCACTACTTTCGTGAATAATAAATTATCTTCACAACTTCTCGAAAAGAAAGCTCAACCTCATGTTATGGCTATTGATACTTAAGAAGAGGCAATTTTTGAGTTTTTAGAGGCAATATAATGGAGCCAAAGCAGCCCAATCCAAAGCTGAAGAAGCCGAAGCTCGAAAATGAAGACATTGCTGAAACATCAGACTCATGTCATGAGTCCGCTATGCTCACGTCGTGGGCCTGGTCTGAACAGAAAAAGTCAGAATTTGTTCCTGATTATAAACCACCTTTGCCATTCCCGTCTCGAGCACATCTTAGTCCACTGGAAAGGGAACATCTGGAGTTTATTCAACAAATAAAGGGTATTCCTATTAATACTCCTTTTATTGATTCACTTTAAAAAATTCCAGAATACGCGAAGTTCCTACAAGATCTAATAGACACTCGACATGAATTGAAGAAGAATTCTAAAGTGATTCTTAGTGAGCAAAGTTCAAGGGTTGTATTGGGAGAGATACCTAAGAAGATGGGAGATCCTGGACGCCTCACTCTTCCATGTGAGTTTGGAAATAATTTGAAGGCTTATGCTTTAGCTGATTCTGGGGCTAGCATAAATTTGATGCTCTACTCATTCTATCAAAAGCTAAATATTCAGAAAATGAAGGCAACAAAAATGACTATCCACATGGCTAATCGTTCAGTGACTCACCCGAGGGGAATTGTTGAAGACATCCTTGTTAAAATTGGGAAATTTGTTTTCCCGGTTGATTTTGTAATTATGGATATGAAGGAGGATGCAAATATCCCAATCATTCTTGGTCGCCCTTTGCTAAATACTTTTGGCACTTTAGTTGATGTTCGTGAATCTAAGCTTATATTGAGGGATGGTGATGATAAGGAAGATTTTGGAATACAAGATGGATTTGAAGGATATGATGTTAAAGGTGAAGTGTTCAATATTGATGAAGATAATGAACTTGAAGAATTAGAAAAATCATGGAGGAAGAAATCAAGACAATTCAACAAGTCAAATGCATAAAACCAAAAGCATCCGTTCCATTTTTCGTTGAAGTCATTGCCTACACAAAACCAACATCTTTGATAAGTGAGGAAAGTGATGAAATGTCGAGTGATGAAGAAGAAGTTATATCAAAGGTGACTAGTCCAGTGGTGAAGGAAGAGAAAGTTCCTATGGAGCTAAAGAAGAATAAGGAGAAATTGGAGAATAAAGGTACCAAAAGAAAGCCTAATATGGATAAGGTGAAAGCTAAAAAGGAAAATTTGAAAAATGCATACATTAGACGAGTCCAAAAATATAAGAGGCGATGGAAGGAGTAGAAAATCCAGCTGGTGATGGACTCATCTGAAGATTCAACGTAGGAGGCACGGAGTCCAGCTCACGACTCCTCAAGAAGAAGCGCTTCTCAGGAGGCGACCTGAGTTTGAAATGGCTCCTAAGAGGGAAGTACCAATTGGAGTGGCAGGTTTACATTCGTTCTACAATTTCCCAACAACAATGTCCCGAGAAATTTTGACCCGCTGGAACATCCGTTTGGGGTGGCTTTACAATAGAGAGATTGCAGTTGCACCCACCGTAAATTTGACACCTTTGAGGGAAGTTGGACTTATGGATAGGCTGTCCCCATTTTTGACGAAGATGTTTATTGGAGATGGTTTTTCGTTTACTTGTTGGGGTGGCTTAATCTTTTCCGCATTCAAGAAAGTGTTTATAAGGAATTCTTTGTGGAGTTTTTCTCGACAGTGACATTCCAAGAGAATGTCCAAGACCCTCATTATCAACAAGCTTTGGTATTCCGTCTCAAGGGAGAGTACCATGAATGCAACCTCGTGAAGTTTGCTTGGAGGGTGGGGATATATAATCCCTAAGAGGCAATGACTCCTGAGTTTGGCATGTTCTTGAGGGAGGCGGTCAGAGGTTATGCAGATGGTGCTACTGGGTTTGGTTTCTAGCATGATATTGCATCTGGGATATTCAATTCTGGAGTGTCTCCCGAGAGCAGCATTCAGTCCCCTATCCATCGATTACTTCACCGATTCATAATGTTTTCCATCAACCACAGGAGGCATGGGGATAATATAACGAAGCAAAATCTATTCTTATTATGGTGGATCTTACAGTCGGGATTGTGTTGCAACATTCCTTACTTTTTGGCACGCTTTCTGGTTGATTCTGTTGCTAGTTCTCATCTTGGGAGCCTATCTGCGGAGGGCAATTCATTACACATTCGGCCCGATCATATGGTTTGCTTGTTCCTGATATCACTCGTTCCATGACTTGCATGGCTGAGAATGAGTTTAGCATGGGTTATTTGGAGACAATGCGGGTTGTTAGGAACTTTGGATCTCACCGGGGTATTTTGGCATTAGATGATGAGGGTGGTGAGCAGTAAGGTGATCAACCAGAGCAGCAGCCACAACCATGGCCAAGGCGAAGGAATGTGAGAGGGAGAGGTGAACGAGGACAACCGGTGCAGCAACAAGCACCCATTGGCGGACCCAACTTTGGGGGTGATATGACAGACTATTTTGATCAGCTTTCACTTAGTGTGAATTGGATTGGGGGTACAATGGAAAATATGATCCGACATTTCCATATTGAGCAACCTCCTCATTTGGGGAATCATTACCCGATTTTCCCTTGGTGGAGCGAATATAGAAACCAAGGAGGAGATGGAGCAGGTACAAGTGGAGTTGATGATGATGACGAGGATGAGTGATTTGATTTAGTTTTTAGTTTCTAGTTATTTGGTTTTAATTTGTTTGAGAACTTTGAAACACTTGTTGATTTATTATTATGTTACTTTTATTTTCTTTTGGTTGTTTGATTACAGCATGCTAAGGAGTTTTTGGAAGGGAGTAAAGTCGAGACAAGAGTCGTGTTCGTTAGACAAATGTCATTAGAGTCTAAGGAGTTAAGAGTCGAGACCCACAATTTTAACTAAGTGTGGGGTGAGTCAAGAGATAGGATAAGTGTAGAGAAGAGTCATAAAATCATTTATTAGCAACGTCTTAATCAATTAAGACATTTGTTTGAAGTTAGGAGGTGAAGACAGAATTGTTTTTTGTATGTCCAGTACTCAGGTCGTGACTCCCTAAAATTCACTTCGTGAGTCAATTTTTCATGGGTTTCTACTTTCCACGTTTTATCAATTTCACGTCGTGGTCCTTATTAGAATTCACGACGTGAATCATGTAGTTCCACAAAGATGAAGCCCATTGATGCATTTTACTACATGGGTCACCACTTTTCTTCTTGGGATTGTTATGAAGATTACTTTCGCTCGGTTTCTTTACCATTTAATGTGGCGTATGCTTTCCTACATTATTCTCCTTGCTTGGAGATTTACACCACCTTTGTTGAATTTTGAAGTCTCGATTCCATATTTTATTGATGCTTATTACATCTTCCGCGGGATTAACATCCACGTTCATATTTCGAAGAAGTTCCACATTCGAGATGCTCATTTTGTCCACACTTATGGAGTTCGATCACGCCACTATCCCAGGGGAGTATGTTCCTTTTTCTCCCTTTTATTACTTTTATTAGTTTATGCATACAATGAGGGCATTGTATGTAATAAGTGTGGGGTAGGAGGTCGAAAAAGTAAAAAATTAAATTGCTATAAATCTTAGGAAATTTAAAAATTTTCATAGATTTGAAATAATAATCTAATATTGGTTCTAGTAATAATAATTTGAACTTAAGTTGCTAGTGTTGCATTGGGATGATCTAATGAGAGCTCAAATGTTTAGTTAATCCAAAACGCGTTATAGTGCATTTGTGGTCTCCTTTATTCTAGTGAAATCATGGGACAAAAACACAACCTCGCTTAGTTTGTGGGATGCAATATGTTTAGCAGCCTAAACCTGAAATGTATCCAGGAAAACTTATGTAGTCTTTGCACATAGACTAATATCTTAACCAATAAGGGTTGAAGTAAAGCGCCCGTACTTAAGCATGTAGGTTTTTGAGTGATATAAAAATGTGAGTACATGTAAAAGAAGAGAGAAATTACCAAAAATGTGAAAAATTAAAGAGTTTTTGGAGCATAAAAGTATCAAATTATGAAGATCAAAGATCGAAAATTCTGAAGTTTCAAAAGTTGAAGATATCAAAATTACATAAAAACTTGTTGAATTCAAAGAAATCAAAGATCAAAATATCAAGAAGTGAAGAATTCAAGAGCTCCATATTATGGTATCTTCTAAAATTTGTAATTCTCTAGTTTATCTATGCTTGGGTGGCTTTACAAAAATACCTTGAGGTTAGAGAGCGTTCTAAGGATGGATTCTGAGGGTTGCATAAAATGAGCATTGTTCAGAAGAAGTGGGTGAATGTTTATGAGAATTGTGAGTATTTAGAATTGAGGGGGGTTACTTAGGAAACATTTTAGATACAAATGCATGCGTTGAGGTCTTGGCATAATGGCTGAGCTAGAATTGGATTGTTTTATGTGATGCTAGTAATGAAGGTTTAATTTTGAATTTATTAGATTTGCTTGAGTGAAAGCAAAGAACAAGTGTGGGTTATTTTGATATTGCCATATTTATACATATTTTTAGGCAATATTTATTTACATTTTTATTGATATTTTGGTTATTTGCATAAAATAATGGTACTTATATGGATAAATTGTTATTTGCAGCCAAAATAGAAGCATTCTCGAAGATAGGGACTGAAATTGACAAAACATGGAACTTTGGAGGCTTGAAGGGAAGAAGGATGAAAAACTCAGCAAAAAACGTACTCACGACATGAGCAGAGTATTCCAGAAGATATGCATGCGGGTAAAAGAGTCCTTGTCGAATACGTAAAACTCGCATTCACGACGTGAATCCTTATGGTTCACGACGTGAACTCGGTAAAATCAGATAGTATAAATTCTCTTGCTTATTACGACTTAGAAGACTTTTGGCTGGAGAAAAGGGTTTCAGAAGACGAATTTTAACAGAAGAAAAGTCATGGAAAAAGGTTTTCAACACCAAAAGAGTAGAGGTTCATAACTAGTTTAATTGTTGATACTTTAACATGTCTTATACTTTGATTTGTGTTTGTTGATTTGCTACTATGAGTAGCTGAATATAGCAACTCTTGTTTAGCTAGATGAAGCTTATGACATATGGTTTATCTTAATGACTATTGGATTTGATTAGTTGGTAAATTGCTTATTATTACCTAACATGCTTATGTTTGTTTCTTTAGTTGCTTGAATTCATGTTCTGTGTAGCTAGTGATTATTAGATTACATGAAATTGAAACCAAGTGATTTAATGAACATTAAATTGCTAGAGCTAGGATCGACCCAATCTTAGGTAGTAACTAAAGTAATTAATTTTAGCTGTGTTGGAGGGCATAATTGTGACCATAATTGTGTCTGCTTAGATACATATTACATAGCCCATCTATAATTAATAACTAATTCTGTGTTTTGCTTATGTATGACCATACAAGGTAGTTCATGAATTGCTAAAAAGATTAGTAAGTTTAGACTTGAATTGATAATTACATAATAATTGGAAACCAACTTTGATAATCCATAATTGTTAGCTAACCATAAAGAGGAAGTGGATTCAAACTAAACAGGAGTGTTTTAATTAATTGATTGAATTATGTGACTTAAGTTCTTTTGGTCTTGTAAAATCAGATAAAACCCCCATCTTTGCTCTAAAATTAGGTTAATTTAATAGTAGATAAATTAATTACTCAACACCGTTCCCTGTGATCGACACCCGACTTATCCAACTATTCTATAATTCGACTAGGTACACTGCCTAGGTGCAATTTAGTTAGTTAAGTTAGTTAGGTTATAAATTATAAAATTAGTAGGTACTTTTGTGTACATCATATATAGGCAATCATAAGCAGCATATTATGGGTCCACTCAACCATCAGGTTGGAATACCCCAGGCGCACAACCAACAGATTGGAATGCCTGCATACTGTGAGTCAAATCGTCCTCGGGATGGAATACTCACGACCCACAACCAACGGGTTGGAATGCCCAGGTCTATTGGCCTCCGTATAAAGCAGGTAAGCCTCAACCTGCAAACAAACATGTGCACATATATCAGATAACAATCTATCAAGAAACAAACCAATCGAGCAGATCATAACAACAAAACAACATCCTATCTATCAGGATACTGATCTAGCGGATCATAGCAACATATAACATCCTATCTTTCAGGATACTGATCTAACATATTATAACATCATGTAACATCCTATCTACCAGGATACCGATCTAACAGATCATATTAGCATATCACATAATACCATCCAATAACCAGGACACCGATCTAACCAGGTCACTAAGCATAAACATAACCTCATCCTAACTATTAGGATGCAAAAAAATAAACATTTCATTCCATAACTGGATACAATCCATAAAGGGTCAGTTTTGGGGCCTTAGACCCTTGAGTATAGTGAGGATAACTCACCTCGCTAGTTGTGCTGAAATACTGCAAATCTCCGACTGGTGTCTCACCGGGAATCCCAACTATCATATAATAATAAACACTAGGTTAATACCCAATATTACTCCCTTGATTAATTTTCCTCATAACTTATTAAGTCAATTCTCTTTTGTTGGTCCAAAGCCCCACACCAAGTCCTTAACTTGAAAGTCCATAAGCATAAATTCACTATTTGGCCCAATTTACTAAATTGAGCCCAACCTCCTTATTGGGCCTAATCCCATGATTGAATACCGCCAACTGGCCCAAAACATCTTATTTACAAATTCCAATAAAGGCCTAAATTCAGATAGTCCATAAACAACCCAAAACCCCAAGCCCATTTGCCAATGGCCCAACAGAGGATGTACGCGGGGCGTACTCATCTAGACGTTGACCACCATCGGGGTGGTTGACCCAGTATGCTGGGCATACTAGACAGATTTCCAAAAACTTGTTAAGTGCTTAATGGCTTAAGCACTTAAGCCCAAACCTGAGATCCAGAGGCCTAATATGCCTAGGATCCATAAAGTTACGAACTTTATTACTTTGGTAGTCCATAAAGTTCTAATTTCTTGGTCTTAATCCATTAAGACCTTATCCTTCCATGCATGGGACACAATCAGCAAATGGGACCTCATTTTTATCACTCAAGGTCCCTTCAAGAGTCCAAAAGGACAGGCTTTTACGTCCAAAACACAACATGCACCACCTTGTGGTTTTTGGGACAAGAAATGGTTCTCTTTAGCAAAACGGGGAGATCTAAACATATAAGCACAAATTTTGAAACTTTATACCTTTTGGAGCTTCTTGTGCACTAAATAACTTCAGATCTACAAGATTGGTCACTTCCTTCAACTATTTCATGCAATGGTTCCCTCTTAAACACTCAAGAACACACCAAATGAGTTAAAGACACAAAAAGGGAGGCTAGGGTTTTAGAGGGATGACTTTGATCTGTGGAGGCTGAGGTAAAAGAGGTGTGGGTGCACATTATGTTGCTTATATAGGCCCCAAACCCTAAATATTAGGGTTTCACCCAGATATTAGTACGCCCAGCGTACTAAGGCGGACCTTAATACGCTTAGCGTACTCTTATGTACGTGCAACGTACTCCCTTTTTGGGCCCAAGTTTGCAAACTTGGTCATTAAACTTACCTTAGCTCTTCACTTCCAACCCCATGGACCATAATGACAAGGAAAGAATAAAAGAGGGTTCAGGAATACCTGCCAAATCTCAGGATGTTACACCTCATTTTAAAGATTCATCATTGATCACAAAAGGGGAGAATATAGATTCTATCTAAGTGTGATATGAAGAATCTTAGGTAGTTGACTTGTTTACAGATAGTCTGTAAAGGACGAAGGTCTATATAAATTCGCTATGTATCTATTTAGTAGGCAAATTAGTGGTTGATTATGTAATGTTGAAGTCCTAGTAATTTTTTGTATCTATAAGTATCCTATAAATAGGGTAAGTGTATTAGAGGGTTGTAACTTTTGCCCTTGTACGCACTGAGCTTTCTCTCACTACAACTCTCTTATACTCATTCCAGATATATTGAGCTGAATCAAGATCTTATTTAGATCTTTGTGTTCATACTTACTCTGTTTTTACTTACGATTTATTAAATCTTAATTCAAACATCCTTTCAGATTTTGTCTTAGACTTCTTTGGAGTAGCAACTTTAGGAATATCAACTAACGGCTCCCGATATTGAATCGACATCGGGTTCGATACTAGAACCAAACTTAACATGTATACAAGAATCCTTCCAATAGAAGGAAAATTAGTTGAATTTTTAACCATCGTCTTTGGAATTTGAAGAGTATAAAACCCATCAACTTCGATATTTGTTAGAACCAAAATTCTTGCCTGTTGATACACTTCATTCAAAATCAAACGCCAAAACCTCGCACTTACAATCTCAGTCGCCTTTCTTAGAATGATTGATATATGAAGTGAAATCATCTCAAAGAAGTGAAGCATAATAGACCTTGAAATGTAATATAAACTTGCAAAATATAATACAACTGAATTTTTGCCTAATCTAACCTACAATTCCTTCCTGCCAAACACCGTATAACCACCTTAAAAAAGATACTCCAAAGTGATTCATCATATGAAACATCAACGATGATATTTGGATGTCCTTGTCGATGTTGCATGTATAAGAATTATATTTTGTATGATTTTGTAAACGAACTTGGCGAGTTGGGTAACCTCAAATCGACATGTTGAGGAATGTTTTGGCCACGAGATTTAATGAAACATCAAACACTGACACATTCTTGAAAAAAAAATAAAAAAAAACAAACAAGTTCTTAAGAGATTGCATTCTTTAAGAATAACATGGGAAGAGGAGGAAGATTTGGTAGGTGGTTGTTTGACATTAGCATGCCGATTTCACTCTGTGTTCTTCAAAAATCTGAACATCAATTTTTTTCATACATTTTCACAAATACATGTTGCGCAAAATAAATTGAATCAAAGCTCGTGCATAAAAATATTCAATCTTTTTAAATCGATTCAATTTTTATGAATTAGAAACATAAAAAAAGAACATTTTTAAAAATATAATATGATTTTAGATATTATCATATTAGAAACAAAATGAAAACTTTTTTCAAAATGATAATCTGATTTAGATGAAAATAATAATGAGAAGATGGGAGAAACAAAGTATAGGTCATGAAAAAAAGGATCCAACCCAACCATATTCCATTTTTCCTCCTAATGAACTGAATTTTTGAAAAAAAAATGAGAACAAGGAAGACAATGAACGTATATTAAGAAGATTGTGTTTTTTACGTTCATTATACGTGTCTAATTCAGATGAAGAATACCCTTTCTTTTTTGCATATGAACACATCAAAATTACTCTCCAAATTAAAAAAAATTAATGGAAATAAAGAAAAGACGCACAAGGTAAGATTTGTTCATATAATCACTCCACCTAAATCTGTAAGAGCACATTAGAGTATCCAAAATCCAAAAAAAAAAAAAAAAAAAATCATATTTGATGTTATATAACATTACATATGAGCGGCAAATCCATTAAAAGCATATAAAGAAAAGAAGGTAAACTACTTGTGAATAAGATGACAATAATTAAAAGTATAAAATATTACTTGATTAGATGCAGGAAATTAAAAAAAAAAATCAGAAATTCAGCCATTTACTGTGAATTCTTACATAAAAGTAGCAAGTAAATTAACAGATTGTCTGTAAACGAATAAAAGAGAGAAATATGAAAATACTTGTTAGTCGCCGGAGACATGGTCATCGGAAACAGGAAAAAAAAGAAGAAGTGGCGACATGGTGGTGATGTGGGTGACAGATAGATAGGGAAATACTTAGGTTGTGTTTGTCGCGCCACAACTAGCTGAAAAGCTAACTTATTTTTCGAGCTTTTTTATGTTGTCGTGTTTGGTAAGCCAAAAAGTAGTTGATAAGTTAGCTTTTTGAAAAGCTACTCAGACTAGCTTTTTAGGAGCTTTTTTAAAATTTTCCAAATACACCCCTTAATTAATTATAGAAACACATATTCTTACATGTCCTTTTATGTAATTTTATATATTTCAGCTAGCTTTTCAGCTAGTTTTACCAAACGTTATTTTTTATCAGCTAGTTTTTCAGCTATCAGCTAGCTTTTTATTTAACAGCTAGCTTTTCAGCCATCAGCTAGCTTTTCAGCTAGTCCACCAAACATAGCCTTAAAATTGGCAACAGAGAGGGAGAGATAGTGGTCGCCAATAGACAGAGTGAGTGAGGAGGGCGTGATCGGCGAGGGGTTGTAGGCGACGATGTGATTGGCTTGCCGGTAACGATGATATGACGAATATGAGAGATGAAGGAATGTGGGCTATTTATTCAACTTATCTGACTATTAAACGTGATTTTGTCATTCCTAAATTAAATGCATTAATTATATGGAAATTATAATTAAATTCTACAATTTGACTAATTTGCCCTTTTATGTTTAATTTAACCTAATCTAAAACTATGGGTCCATATTGTGTTATATATTTACACAATACTTGTTGGTTTACATATGATCCTATATATATATATATATATATATATATATATATATATATATATATATATATAAATTCTATCCTAATAAATAAGTATCCAATTGCCACGTGACAATTGTTGAGCCCCTCCTAAGCGAATTTTCCCGCTCAAAGTTTCCATGTGAAGTTCCGAAAATGACCTTCCGCCTCTTAACACCCAATCCGCCTTCTTCTCCCATAATCTTGAATATCTCTTGTTACTTCCTAAATTACATTTTGGATTCAAATTTTGAAATCCTAAAATGGTAGATATCCCTAAATCTCGGAAATTATCGACATTCATCTTTTTTATCCATTGATCCGAAAATGGTAGGTCCAACTGTTACCGTCAAAAGAAACCTAGCCACGAATCTCCGACCAACTCATTAATCACTCTACATGCTTTGGCATTCAAAGCATCTTCTAGCTACATGCATCCTCTGGTACCATCAATTATGGAGCTCAATTTTCTGAAATCAAGAATTTCCCTTTACACAATTACGTTCTTTGCTTTCACCCTCGTCACATATTTCCCATTTTATTCGGTTCAGTCGTTGTTTGTATCAACTTTAAGAGAATCATTGCTTCACACTTCAGGTTAATCGGTGGATTCTTCTTCTTATTGGCCCGAAGACTACATCTTCTTCAGGTTAGTAGTTTCTTTCAACAAATCCTTTTGATTTAATGGCACTCTACTCATTGAAAGTGTTAAAATTGAAATTGACAGTTTTCTTTAATAGCTTCTTCCGGTTCTGCAACCTGTAATTAAAATTGATGCTTCAAGTCTATGGTTTGACAGTCTATGATGGAAATGGTTCGACAATCTACTATTGAAATTGATCTGCATTGTACCATTTGAGGGTACAAATTAACAGGTAAAGTTGTGTTTCATAATTTTAATGAATGTGTAGATAAAATCGATGAGATTTTAAGTTTATTAAACTGGTTTTCAATTCTTAAATAGGAGGAATAAGATTATTGTTTTTAGGCATACATATTGGAGATTGGGACCAAAGTTGTGGTTTTTCTAAATGGTTATTAAAATTACTGATTTTTAAAATGGGACGTTAATTGAAGTTTTGATTATTGTTCAAATGGGCATTTCAGAATATTGGTTTTTGGACATTGGTTTTAAAAGTTGGGATCAAAGCTGTGATTTTCCCTTATGGGTATCTTGGGTGGTCAGGTTATTGATTTTGGACATGGGTTGGTTAAATTGGTATAAAAAGATTTGATTACTTTTTTAATTTTTATTTTAGCTTATTAACGTTTAGACACAAGTTTTTAAATTTTAAAATAAAATTTTCTTGCTTCTTGATGTTTTGTGAGTCTTTGATTTCTTGATTATTCTAATTGCAGTCCATATTTGAGTCTACATAATGATTATGCTTTTTGGGTTTTTAATTTTGAATTGATCTTTGCATGGATGTTCTTTGATGAACCTCCATCGACCCCTAATGGAGATTAAGCCAAATAAATATTTATTTCCCAGGTACGTTGTTTTGGTTTTCAGTTTTCCATATAATTTTTTTTTCTGTATTCATCTACAAATGAGCCTTCTAATGTTAAATACTTATGGTAGTTTTCCATGTTAAACTACTATTTTCAGCGGTGGGGCAGAAGAAGCGTTTTATGAAGGTTCAATGAAATTTGTTGATTACTTGAGGTGGATTTTGGATTTTACGCAATATGTTGAAGTACCATCCTAAGGTGATCCTGGCTTGCTTCCTGAAGTTGTGGATCATATTGCCTATGGGTAAAACGGTAATTAGATTCATTTTTGTGGTTTTATTATGATGATTGAAGATTAAATAGAAAGCACTGATTAGAGGTAAGGGTATGGGTAAGTAAAAAAATTAAGACATTATATGATTACAAATGACCAAATTGCCCCAAATACCTTCATCATCAGCTCATGCATTAGAAATTAGTTACTATAAATTGAATTTTGACCTTCAAAATCTGATAACACAATGTGAAAGAGCTTCATAAAAAATGGTAAAAAAAACTATTGCAAGCTTTTAATGGGCATAAAAAAATAGTGATGCTAGAAGATTTGCTAGAACCTATAAGTTTACCTGTCACTACTTAGCAATGGAATTGATTTGCAGGTAAATATATTTGGTTTATCATGAAATTTTGATATATTGAGAGTGCAATTGGAGCAATCCATGAGACTGATTAAGCAGTATGATCAAATTTTCAATAGAATACCCCAAATGCCATTTCTTGAAAGTTGCATTTGCGTTTGTTCTAAGCATAGATGGAAGTCTTGACTCTTGATGGAAGCTTTTGTTTTAATTTGGTTTTTGTTTGAGTTTGACTTTTTTGTTTTATTAAACCACTTTTTTAATGGCTCTTCGCCCCTTCCTAAGTGCACTCACTGCTTTTGATTTAGAATATTGAATTGAATTTTCATGAATTTGGAATTTGTTGTTCCTATTATATTTAACTTTTTGTATTGAACTTTTGGTTTGATGTACTTGTAGTTCATATCAATGTCATGCCTTTTTTGAAATAAGAATTGTCAAAGTCATATCATTATTGTATATCCTTTTTATGAGTTACTAGTGGTGATTTCGCTCAAAATTATTTGTGTTTATATTAAATTGTTATATTAAGTTATTGTTATAAAAATCCCGACATTTGGAACAACTTAATTTAAGATAACTATGATTTTAATTGTTGTTATATTAAGTTATTGCTATAATAATCTGGGGCATTTTCGAGCAAATTAAATTAAGATAGGGGCTATGATTATAACTGTAAACGTTGGAGAAAAAATAATTTCGAATGTTTAGTTGTATACTTTATTATAAGCATCTTAAACATAATAATTGTTTTTATATTTAACTATTATTATATTACCACTTTTATTTTATATAGATATTATAGATTTTATTAGTAACTATTATATTTTTATTTTCTATTAAACTATTGTTATTATAGTTAAAGAGAAAAAAAAAATTGACACTATATTAGTCATGATAATTATTATTATTAAAATATGTAAGTTATTGTAATTTAGAAGAAAAAAAACTAAACATCGACATAAAATCAAAAGGACGGTTAGATTTTTTTTAAATCGTTATATTTTTAAGCTTAAATCAATATAATATAACTTTAAGACAAAATTACATAAATGGTTATATTTTTTTAAAATTGTTATATTTTTAAGCTTAAATCAATATAATATAACTTTAAGACAAAATTACATAAATGGTACCAAAGGTCACAAGACTATTTTTTGTTTTACAAATAATGTTTGTTGGTTTCCAAAACTTGTGTGAATAATCCATTTTTCTCACTTGTTACTTTTGTCTATTAGTGTAAGATTAATTTGGTCTTTTTTTATCTATCAATGTGAGTCTAATTTTGTGTTTACTTGACTAATAAGACTGAGTTTATGATCATGGTAATTGGTAAACTATAGGGACCATTTATGTAATTTTGTCTTTTCAATAGTGTTTTTTTTACCCGTAGTTTCCACGGGTTTCAACCTAGTATATATATATATATATATATATATATATATATATATATATATATATATATATATATATATATATATATATATATATATATATATATATATATATATGTTCAAGTTCATTTGAGACCATTCTAATTTTGTAAGACCGTGAGACCAAATCTAAAAAGAATTTTAAAATGCAAAATAAATGGAAAAATCCAAAAATTCTTTCTTTTAGATATTACTTTCGGAACTTGAATTAACTAAAAAAATTAAAAAAATCCCATTTTTTTTAAAAATACGTGAAATATTCTAATAGAATATTACATTGTACATATTTTAAAAAATAATTTTAAAATGCAAAATAAATGGAAAAATATAAAAATTCTTTTTTTAAATATTATTTTCGGAACTTGAATTAACTAAAAAATAAATAAATAAATAAATCCCGTTTTTTTTGGAAAGTACGTGAAATATTCTAATAAAATATTACACTGTACATATTCTAAAAAATAATTTTAAAATGCAAAATAAATGGAAAAATCCAAAAAAAAATTAAATATTATTATCGGAACTTGAATTAACTAAAAAAAATATAAAAAAATGCGTCTCACGGTCTCACAAAATTAGGCCGTCTCACATGAACCTTACCATATATATATATATATATATATATATATATATATATATATATATATATATATATATATATATATATATATATATATATATATATATATATATATATATATATATATATATATATATATATATATATATATATATATGGTTAAGTTCATATGAGACCATAATATTTTCTGAGACATGTGGACTTATTTATGTCCCTTGATCACAAATAATCTAAGGCTGAGATCAAAACATACAATCTGATAAGAGACGGTGGAAGTTTTGAAAATTTATCAAAGTTTAGGATTAATGCGATGACACATAGGGGTAAAATAGGAATTGTGTACTCCAATGGATGATATCTGATCAATTCACGTTCAAAAGTTTGTTCATCGTTCTCGCCCAAATTTTCTCGATCCAAATTTCCTCTCAATCTTATTCCCACCATCTTCCAGAAAAAAAAATTGCATTTATCTACTTATTAAAGGGTGCAATTAGATGGAATAATCTTGAAAAATCAGTTGATAAAACCCTAGCTTCTTGTTCGATTAGAAGGTATCAAAAACCCTAGAAATTGCAATAATCAAATAGATTTCAAGCTCTGGTACACCAATTAGAAGGTTTTTGTCTAATTGAGCATCAATCATGGCTCATTCTGGTAAAACTGATTCTAATTCTAGCTCTGGTTTGTGTGATGATTCGTTAGAATTAGTTGATTCTCCATCAAAGGATTCAGATCTAAGTTTTCATACAAAAGACTTCCCCTGATGACTTAAAAGATCCAGAACATGAGGAAATTAGATCTATTGCAGGTATTTTAGGTTTCAATAATTAATAAATTAGGTATTTTTCCTTGTAATGTCTTAATAATATTGGATTTGCTTAGTTGATGAATTATTGATTTGAATTTAGAAGTTGATTTGTTGATTAATGACATGACCTGGTATTAAATATGTATAATACGGGTTGATATGTTAGTATTCCAGATATTCTTATATGATTATGATTTGTATATGATATAGGTTTAGATATGAATTTTAGAATTTTCGAAGATGTTACAGGTGTCCGAACTATAATATAATCTTAGATGTTATTACTACTTTGTTGATTAGTTGGATATTGAAGAATAGTTTAATAATCTGATGTTTCATAAGTTGATATTATAGGTATTCGAATATGATGCCATATGTTACTTCATAACTTTATTTCATTAGATGATATAGTGTTTTAAAACGTTAAAGTCTAACTGTTTTTTAATACTTTTACATTTATGATGTAGTTTTATTGTTGACAGGTTTAGCTATGAATTTCAGATTTTGAGAAAATTCAATACCAAAGAGTAGAGGATAAAGGATTCAAATAAAGTTCTCAAACAAAGTAACATTATGATTCCAATGAGGACCACTTATGAGTTATTTAAGGTATTATGTTGATTATTTCTCTTCTAGTATAAATTTAGTAAAAAGGTTTTTTCAATTTTGATACTCTACGTATTCTTATTAGTATAATCTAAGTTCAAATGTTATTGCATTATTTAATTGAAAGATGTAGTACAAATAGAGTGATATGGGTTTTGTTATCTAAATATCCTGATTTTGTCTAAACTGCTTGATTTGAACCTTTTGGTGAAGTAATGTGTAATATTTAGAGAGCATTTGATATACTATGAAGTTATGTGAAATATTTTAAAATTATGTGTCATATTCTAATTTCAGACATTTTGATATTGTTTGAAACAACTTTCTTTAAAAAAAATTATGTAATATGCAATATATTATTTTAGACATTTTAATTTTGTTGAAACAAATTGTTTTGAATATTTTGGTTAAGTAATGTGTAATATATGATTTTAGAAAAAATGAATTTAATTGGAAACAACATTTTTAGAGCATTTTTTAAAATTTATTGTTTATATCCTAGTTTATTGTTTTAACAAAAGTATGGTTTATTTTCTGATGCAGATGAGATGACAAAATTACCAAATCAAGGGAAAATGAGTTTTTCATCCTAAAGAAAAGAATGCACGACAAGGTCTATAAAAAATTGTAGTTAATGTACCTCATCAGATAGCTCGTCAACAGATCAAATACACGCCACAAAATATGAACAAGTATATATGACAATATAGTTGTAATTTTAGAATATAAGATGTATAATTTTGACATTCAATTGTATTATTCAATTGTATTATGTATTTCAAAGAATAATAGATGTAATATTATAGTTATGTAATGTAATGTTAGTAATATTCTATGTTTTATGTAATATGAGATTAAAATCAAACTTTGTGTGTATAATATTCTATTAGAGTAAGATTCTATGTTTTATGTTATAATAAATAGATATATAAAAGTCTAATATACTAATATTATATGTTGTTTGTTTTCCTATGTTTATATTTAGAATATTTTAATAGAATAATGTTAATAAAATAAATTGATTTATTATTTGATAAAAACATGCATATGTGGAATATTCTACTAGAATATTGTTATATGTTATTTGTTTTCCAAAAGTTATATAGAATATTCTAAAAGAATAATGTTGTAGGATATTCTAAGTTATATCTAGATTATTCAGATGGAATAATACCTAATTAAATTTAGGCTTGCTTAATACTCACTGATATGTTATTATTCTGGCTATTCTAATTATTTAATATTTAATATTATGTTGAAATTTAACATTTTGAAACTATGTGTAATATTCTGATATTAAAGTGTAATATTCCAATATTTTTAATGTGTAAAATGAAATTATATTATGTAACATTCTAATATTATAAATTTGTATTTAACAACTTGATATTATATTATATATATATATATATATATATATATATATATATATATATATTGATTTGACGAGTCAGATGTTGCTTCTTTTTTTAGATGTTCTTTTGTCATAAACTACTTGCTTTAATCATTTTATTCAAGTGATGTGTGATATTATAATAGTATTTGACATATATGAAGTAATATGAAATATTATGAAATTATGTGTCATGTTATCATTTTAGACATTCTGATTTTTTTGGAAACAAATTGTTTCAAATATTTTTGTTAAATAATATGCAATATATGATTTTAGACATTATTCTTTTGTTGGAAACAACTTGTTTTGAACCTTTTTGTGAAGTACTGAGAAAGTACTTCATTAACAATGAAGTAATGTGAAATATTTTGAAATTATATGTCATGTTCTGATTTTAGAATATGTAATATTTTAAAATTAAAAATTAATGTTACAAGAATGTTGTTCGTTTAATGATTAATGTGTTGTATATTAAGGTATATTTTTCATAATAATGTTGAATTCTAAATATCTACATTAAATTTGGTTATCCTGATGAATTGAATATAATGACATTATTATGTAATATTTTCAACACAGATTATGTAATGTTAGAATTAACTTATAATGTAATATGTAATATTATGATATTATTACGTAATATTTTCAACTTACAACTTATAGTGTTGAACCAAAAAAAATTATAGATAACAAAATTTTATGATGTTAATAAGTAATATTCTGAAAGAATGTTATACGGTGCTATATTATGTCATAGGATGTAATATTCTAATTCGGGGCAACCTTCCCTTTAACTGTGAAGAAAAGCAAAATAACAAACATTTCAAACCAGTGAAAAACATATAACTTTATAGAATCAAATGAATACATTTTTAGGATAAATATCAAAATCGTCTCTGAAAGTAGAAATGTATTCTATAAACCTGATAGATTAAAAACCACATATTAAGTTTTTAACATATAAGATCAGCAAAATTTTGCCAATCTCAGCTTAGGATGTTGAAAACTTCTAGTTTAAAATATTCAAGTTCCTTTGAATTTGGGCTTCATCACCTAAAACATTATGCAATCTAAAACATAAGAAACACATTTAATGTTATAGTTTATATGGTGAAATATTAGTAATATCTTTCATGTATCATATTTGTTTAAAATTAAAGTATATATGTATAATATTATATTAGAATAATATTCTATTCTTTCTATGACGATAATTAGATGTATAATATTCTAACAGACAAATATTATGGCTTGTTTGTGGATGTCGGTAATTTAATAGAATAATATTCTTGTCTTTTGTTAAATATGTTGTTTTATAGATGTATATGTAGAATATTCTAATAAAACAAAGTCTAATTAAATTTAGGCATTTTAATACTCATTGAACTTATATTATTTAAGATTCTAAAATTATATCTAATATTAAGATATTGTTATGTAGTATTTTAAATATATAATTTATAGAGTTATAAGAATATCTAGAATTATTTACAAGAAATCAAAATAATTTATAGAAACAATTTTTTTGATGCTAATGTGTAATATTATGAAATTATGTTATAAAGTGTAATATTCTAATATAAGATATTATATTCTAATCTAGGCCACCCTTCACTTCAACCAAGTAGGAAACCAAAATAATAAATTTTCAAAATAGCAAGAACCATATAAGTTTAAAGAATGAAATGAGTGATTATAGGATAAATATCAAATATTTATCTAAAAGTTTAAATGTATTCTTAAAATCTAGTAGTGTAAAACCACATTACAATCTTGTACCATAAAAAATCTATCACAGTGTTACAAGGTGTAATATTCTAATACAATGTGTAATATTCTAGTTCGGGTCAGTCTTCCCTTCAACTATGTAGGAAACCAAAATAACAAATTTTTCAAATCGATGAGAACCACATAAGTTTATAGAATGAAATGAATATCTTTTGGATAAATACCCAATTCGTTGTTAAATGTTTAAAATGTATTCTAGAAACCTGATAGCTTGAAAACAACATTTCATGTTTGTACCATAAATCCTGTCAAAATTTATTTTGTTAGATAAAGGGAGGAATGATGAATTTCAAAAGGGTATTACAAAATTATAGTCAGATAACATTATACCAAAAGCCTAGAAAAATATATCACATGATTGTAAGATCTATTAAATATCCATTCATCTCAACACTTGTTAAAAACTTATAATTTGAATATTCAAGTAGGAATTCATTAGCTAAAATTACCCGCAACAAAAAATGAAAGAATTATAAGAATGAAGTACGGTTTATACAAAAATTTCAAATTGAAGTCTACATGCTATAGTATTGTAATCAATGATACAACATAATAATGTAGTATGTAATGTAATTGGTCATAAAACACATAATGCAAAAATTTCTAAGAAAAATACTCCGATCTAATGATCGTTTCTTGAGTACAACCAGTTACTACACATCAATAAGAGCAGTCAATATTGTTCAAAGAGACATCTCTAACCTTTTGTGTTCAAAAAAACTTTTTTTTTGACACAATTATAGTAATGATCATATTCTACAAACAAACATAAGAGAAGACAATATTTTCTTTTGTACAACCCTTTTTTCTGCAAGCTAAGAAGAAGATATCCAAACTAAACTATGTTGAATAGACCTCCAACATTATGTGTTTGAAGAAGTAAAAAAGTTATTTTTAACAAAACTATGGTAAATTTAATAAAAGTAGTCAACATTGCATTATTTTTCACTAATTGTGACTCATATTTTGGAAGTATACTAATATTCTTAAAGAAGAATTTAGTCATAAGAAAGGGTGATACATCTGACTCTTTTTTCATTTAGGATTTTCATCAAACAGGTAGATTGCATGTATAGTTTAAGTGAATTTGTTGAATAACAGTAATTACTTTTTACATACCTTATCAATTTTACAAAACACATTGCTTGAAAAGCGTTGAAAATCAAACCTTAAAAGTGTTCAAAGTCAAACCTTGACAAATTGTAAAAACCATAAATCTGATAAATAGAAATCGAATCTTGAAAGTGCTCAAAATAGATCTAAAACAGCTAAACAAATGTGATTTGATGAAGAATTGTTGAAATTAAAGATCAAAGAAGAAAAACTAAACCTTTTTGTTGAAATGGATGATCATGGTGCTAAAAATCGATTAGATTTTGATGGTGATATATGTGATTTGATGAAACATATTGTTGAAAATAACCTCTATCTGATGATCACCCCCGGATGTCGATAGATGAATATCAACCCGAATCAATCCGATTATCAATTACAGATGTAGAAGAATGAAGAAGATGAACTCGGAAAACACAAAAATCATGAATTTAGTAGCTATGAAGTAGATAGGTTACGATCATTCTTTATTCAATCAATCTAAAAAATCAGAGGATGATATGGTTGAAATAAGTGGACATTTAAGGAGATTGAAGATCGATTACATGAGTAGATTAAAGAATGTTGATCACATATGAGCGATAATCTTGGTAGAAGAATCGAAGTAGATGAAGATGTTCTTGAAGATGACGTGAAAATGAAGCTAATAGTGTATCAGATATGGTAGTGATGTTATATTCAAATTGGTGACTAATCTGCCCCTAATTAACTAATAAGTTAGATTAATTAGTGTTAATCCGTCTTTTTTATAAGCCACAAGATCAAATTTGATGAGAGGCTAAGATTTAGTCCCCATGTCTCACAAAATATAGGTGGTCTCAAAATTATGTTGTCTTTTAAATATTGTCTTTTAAATATGTTGTGTAGGATAACCCAACAAAAATATAATAGAAAATAAACATAATACAAATAGAAAAACTACAATCAAATAAATAAGAGCATTGGGTAGTTGAATATATAAATAAAGATGTTACATAAACATACGTTTACATCAAAAGAAAAAACTAATATTCGTCAACTTTGCTCAAACAAAAAAAACCTATATCCATTTTATGAATTTTTTTCTTCATTTAACACCATTCAACCATAGAAACTTGATGATAATTCTTCACTAACCTGCAATCAAAATATTTTTCTTGAAAAAGAAGAATCAGAAAGATATTCCAAGCAAAACATTGATGTTTGGAGGGTCACATCCAAGATTGAGTAATACACACAAATCACATATAAAGATTAAATGAGAAACTAAATATAAAGAAATAATAGAAAAGCTTCATTTGTTTTGGTTGAAAGAAAAAAATCATATTACAATTACCATCGATGCGAAAAAAAACTCCTTTCTTTAAATCATCATATTTGGATCGATCGATATAACTCATTTCTTCAAATCATCATATTTGGATTGTGAATTCTTCAACTACATGAAAACTTTTGAATCACAATATCTTCAAATCCTTCTTACATGTAAGATTTTATATAACACAAAAGACACAAAAGATTGGCCTTTTTATTCTAAACTTGTCACTAAATGCTAATTAAACATAATATAAGTTATAAAAATTTTGAGTGTTAAATCATAATTAAGAAAACTTTTGAGTTGCATTAGTTAAAAAAAGGGGTTTCAAATGAATGTGGTTTGAGGAAGTTAAAAAAGAAAGTTTCAAATGCATGAAATTCAAGGAAAAATGCTAGCTTTATAAGTATGTATGATATATATATATATATATATATATATATATATATATATATATATATATATATATATATATATAATTTAATGGGGTGGGTAATAAATGGAGTGAATTGAAAATGCTCCATACCCAACCCTTTTAATAAAAGGGTAAATAGATACGAGTCGAAAACAGGTAATCAAAGCAAAAATTGAAATACAAACCCATAAAATTTGCCTGGATTTGGAGGAAATCTGGTTAAAAGATCGCTATTGACAAGCCTAGTTGTTTCCATCCCTAGTAACCATTATAATTTTTTTTTGTAGGTAGTCCCATTTCATAGGGACCCTACCTATAAAGACACCAAACATGCGTTAAATGCATAAAGCTATACTTTTTTGGTAAAATAAAACATTTAATTGTAAAACAAGTTAACAAATTAAAATAAACAATTAAAGTATCGAACAAATTTACCTTATTACACATTCAAGAGCCACAAAACAGAGTTGAAAAGATCAATACCATTTTTTTTTTATGTTTGTGTAACCATGGGTTTGTTCTCCCAAGATAATGCAATTACGCAGGAAAGTTGGCAATGTTTTCTTTGTGATCACTACTTAAGAAACTTATTCTGAAGAGGTTATAAAACACAGTTACATATATTTAGTTTTAAAAGAAAGAAAAATGTATTAAATACACATGTTATGTATGGGAGAAAATCTACTTTTCGGTATCCGGAATATACGATAGTAGGTCGTATTCCTAAAATGCAGGCCAGAATATCAGTCTAATATGTACGTTTTTTCCTAAGATCTATGGAGTTGACTTCGTCAGTATGAAATGTATCTATACAAATTCCACAATAGCCTAATTCCAAAGAAGGTAGTCATATTTCCAAATTGGAAATAAGTTGGCTATTTTATTAATTAACTCATTTATAATGGTCAGTTTTCTCAATTTCCTAAATTATATGTTGTTCGAGATTTGATTAAATAAACGATGAAGAAAATACTATAAGGCCATTGGTTTATTTATATAATTGTTTTTATAGGAGGATTTAGTGCATGTGAAAGATGACTACGATTGGGTAATTTTTAGACATATAATATGAGGATTTAATGTTGATTGTTTAGTTAACATCGATGTGAGTACATAGGAATTTGGAGCACTAGTAAAGAGACCGTATTTTCGTATTTACATGTTATGATGTTGTGATACTATGTTAGGTGCTATGACGTGGTGTTATGAATATGTGATATGATTTTATACCATGATTTTATGTTTGACTCCATGCTACAATATCATGATAAGACTTCTATGATTTTATATGTTTATCTTAAGAGTTCTTCCTATATAATGTTATAAGAATGTTATTTATGATTAAATGTTCATTCATATCACATGGGGATGGGCATGATTGACTATGTGAAGTCCCAACACATATTTAAGTCACTAAAGACTAGGTGTTGATCACACCTTCGATCACGATCATATTTCCAACCTATAAGTGATATGAGACAAGTCTCACTTTCTTTGATTCAAGTCACTTTTTGACCACCATAATGGTCATTGGCAAACTTATTTGTTCATCCTTGTCATGCATATAAGAGGGCAAAGACGGATTAAATTATGTATCCCTTATCATGCCACAGGAAGGCCGATCAGAATTGATTTATTCAACCCTACGGTGCCATGGGTTACGAGTGACTCCTCCATACAACCAGATTGTTAAGAGTAAGAGTTTTGTAGGGGTCATGGGAGGGTGTAAGTTTCATGTGGTTTTTTCATCTTACTACTTGTTACACTTATGATGATGATGTTTAAAAGGTTTAAACTTTCATGATGATGGTTAAGATGTATATTCTATTACAAATCCCAAATCCTATGTATCTCACTAGACTTCCCAGACTAACGTACTATTTTAATGTGTCATAGATTCAGGAAAATAAAGTACGAGGTAGTGATATTAGGAGTGGCTTGAAGTTTACTTTCTTGTTTACTTTGGAATATCTTAAAATAATGATTTTTGGGAACACCCCATAAGTTTTGAATGATTTCTTATTTCTGATTTACAAACTATAAACATTTCCACAAAGTATATCATATATGCTAGTCGGTTATACAAACATATAACCCTTGCAAGCCAACACATAGGAAGCCCTGGAAAGCCTCTAGGGTCTTACTCTGGGTGCCATAGGAGCCCCCACATGGTCTTAGCCCAATGCCTCGGGAACCCCCCAAGGTCTTTGACCTAGGATACCAAGGAAACCCTCCTAGGTCTTATACCTAAGTGCCTCGGGAACCCCCACCCCCCTAAGGTCTTTGACCTAGGATGCCAAGGAAACCCTCCAAGGTCTTACACCTGAGTGCCCCGGGAAACCCCGAGGTCTTCCATACAAGCATAATCACAAAGCATATAGTTTCACAGAATGGCTAACACGTATCACATATCACATAATGGGTCGACCTTGGTGCCTTAGACCCATTGGTATGGTGAGGAGACTCACCTCCGTCTGCCGAAAACCAAAGCTGCTCTCCTAATAATCCGGAAATCCCGCGGGATGGATAATAGTATTAAATAATATTAGATCCTTAAATTAATCAGGAGGGAAAAAAACCCAAGCCCCAACCCTATTCATACGGCCCAATTAATCTTCCTTTGATAATGGGCCCAAAGTCCAAGTCCAAAATTACTAATGGGCCTCTTGGCCCAATAAGGCCCACACAAAAGTCCATGACCCAAATCCAAAGATATAGCCCATATATCACAGAATGCAGTCAACCCAATAACCAAGATGAGGTCCAAAAGTTTGCCAGCCCAAAACAAAAACGGCTTAATCTGCCTTGTGTACGCTCAACGTACCACTTTGGCACGCGCCGCGTACTAGGCTCTCAAAGGCTATGCGCAACATACACTGAGTACGCCTGGCGTCCGCCCGAGTTAAGCCCTTTCCCCATTAAGTGCTTAATATCCCATTCTTTTACATCCAAAAGTTAGATCTGAGTTCTTTAACATGTCCTAAGGCATAAAGTTGCTAACTTTATGTCTTTACATGTTCCATATACCTCCAAAACCATCATTAAGACCTTCCCAAGGTCTTTAAATCATGCTCAAGGTCAAGACTACCACCAAGATCCTATTTTTATGCTTCTAGATGGATTAAGGACCCTAGATCTGACTTTCTAATCAAATGGGGATGACCAAGTCAACAAATGAGGTCCAAATCGCATCAAAGGGACCAACTACAAAAACCCTATCAAGATCTAAAGAAATAAGAGGAAAGATGCAAGCTTTTTACCCCCAAAAGCTTTGAAAGATGATTATGATGCAAGATCCTGAAGCACCCACTTGATCCAAGCTTGCTTCACCAACTCCTCCTCTTGAAATGGACACTAAAAGACCACACATACACACTTATAAGGCTCAAAGGTGCTCTCTCAAGGTTTCCAGAGGTGTAATAACGTTTAAGGGCAGTGGAGGCTCTCTAGGGTTCACTCCAAGGAGCTTAATGTCATTTATATAGGCCTCAAGTCCGAGAATTAGGGTTTTGCTCTCTGGTGCGTACGCCCCACGTAGCTCATGGTACGCCCAGTGTACCTCCAAACACCCGCAACCAGAAAGGGACTTAGTATGCTAAGCGTACACTTAAGTACACCCAGCGTACTAAGGGACCATTTATGCCAAAAATCATTATTCAAAGGTTCCAAGACATACCTTTTTTTATTTCGGACGTAACAACTCTCCCCCACTTGAACTAGACTTTGCCCTCGAAGTCTGCAGCTGCGAATAACTTTGGGTAGTGCTCCCGCATCTCCTCCTGTGGCTCCCAAGTCCATTCGGAGCCCCTTCGGTGCTGTCATTGCACTTTTACCAACTTTAACTCCTTGTTCCGTAGACCCTTCATCTTCCGGTCTATGATGACGACTGGTCTCTCCACGTAGTTCAAGCTTTCCATCCACCTGAATGTCATCCAAGGATATAACCGAAGACTCATCAGCAACACACTTTCGAAGCTGAGAAACATGGAAGGTGTTGTGAATCTGGCCAAGCTCCTCCGATAGCTCTAGACGGTAAGCCACCTTGCTAACTCGGGTCGTGATCCTGAACGGGCCTATAAATCGAGGACCAAACTTGCCCCGCTTCCGAAATCTGATGACCCCTTTGTAGGGCGACACCTTCAGCAATACGAAGTCCCCCACTTGGAATTCCAGGTCTGATCGACGACGATCAACATAACTCTTCTGACGACTCTGAGCGACTCGCAATCGCTCCCGCACCTGCTGAATCAATCTAGTCGTCTTAAGCACTACTTCCATGCTCCCCATGACCCAGTGGCCAACCCCATCCCAACACACCGGAGTCCTACACCTCCGACCATACATCATTTCGAAAGGGGCCCGATCAATACTGGCATGATAACTATTATTGTACGAAAACTCTGCCAGTGGGAGATATGAATCCCAGCTTCCTCCAATGTCCAGCACGCAGGCACGAAGCATATCCTCCTACGTCTGGATTGTCCTCTCACTCTGGCCATCGGTCTGAGGATGGTATGTCGTGCTGAAATGTAGTCGAGTGCCTAGTTCCTCGTGGAACCTCTTCCAAAACCTAGATGTAAACCGGACATCCTTATCCGAAACCACCGATACGGGCACCCTGTGCGTAGCCACCACTTCCCGAACATAAATATCTGCCAACTTCTCTGCGGATATGCCCTCAAAAAATCGAAATGAAATGGGCACTCTTCGTCAATCTGTCCACGATTATCCAAATGGCATCCGTGCCTCTCACCGTCTTTGGAAGCTTTGTAATGAAATCCATCGTAATCTCCTTCCATTTCCACATAGGGACGGGCAGCGGTTGGACCTTCCCATGAGGCCGCTGATGCTCGGCCTTGACCTTCCTGCAGGTTAAGCACCACTCCACGAACCCGGCGATCTCCCACTTCATGCAGGGCCACCAATAACTCAGTCTCAAGTCTCTATGCACTTTTGTAGCCTCTGGGTGTATAGAGAACTTAGACTTGTGCGCCTCCTCTAACAATCTCTGCCTCACTCCCCCTGACACGGGTACCCACACCCGACCACACTGTGTCAAAAGGCCATGGCTGTCCTTTACAAACAAAGGATATTTCCCACGAATTCTCTCTATTTTGCAATTTTCCTTCTGTACCCCATCGACCTGAGCCTCCCTGATCATATCCAACAATGGCGAAGTCACAATCATCCTCAAACAGATGTCCCTAATTGGGGATCCCGTTGCCTTGCGGCTCAAAGCGTCTTCCACCACCTTGGCCTTTCCTGGATGGTATAAAATCTCGCAATCATAATCCTTTAGTACATCTAGCCACCTCCGCTGACGCATGTTGAGGTTCTGCTGGTCCATCAAATACTTCAGACTCTTGTGATCGGTATAGATAGAGAACCTCACTCCATACAAATAATGCCTCCATATCTTGAAAGCAAAAACCACTGCTCCCAACTCCAGGTCATGCGTAGGATAATTTGCCTCGTGAGGCTTCAACTGCCTCGAGACGTAGGCAATCACATGCCCCCTCTGCATCAGCACCGCCCCCAAACCCGAGATCGATGCGTCACAATATACCACTAAATCACCCAATCCCTTCGGTAGAACTAAGACCGGAGCCTCACATAACCTCCGCCTCAGGGTCTCAAAGGCTATCTGCTGATCCTCACCCCACTGAAAAGTAACATTTTTCTTGGTTAAGCAGGTCAATGGAACTGCAATCTTGGAAAAGTCCTGGATAAATGTCCGATAATAACCCGCTAGGCCCAAGAAACTACGGATTTCTGATGCATTCCTTGGTACTTCCCACCGCATCACCGCCTCTACCTTGGTTGGGTCAATCGAAATACCCTCTTCATTAATGACATGCCCCAAAACTGAACTTCCCGCAGCCAAAACTCACACTTGGAGAACTTCGCATAAAATTTCTCTGCCCTCAGAGTCTCTAATACCTCCCACAGAAGCCGCTCATGCTATTCTTTGGACTTGGAATAGACCAGAATGTCATCAATAAAGACGATCACTGACTGATCCAGCATTGGCCTACATACCCGGTTCATGAGATCCATGAACGCTGCGGGGGCATTGGTGAGACCAAACGACATCACCACAAACTCATAATGCCCATATCGGGTCCTAAACGTTGTCTTTGGTATATCCTCATCCCAAATCCTCATCTGGTGATATCCCTACCGAAGATCTATCTTGGAGAACCAAGATTCACCTTGAAGCTGGTCAAAAAAATCATCAATCCTAGGTAAAGGGTAACGATTCTTCACCGTTAGCTTGTTTAGCTCTCTATAATCGATGAACATTCTATGCGATCTGTCCTTGTTTTTCACAAACAAAATTGGTGCTCCCCAAAGAGAGCTGCTCGGATGGATGAACCCTCAGTCTAGCAACTCCTGGAGTTGCGTAGATAACTCCTACATCTCCGGAGGCGCTAATCGATATGGTGCCTTCGCCATCGGGGCGGCACCCGACACCAAATCGATGCAGAACTCTACTTGCCTCTCCGTAGGCACTCCTGGTAACTCTTTGGGGGAAAAACGTCCCGATACTCCTGTACCACGGGCATACTGCCCACACCTGCCACTGTCTCCACCCTCGTATCCGAGACATAAGCCAAAAATCCCGTGCAGCCCTGCTGCAGAAACCTCCTAGCCTGTGCCGCCGAACAGAGGATCGGTCCCTGCGAGGCCCTCTCCCCATGCATAACTAGTTCTCCCCGACTTGGGGTTCGAACACTGATTGACTGGCGCTCGCAATCTATCATGGCCTCATGAGCTCCCAACCAATCTATGCCAATAATCACCTTCGATCCTCGCAACGGTATCGGGACTAAATCGACGCGGAACTTCTCACCATGCATATTCAGAACACAGTCCCGATACACCCTCGCAACACTCACGGTGCGGTCATCTGCAATTTCCACCTCAAGCGGGGAACCCAAAGTCCCCGGTGTATCCCGGAATTTCTTGCTAAGCGCAAGAGACACAAATGATCGGGTAGCTCCTGAGTCGAACAAAACATTGACCGACATACCATTGACCAAAAAGGTCCCTATATCACCATAATACAAAAAAATAAGCATAACAAAATGAACATGGAGAGAGATGAATAAACACGTACCAGTCACAACATCCGGTGCTGCCCGAGCCTCCTCGGTAGTCAGCTGAAATGCACGGCTCTTAGCCGTTGGGGCGTCCTCCTTGGCAGATCGGCCATCGGTGATTCTCAAAGTAGCAGGCGCGGGCGCCGCTACTGCTCCTCCTCCTCCCCGCAACCTAGGACAATCGGCCCGCTTGTGGCCGATCTGGTTGCAGTGGAAACATATCAGGCCCTTCCTAGGGCAATCCTTGCTCACGTGGCCAGATTGACCATAGGGATAACATGTCATGCCTTGTCCCCTACATGTTCCTCCATGTGACCTCCCACATTTGGCACACCGGCCCCGGTTCTGCTGGCCCTGACTAGACGAATCCAAGGTCTTGGGCTTTTTAGCCTGTCCTACTGCTGCCTGGGCCTGCTCCGGCTTCCGCTTCGTGCGGAAGTCCAACTCCATCTAGCTTTCGCGGGCCTTATCCACCATCTCATTTAGGGTCTTGCTAAATCTGTAGAATTTGTCTATATGCTTATTAAAAAATGGCAACTTTGTCCTTTTTAACCACCACCACGATCATCGCCTTCAACCAGTGTGACCACCACCAGCGACTTTAGCCCCTGTCATCACCATTATGATCACATTCAACACGCACCAACACCACCCTACGCAGCTGTCATCACCATCGCCGCCGCCGCCACCTTCAGCCACTACCACTACCATAAGTAGATCCTTTAGCTACTGGCATCGCCACTACGTCCTACAACCACTACCATCACCACTATCATCGCCTTCAACGTATATCAACACCACCTTTAGCAACCGTCACCACCATCACAACCTCCACCCACCTCCACCACCATTGTCAAGTTTAGCCAGTGCCATCATTACCACCTTTAACATGAACCGCCACCACTATAACTACCTTCAGCCTAAACCACCACCACCTACAACAGCTATTAGCCACTGCCACCACCATCGCTTCCTTTAGCTACTGCTGTCACTACTACCTCTAGCCATTGTTCATAAGGAGAGAATAAGAAAGAGTAAAGGGGTGATTGTGTGTTGAAAAAAGACGAGGGCTTTTTTAACACAACTTTACTAATTGAATGTTAAAAAATATAAATCTGTCATTTCACGTATACTTAACACACCTTTACCAACTGAATGTAAAAAAATGACTACATTTGCAACTTTTTGAAACAATAGGTCGAAATTTGAAGCGAATTTTAGAAATTGTCATCACCTAGCCACTTTTCGGACACCAGTGGACCATTTTTGAAATGTTGTCCATTAAGAAGCATCAACAAAAATGTCCGAAGTGTCGTCTTACGAGATTTTGGGAATGACTTAAATTGAATTTCCACCGTCAATTTAATTAATCTAAGGCTCTGAGATTTATTCACGTCCAAAGAGTGATATCTTGAATTCTCGTATTCGATTCTACAAGATGCGTATAAAAAAAGTCAAGAAAACGAGGGCTACTTTGCCTAATATTTCAAAACTACATTGGGCTTGTAAAATATAAGTTGGGCTTCTATATGAATTTTGTATATAAGAAAATATAATTTATAGTTGACAATCAAAATATTTGATTTTGTCGCTTGAAGTGTCAAATTATAATCTAAAAAATATATACAACGATTCTTTTATTATTTTTATAACAATAGAAAAATTGATAGCTAATATTAAATATGATCATCAAACCAATAATGTTCTCGAAATCGTTTTATACATATGGATTTTGTATATAATTACATCACTTAAAAAAAAAGAGCATTATGAAAGGATGTTTTGATCTGGATTCAATTATCCGACCTTGACATTCTAGATTTAAGTACGATTTTGATTTTATATGACGATTCTTTTGTTATTTTATTTTTAACTAATTATTTATTGTTTTTAGTGTTAGATCAATTTTTAAGTGTTTATTTTTAGAACTCTTATTTTTTTAGGATTTTCTTTAAAAAAGGTTACTTCATGATCAATTTGTCTTCATTTGATTGTTAATTAAAAAAAACCGTTGTCCGCACTACTTGTATGTGCTATATGGTACTTGAAAGAATTATTTCTGTTATTGCATACTCTAGTTATTTTTTCTAGATATCCTCAAAATTTTTAGAATTGATAAATTATGTATTGTAGCATTTATATATAGTATTTGCTTAAAGTGTATTTCAGGATAGGTGATGAAAAACGTTACAGCCGATGCAAGTGCTCCGCCACCCTCTTGAGCCATATGTGGCTGCAAATTAGAGGTGGTGGCCAAATGGTTCAAAGTTGTCACCTCTATGGTAACCGCATATTTGTTTAAAGTGCACATTATGTTGTATCATACACTTAATCCGTTATTTCTAACATAGTATCGTATTTATTATAGCCCATGCCCTTTATCTATTGCATATTTATATCGTGTTAAAATTTATGGTAAAATACATGGTATCAGAGTTATAATGAGAGATATAATGAGAGTTATACACTTAATCTGTTATTTCTAGCATAGGGTCATATTTATTATAGCCCAAACCCTTCATCTATTGCATATTTATATTGTTAAAATTTATGGTAAAATACATGGTATTAGAGTTATAATCTCTCTCTCTCTCTCTCTCTCTCTCTCTCTCTCTCTCCTTTGATAATGTCACCGATGTCACGCCTTTAGTTTCAACGCCACTATTATCCTTCTTCCCTATATCTCTTTACTACCTTTTTCTCTCATCTCTATACATCGATCTCTACGACCAATAACCTTCCCCCAACCAATAATCAAAAACCACATAAGATTACAAACATGAAAGCCTGTGTACCTCTTATCCTTGACCTCTACAAACTTAACTATGATGCTTCGCGTGACCTATTCGATACGCATTGCAACGCCTATTGGTTGTTTCCCATCTTGACGACTCCTCCACTCGAACCGACTTGGAGAACAGAATTGGTATAAACTCAATTTCCTAGTCAATATGTGGATGTATGGGACTATCACCCAATATATTATCAACATGATCCTTAAGAAAGGTGCCATTGCCAACTCCATTTTGAAAAGCCTCGAGGGACTTTTTCAAGACAATAAAGACACATATGCGATTGAGCTTGAAAACAAGTTTCAAACCATGGTTCTAGGCGACCCTACAATATCCTAATATTAACAAAAGGTGAAGCTTCTTTTGGACCTCATGGCTAATATTGATGCTCCCCTACCTGAAAAGACCCTCATAACCAACTCGATGAACATATTTTGTTCACAAATTGTGAGAACATTACTGACATTATTGTTGGGATTTCATGGCATCAATACACATGATCATGACAGCGGAAACACAAACAAAAACCTATATATACATGCACCATAGAATCTAGGTTTTACTAGTTATATCAACCTACTTTTAAAAATCGAACAAAAAAAAATTGAATACTAACATCTTGTTGCTTTGATTGTGATCTCATAACAACCAAATATTGCAATGGATTAATGACCTAAAGTAGAATCCCTCTAATATACTCAGACCCAAAACTCCAAGAAGCTAATAAAGATTAACCCTAGCTTATAGTTTTACAAAAATTCTACAACCCTAGGAGATGGGTTATAATTTTCGCAGAATAGGAGAGGGAGGGAGAGGTGGTTAGTTTGAGAGAAGGAAATCAACAGTTAGGGTTTAAACCTAGCAGTCTATTTATAGGCAGCAGATAAATCCTAAATTGATTTAAACTCGTAGCCATTATCCTTACCTATTCAAAACCTGCTTATGCTTATCCCTATACAGGGAAGCCAAAACCATCCCATATACTCTTCCACATCTTGTAGAATATTCTAACTAATCTCTAGGAATTAATTAATATTCAAGCTCTTCAATTAATTAAAACAATTTAATTAATTCCAAAATAATTTTCAATGAATTTATTAATTACTTAGTAAATTAACATCTAATTTTTTTCTCCAATTCCTTTAAAACTAATTGTGTTATGAGGCCAACCCAAAAGGACCCTGCTATTATTAGAAATAATACCCAACAATTAATAATGTTGGATACTATTTTCAACATTTATATGCTACCATGTTCTGCGACTGAATTTCCTATAATCCCAGTCTATGTTTCTTATAGGTGAATAACACTTGTCATGCTCTAGACTGTATCAATCGATTCATTCTATCACTCATCTTCTTTAGCTGTTATTTACAAAAGTTCTTCTTTTAACACAATCAAACTTTCTCATCAAACAGAAGCAATCACCATTTTAAATCCAAGTCCAACAATAATCATCAAGGAAGGGGACCAAGATGAAAATCAATCCAAAATCCCTTTATGGATTACCATTTGGTTATTGTCTCTTAGAAGCCATTCTTGCTGCCTTTAATGGCCTACACTTAGCATCCTTTATGAGCATTGTTTTCTTATCGACCATTTAGTTACTTCCATATAATATCTTTATGGTTTTCCTCTACCACAAGAACCCGTAAGGCCTCCTCGGGGTCTCCTTAACCAATAGACAACCCCTTAACAAACTTCCCTTGACACCACTACACCCATCCCAACCCTCACTCCACCTTTGCAATGGTTCCCTCATATGACTTTAGAGTAACCTATATATTCCACATAAGAGTTGAACACGATGTTTGTTCATGATGCAACTAATTCCATATGGTATATGAATGCTAACACGACCTTCCACCTTGCCTCAAACAAATGCTTACTCATTTCTTTTAACACTAAAAGCAAATTTAAACAATGTCCTTATCACATACTTTACGATTAGAATCTAATTTATATATGTTATTTACAAAGTATAATAATTTTTTCACACATTTTGATGAGTTTGAATTTTCTATGAAGGATTTCCAAACATACCAAATTCTACTTAGCTGTCATAACTCGTGTGATCTCTCTCTAGATGTGCCTCATATTCAGTCTCATGTTTCTCTTATTTTCTTAAGTTTATCGTTCATATGAACACTTTTTGCTACATCAATACTCGTGTCCTTTAACCTTGATTTTCTAGTCAGTTTATTGCTTGTTAGAAAGGAAATCTTAAATTATCATGTTCCACATGTAAACTTCAAAAACATGTTCATCATCCACGTTCTAATAGAGTAACTGTATAGTTTATGAGGTATTTGATATTGTTTATTCATACTTGTGAACTTCTCATATTCCTATTTGGACTGGTATAAGTTATTAGATTATCCTTTGCATTTTGTGGGTCCATCCCTTATGCAATAAATTTAACTTCTTTGGTAATTTTTTATTTTATTTTTGCAGTTATATCCACAATCAATTAAAACATGAAGTAAATACTTCCAATTTGACCATGAGGTAAAGTTTTACAACTATAAATTCCACTCTTTATTTGACACAATTTTTTTCATACCTCATACCTCCTGTTTTGATCAAAAATCAAATGAGTGAATATCAACCAAATTGAATGAGAGGTTGTGGTATTGTAGGTAAAGTGATTATCGAAATTGGAACAAGATTACACAAGTGATTTACTAAGAAAGCGCTTGATCCTTGCTAGGATCTCCAGAACAAAACATTGGGAGGTGATAATGATCACCTGCCTTGTTTATGTTTATTAACTGAAAGACGGATTAAAAAAATGAAATTGAGTAAACGAGTATAATTATTGCAATGATTCTGGTTGTGGCTAGTGTCTGAAGTACATGTGTATTTATAGTTTAGTCTAAGTAACAATAAGTTTTATATTTTCGGGATCATATCGAATAAAAATGAACATGTTGGCTTGACATGGTATTTCCGGGTCTTTTGCCTGGTAAAAACGTTTCTTCGTTGAAAATGAGTTTTATTTTGGCTAATTCTGCACATGTGAGAAAAAGACAAAAAAAATATATCTGTTAGAAATGTAAGCAAATAATAGTAATGATAATGATCAGGATCCTGAGATATGTTCGGGATCCTGAAAGTTCTTGAAGATCGGAGTTCCTAAATAGGGTTGAGTATCTTGACCCTAACAATTACCCCTAAATTGTACCTACGGAATATTAAAGCTAATCTTAGAACATTTTAAGTTATAATTTAATTTAAACGAAGATAAGGTTTTTAAATTTCAAACCCTAACATATAGTATTTTATCCGTTTAACCCTCATGATGGCAAGGTCAAATAAGTCCTCTCTCTCCTGTTTCCCAGATAAATAGGGGTAAATAATGAGAAATTCTTTCACTCATTCTTTGATCCTCATCAGCTATCCTAGAGGTATCCTTTTTTTTCTCATACTCTCTAGTTTTTGCAATCTCTTAATCATGAGTAAAATGATTGTTCATTCTCACATTAGCATCGCTGCCCTTTCTGACAAAGACTTCATCGATCAAAAGCTCCTAACTTATAGTGAGACTTGTTCATTTGATGATGAGGATGTTGGATTCCTGAAATCCAATGGGTATTTTTCCCATAGATACAATTTTCAGGTCTTATGATGCTATGATTCAACATTTTGTTTCATCCTCTTAGTTATGCTTTCCTGAATATCCATTTTATTTGGGTTTAATGAACCCCTTTTATGTAACACCCAAAAATCAGAAGGGCCAAGAAAGGAAAGAAAACCCTAAGTCAAAGGGTCAACTCGTCGAGTCCAGGGAGGAACTCGACGAGTCGGAGCGGGATTTGGGGGATCGATTAAGTAACCGACTCGGCGAGTCGGCAAAGAGGACTCGGCGAGTCCGGTCTGAAGAGGGAAACCCTAAATCCGTGACTTTGTGCACTATTTAAGCATCTCATTCTCTCCCTTAGGGTTCCTTATAGCCTCTCTTATCCAGAATACGTAACCCTAAGCCTCCATTGTTGCATATTCAAGCTTTCTTGCCATTTTGGGTGATTTGAAGGAAGAAGGAAGAAGGGAACCATTGGGGATTCAAGGCTTGGTAGTAGATCCAGAGTTTGTGGGACTTTCCAGAGCATTTGAAGGTAATGAGTCACTACCTTCACTCTTTTGCATATAGATCAACCTTTAACATGAGATTTGGTGCTTTTAGGGCAAGTTTAAGAACCATTTCGAGTTACAAGCCCAGATCTGAAGTTGCTACTTCAGATCTAAGTGTATCTTGGCCTAGAGAATCATACAACATCAGTCTATAGGTTGATTGTTAAGCCTATTTGTCTTAAACCCTAATTTATAGTGTTTTGAGCCTAGATCTCCTTAGCTACACGTAAAGTTTGCCACTTTACGTGAGGAATAGGCTTTAGAAGAGTGGATCTACAGTTTGGAGTCCATGCATGACCCAAAAGCCTCTAAATATATGAAGGACTAAATAGACTCGACGAGTTCTTCGAGTGGACTCGGCGAGTAGTATGAAGATGGGGATGAACTCGACAAGTTGGATGAACAACTCAGTGAGTCTATTGAAGAATTCCTTGAACTCGGCGAGTCTGTTCTTAGACTCGGCGAGTCAAGTCGCGAAACCCCAAACCCATCGAGTTAAGACTCGAATTAGTGAGTTGAGTGGGGACTCAGTGAGTTGGACAGGACAGGACTCGTAAATCGGTAGACTCGGCGAGTCAGGGGCTGACTCAGCGAGTCGAGTCGCGAATGAAAGGATTTTGAGCGTATGAACTCATCGAGTCAATAGGCAGACTTGGCGAGTAGGGTTGACCTGGAAGGTTGACTTTGACCAGGACTTTGACTTTGACCAGAGTTGACTTAGTTTGACTTCTAGAGTTCAATTTGAAACTAAGTGTTATATTGATATTAGTAGCTTGAGGAGCTAGTGGGGCAGCGGTTCAGAGAGTTGTCGGACAACAGCCAGAGGTTTATCAGCAAAGTTCAGCAGTGCGAAGTGAGTCTCCTCACTAGTTGTATGGGTCTACGGCCATAATGCCGGCCCATGTAGTTTTCTATGATAGGAAGACCCGAGGGTTAACCCTAGGCATTATGCATGAAAGACCCGGAGGCGGCTCCAGCACACAGTATGTTATAATGTATGATAGGAAGACCTGGGGGTTAGCCCTAGGTAATATGATAGGAAGTCCAGGAGGTGTCTCTTGGCGCATTGTATGCTATTGTGTATGGAAGACCAGGAGGTGGCTCCTGGCACACTATATGCGGAGTAGCCTAGTAGAGTAGTATGTATAGTTGTATTTGTGATACTTGCATGAAAGACCGGGGGTGGCCCTTGGCAACTGTCAGTAAGACCCAGGGAGTGGCCCCACGCTTGACCAGGAAGACCACGTGCGGCCCACGACATAACCACAAGACTATGTTTGGCATATAACACCTTGGCAAGACTATGTTTGGCACATAACACCTTACTTGATTATGGATATGTTGGTTATGTATGGCTCTTTGCTATGTATGGCATGTATGGATCAGTTGTTTTGTATGGTATGTGGTATCTGGGGAACTCACTAAGCTTCGTGCTTACAGTTTTCAGTTTTGGTTTCAGGTATTTTATTTTCAAGGAAAGGAGTTAGCTCGATCGTAGTGCATCACACTATGTTTTCCGCACATGAGATCTTTGGGATTACACTCTGATATGGTTTTATGATAATATTTTTTGATTACCGACACTTTGGTTTGTCACGAGATATTGTAATCAATGTTTTTATACTGATGGTTTTATGTAATAACTTATTTAAAAATGAAATTTTTGGCCTTAAATTTTGGGATGTTACAAGTTGGTATCAGAGCCTTGGTTTGAGGGATTCGGACATACCCTTAGGTGTGTCTGAACTCAAACTAAGGGCTTGGTATGAAAGTTTTCAAAAGGGAAAAGAATCCGAAAAAAGAAAAGGACTTTGAGAAGAACAAAGTGTGCGATGCGTGCAATCAGCCGAGCCCGAGTAAGTTTACCCCAGGATACCCATACAAGTTATTATTATGTTATCAGTTTCAGTACAACAACATGCTAGAATAGGACTAAGGATCTAGGAATGATGCCTAATGTGCCTGCTTTATGTGCTTCAGCTTATGAGGATTGCAAGCTAGTATTGAGTAGACAGTAATAGGATAGTCTGTTTAGGTTATGCCTGATTATATGAGCTTAGCATCGCATGCTAGTATAGATTCTTGTTATGTGGATAGAATTGCTTGATTATGTTCTGGTTAGATTTCCCTTCTGTCTGAATGCTATTTGCTTTGTGCTTTGTGGGACTCTGAGTGATGAGAGTTAGCCATTAGGTGAAAACACCAAGTCACATGTGATCAGCGTGGAATAATCTCAGAGGGTTGGATTTGCCCGTATTGCGCAACTCTCGTCTGAGTCTAACCGTTATATGGATGAGTCTGTTACTCGAAGGATTATCTGAGCCTCATCACATGTGATGTTATTCAGGTAATGGCTAATTGGCATTACAAGGAGGCCTTCAGTAGCTGAGGAATGGTTGCGGGTTGGAGGTTACCCTAGGGCAAGCCTAGGATGAGAGTAGTGCTAGGAACAACGTTAGTAGTAGTGAAAGGGACTTGGTGAAGTTGAAGCAACCCTTGAGGAAAGTACGGGTAGATTTGGAAGGTAGTATGGACCCGTACTACTGGAAGCAGAGGATCCGTACTCGAGTCAAGGAGGGCTGAGATGGAACCAGGAATCTTGGATAGTGTGTGAGAGCTCTTGGGGTATGTTTTGATCCGGAAATTTATGTGTTTATTTCCAGTATGGTGACCACGCATCATGGAGCAGGGGGTTCAGGATCTGGGTCAGGATTGGATTCAGGCGCAGGGTCCGAGCATGCGGATGATGGGTTACGCGAGTTCATCGCGTCCGAGATCACGAGAGGTATCCTTGATGCGACGCCGGTTATCTTCTGGTCGATCAAGGAAGGGATCATTGAGCTGATGGAGGATCGCCTCCGAGCTTTCAGGAGCGATTTGGCATCTGGCCAGGCGAGTACACACACATGGTCCTTCAAGGACTTCAAGGGAGTGGTGCGACAGATTTTCACGGGGTGAAGAACCCCATTGCTGCTAGGAGATGGATCGTAGACATCGAGTCTACACAGCTGACGAGCTTCTGCCCAGAGGGGTCGAAGGTCCGCTTTGCGGCAGAATGTTTGAGAGACAGAGCCAGAGACTGGTGGGAATCAGTTGGTGATTCCTTGGGAGCCACATCCATTGAGGCTATGACCTGGCCCGACTTTGTGACTAGGTTTAGGGCGGAGTTTGCACCGGTGGTGGAGCTTCAGCAGTTGGCCAGAGAGTTCCTAGACATGAGACAGACGACAGAGTCGGTGGCGGAGATTACCACCAAGTTTCGGGAGAGGGCCTTATTGGTGCCTCAGTATGCAGGGGATGATGAGATGCAGAGGAACCACTATCATGACATATTAAGAGCGGATATTCGGGAGCATCTCAGCTTATCGGCATACTCGACCCTTGACTCTATGATTGTCAGGGCGCGGGAAAGGGAGATTGATTTTGAGCACATTGCGAAGAGGAGGTCGGATCAGATGTATGCTTTGGAGGGTCCCGGGAAGAGACCCAAGACTTCAGATCAACGGTTAGTGGGCCGGCATGGCTGAAGTCAGTGCAGCATGTGCGAGAAACTGCACGAGGGAGTTTGTCGTTCCAAGGGTTCCGGCTGTGACAAGTGTGGCAGTCTTGGTCACGTTAGCAGGGACTGACCACAAGTGGCAAGCCCATTATGTTTTCACTGCAATCAGGTACGCTACAAGAAGGCCGACTGCCCGACGATGAGGGGAGAAGCGGGAAGTGCGTCTGCCCCGACAACTTTGAGGTTTACGTATGGGTGAGAGGGTAGGGCCTTGCAGTGACAGATGAGGGAGATCTGGATTACAGCAGGGAATGTTGCAGGTATGTATCTATGGCTATTTTCGATTCTATGCATATTAGGGTTGTTCTTACCCCGATCTCTGGTGATAGTATGTATGAGTTGTCTCTCTACTTGTATTCGGATTGTACTTTCAGAATTGTCTTATGCCAATTGCATACCAGGAACTATTAGTAGCTAGTGCAGAGTCATCTCTCACTTCGGGTTCGAAATGTCCAGTATTATCTCGATTATGACCAAAAGCGGTCCAGGAGCATTGCGTAAAGGACGATGGGCAGGGTACAGGGAGTAGCCCTCCACCATTATCAGGGTTTGGTGGCTCTGGTCTTGGTACTTAAGATAGTTTTGGGAAGCATTAAGGGAAGTGGTCTATCACTGATGGAGTTGCTCTGAGCATCAGTTGGAGCCCATGGGATTATCAGTATCGCGATGCAGGAGGTGTTCATCTAGTATTTGGTAATCATACGGTATTTGGAATGGGCTAGTGGTGGATCGCTAGCGACATCAAGGCGATGGTAGTTATCACGCCTATTGTGCAAGGGAGGAAGGAATGGAAATCCTCGGGTTTTTCACGTGCAACAAAGATTTAGCCAAAGCTAAGTGGGGGAGAAGCAATCATGTTATGGAAGCAGCAACGATTTTGGAACTAGGATAAGTTTTGCTCTCCTATCGGGAAGGAAGACGGCCCAGGTGGCTGTGTGAATCGAGGAAAGTGTGAAATGGAAGTTCGGAAAACCTGCCAATTGTGAGGTCGCATTCTCGGGTTGCCTGATAACCGATTGCAGAAGAATCGGTTAGGGGTTTCAGATAGGACATGCGTACAGCTCAGTGGTACTAGGTTGTGCTGATATGCTCGACTATGGGTTAGTCGTAGCATCTACTGGTAGCCAGTCGGTGTGGAAAGGTGTTGTCAGACTACCGGATGGCCGTAGCATTCACTAGTGGTTAGATAGTAAGAGGAGTGTGGTAAGACTATGGTGTGGCCCGTAGCATTAGTTTAGTAAGACTGCGGTGTGGCCCGTAGCATTAGTTTAGTAAGACTGCGGTGTGGCCCGTAGCAATAGTTTAGTAGGACTGCGGTGTGGCCCATTGCATTAGTTTAGTAAGACTACGGTGTGACCCGTAGCATTAGTTTAGTAAGACTGTGATGTGGCCCGTAGCATTAGTTTAGTAAGACTGCGGTGTGGCCTGTAGCATTAGTTTAGTAAGACTGCGGTGTGGCCCGTAGCATTAGTTTAGTAAGACTGCGGTGTGGCCCGTAGCATTAGTTTAGTAAGACTGCGGTGTGGCCCGTAGCACTGGTATAGCAAGACTGCGGGGTAGCCCATAGCTTTACATGGCTGGCAGTGCTGAAGTGTTGCAAGACTATATGGGTGGCCCGTAGCATCCGCTAGTTGGCAGAGCAAGTATAGTAAGACTACAGGGTGGCCCGTAGCATTCATCGGTCCCTATTCGCTAGTGTAAATATATCAGGTCCGTGATTCATTGGCATGGTTTTTCAGATAATTAAGTTCAGGGCGGGGCAGCCGCCTGGATGTGAGTGGGCCACATAATGATTAGGTCCAGAAGACGGTAGGTCATTGGAGGCCAGGAGTGGCGTAAGACTGCGGGTAAGCCGTGGCTTTCATTAGTAGCTTGGTTCGCGGAGAGTGGGCGAGGGGCCCGTATCTCCGAGGTAGCATGGGGGAAATCGGTATTCTGGGTAATGATATATCAGTCGGGATTAGGGCAGCCTCGGTTCATCCGGTAGGCGGATGAGAGTCAACAGGACTTCAGGCATGAATGATGGTAAGGGATTCGGTGTGAAAAGCCATGAACTAATCAGATGATGCTAAGCTGCTCATCGCGGGATCAAATGATCTCAGAGTAAAGGATTTGGCTCGGTGGCACCATTCTCGTCTGAGACTTAAGCATAGCAGAGAGGGATCTGCTACCCGAAGGATTGTCTGAATTCTCACAATAGGGTGGAGCCTTCAGTATTGGGGTTATTCTGTGAGTATTGGTATGATGGCCGGCACTGGGAGTGGCCGGGATTGCGGTTTCAGCAGAAGATCGGTCCTCGAAGGAAATTGGGAAGATTGTTGCTTGTGAAAATACCTTAGAAGGGCCAGTGACAGTGTAGGGTAAAAGGGTAAACCCATTGCGAATCAAGGGTAAGTGTAACAGGAGTATCAGTATCATTACCGGTTGGATAAAGGTGTTGTACTCAAGGGTAGTAAGGAAATGGGTTATTCTGAAGATGACATCTTCAAGTTTTGGATCGGATGGGCGGAGCGTGTACCTAGCGGTAAAGTGGTAACCAGATAGTAAGGTAGTTGGTCGTAGCACACTTCGAGGACAAAGTTTACTTTAAGTGGGGGAGAGTTGTAACACCCAAAAATCAGAAGAGCCAAGAAAGGAAAGAAAACCCTAAGTCAAAGGGTCAACTCGTCGAGTCCAGGGAGGAACTCGACGATTCGGAGCGGGATCCGGGGGATCGATTAAGTAACCGACTCGACGAGTCGGAAAAGAGGACCCAACGAGTCCGGTCTGAAGAGGGAAACCCAAAATCTGGGACTTTTTGAACTATTTAAGAATCTCATTCTCTCCCTTTGGGTTCCTTATAGCCTTTCTTATCCAGAATACGAAACCCTAAGCCTCCATTGTTTCACACTCAAGCTTTCTTGCCATTTTGGGTGATTTGAAGGAATAAGGAAGAAGGGAACCATTGGGGATTCAAGTATTGGCAGTAGATCCAGAGTTTGTGGGATTTTCCAGAGCATTTGAAGGTAATGAGTCGCTACCTTCACTCTTTTGCATATAGATCAACCTTTAACATGAGATTTGGGGCTTTTAGGGCAAGTTTAAGAACCATTTCGAGTTAGAAGCCCAGATCTGAAGTTGCTACTTCAGATCTAAGTGTATCTTGGCCTAGAGAATCATAAAGCATCAGTTTATGGGTTGATTGTTAAGCCTCTTTGTCTTAAACCCTAATTTATAGTGTTTTGAGCCTAGATCTCCTTAGCTACACGTAAAGTTTGCCACTTTACGTGAGGAATAGGCTTTTGAGGAGTGGATCTATAGTTTGGAGTCCATGCATGACTTAAAAGCCTCTGAATATATGAAGGACTGAATAGACTCGACGAGTCCTTCGAGTGGGCTCGGCGAGTAGTATGAAGATGGGGATGAACTCTACGAGTTGGATGAACAACTCGGCAAGTCTGTTGAAGATTGCCTTTGACTCGGCGAGTCTGTTCTTGGACTCGGCGAGTCAAGTCGCGAAACTCCAAACCCATCGAGTTAAGACTCTGATCAATGAGTTGAGTGGGGACTCAGTGAGTTGGACAGGACAGGACTCGGAAATCGGTAGACTCGGCGAGTCAGGGACTGACTCGGCAAGTCGAGTCGTGAATGAAAGGATTCTGAGTGTATGAACTCGGCGAGTCAGTAGGCAGACTTGGCGAGTAGGGTTGACCTGGAAGGTTGACTTTGACCAGGACTTTGACTTTGACCAGAGTTGACTTAGTTTGACTTCTAGAGTTCAATTTGAAACTAAGTGTTATATTGATATTAGTAGCTTGAGGAGCTAGTGGGGCAGCGGTTCAGAGAGTTATCGGATAGCAGCCAAAGGTTTATCAACAAAGTTCAGCAGTGCGAGGTGAGTCACCTCACTAGTTGTATGGGTCTACGTCCACAATGCCGGACCATGTAGTTTTGTATGATAGGATGACCCGGGGGTTAGCCCTAGGCATTATGCATGAAAGACCCGGAGGCGGCTCCTGGCATACAGTATGTTATAATGTATGATAGGAAGACCTGGGGGTTAGCCCTAGGTAATATGATAGGAAGACCAAGAGGTGGCTCTTGGCGCACTGTATGCTATTGTGTATGGAAGACCAGGAGGTGGCTCCTGGCACACTATATGCGGAGTAGCCTAGTAGAGTAGTATGTATAGTTGTCTTTGTGATACTTGCATGAAATACCGGGGGTGGCCCTTGGCAACTGTCTATAAGACCTAGGGAGTGGCCCCACGCTTGACCAGGAAGACCACGTGCGGCCCGTGGCATAACCACAAGACTATGTTTGGCACATAGTACCTTGGCAAGACTATGTTTGGCACATTGCACCATACTTGATTATGGATATTTTGGTTATGTATGGCTCTTTGCTATGTATGGCATGTATGGATCAGTTGGTTTGTATGGTATGTGGTATCTGGGGAACTCACTAAGCTTCGTGCTTACGGTTTTTAGTTTTGGTTTCAGGTATTTTGTTTTCAAGGAAAGGAGTCGGCTCGATTGCAGCGCATCACACTATGTTTTCCGCACATGAGATCTTTGGGATTACACTCTGATATGGTTTTATGATAATATGTTTTGATTACCGACACTTTGGTTTGTCACGAGATATTATAATGAATGTTTTAATACTGATGGTTTTATGTAATAACTTATTTAAAAATGAAATTTTAGGCCTTAAATTTTGGGATGTTACATTTTATGGAGCCATTTCTCTGTTTTTTTGAAACCACACACACACACACACACACACACACACATATATATATATATATATATATATATATATATATATATATATATATATCCAATCCATGCTTATCATAATGAGGATCGTATTTCGGATCAATCAGTTGAACCAGTCCAACGATCTAGGCATAGGCATTAATGAACTGGGTCATCTTTATGATTTCTCCACCCTTGCGAATTCTGGTTTTTTGCTCAAGCTCAAAACCAACAAATCCCCAATCATTTTGAAATTAAAACACAATGACTGAGCTTGGAAAGAGAAGTAGTTTTTTGTGACGCGTGATACTATTCCCGACGGGGAGCTCCTGCCAAAGACCAAGCTTAAAAAGGGTATGATTTACTTATTAGTTGCAAGGGTCCTGAAACTCACTTTCTTATTTTGTTTATTGTGATGTAGGTTTCAGATTTGAACATATTGCTCCTGTCGTCGAGGATACTAAAGATAAGGTCGCAAACTTCCTCACTCTGTCTGAAGCTGATAAGTCTTTCAAGCTCGAGCACTCCAGTCTCCACGAGGGCTCTTCCACCACCGCTTAAATGTCTAGCGGTAAGGATCCTACTTTCTTCTTATTATCTACTTTATTTTGGGATCTTGAACTGATGGGGATCCTTGATATAGGATCTAAAGCTACTCGCTCCAGTGCTCGATTGAGCCTCTCCGATCTAGAAGATGACATGTCTAATGGTTTGATCGTGGTCAAGAAGGGAAAAGTTTCCTCCTCTCTTCCTCCGAAGAGGGCTCACATTGATCTTACTATTAAGACCCCAGGCTCCCATAAGAGGAAAACCATTGAGGCCATGGATTTGAGTTTGGAAAACCTCAGAGTCGAGGAAGCAATCAGAAAACCAGTCTTTTTATCTCATGTAGTAAGTATTTCATGAACTCTTATCTTTGTTTTTCTAGTTTCATTCTACTAATGTCATTCTTGTTTTAGGTTTCCGACCATGTTTCTCGGTCCACCGTTGACTTGAAGGCTAGAGCTGAGAAGGCCGAGCTAGCCTTAAAGGAGCAGGATAAAGTGGGAAAGCCAGCAATGAAGATCTCCTAATGAGGTTGGACCGTATGTGTAAAGAGAAGGTTGAGAAAGATGAGGAGCGTGCTACGAAGATTGTAGAGGTGATATTTGAGGTGAAGGGTAGCGTTGTTGCGGATGTTTCGGAGGAAAAGATTAAGTTGGCAAATGATGTTGAAAATGTGGGATACTAGAATGTTGTTGGCTGGCATGAGGCCCTGGCTAAATTGACCGGTAGGCCTGTTAATACCGGTTCGGATCCTATAGAGAATATGGGAAAAGATAAATAGAAGAATGATGAAGAAAAAGAGAAGAAGAAGAGGAGAGAGGAGAAGAAAACATAGAAGATCCTAGCTGGAGATGATCAAGCTTAAGATTAGGTTTGATTAAAAATATTTTACCATTTAATCTTTTTTTTGTGGGGTTGGTGGGCAACCCCTCTTATGCGATGCCATGGTTTTATACTTCTTCTTGCATGATTCACAAATATTTTTTTTACTGATTAAAATTGTTCAATACATATTGATTAAAGGCAAACAGGCAACAAGCCGCGCCGCTATCCCTTTCTGGATGGCAAAACCAGTTCTTTTGAACACACCATTTGTGGATCTAGGAGATATTACATTAGAATGCATGACCCGTTGGACTCTGTTGAGGAGCTCCACCGCCTTTGGTGCGAGAAAACCAAATGTATCGAATGCAAAAGGTACAAACATATTTTGATTTTCTATACATGCATTCTCATGCTTTACCACTTTGCACACAGTGGCTTTCAAAGAGGCATGCCTTTCTGTGAAACCCCCTCTCCCCAAACCAACGAGAGGAGAAACCTCAGTAAGATCCACTCACATATGCTTCCCTCCTATAAAGTTTTGTTGCTTGCCCATACAAGACATTCACCCATAAAGAAATAGAAGGGCACATCTTCTTAACCACGTGGAGCAATTCTGATCTATCCACCAGGTAAAGGCATTCGAGAAATCCACAGTCAAATCCCAGAATCGTCTAAAAGGTACATCTTCTATGAGGATGCTTGGATGATTAGGATCCTAAAGAGTTTAGGTTTTACAAAAACTCTTGGTATCTTAATAGTCTAAAACAGTCAGTTATCTTCTTAGGACTTTTAGAATAGTTAGGATCCTTAGAAAGATATGCCTTTAGTTATAACATAAAAATATAATTTTTAAGAAACAAGGATAGATAGAACCTGAGGATCCTTAGGATTAGTTTTGATCTTGGAGTGTGTATCGTAAATTTGCTAGGGAAAATCCTTATTTAGCTTATGCTGAAAAATTCAAGTTTAGGAAGTATTACAGAAAATACTAACATACAAAAGTATATGGGGAAGATCCCAACTTAGAAAATAACTACAGAGGATCCCAACCTAGAACTCTCTGGGGAAGATCTCAACTTAATAAATTCAACGGGGAAAATCAAAACTCAAGAAATTCACCTAGGAAGATCCCAACTTAAGAAATTTATTGGGGAAGATCCCAACTTAAGAAAATCATTGGGGAAGATCCCAACTTAAGAAATTTATTGGGGAAGATCCCAACTTAAGAAAATCATTGGGGAAGATCCCAAATTAAGAAATTTATTGGGGAAGATCGTAACATAAGAAATTCACCGAGGAAGAACCCAACTTAAGAAATTTAATGGGGAAGATCCCAACTTAAGAAATTCACTAGGGAAGATCCCAACCTAAGATAACATGTCAATGTTATAAACCTTTAAGTAAATGTTAGGATCTTAACATATGTTCAGAAATATGAGGGTTGCTAAGTCACTAAGCGTGAAATGATCCCCATACTCACATCCTATAGTAGACATCGTGTGTCCAAGAGAGGTGTACAAACCTAAACTCATGAGAAAGAGTTTATTAAATCTTTAAACTTATAGAGGATTAAGTACCCTTAGTCATAGGAGAGATGACCAGTCTCTATTCATAGCGGCTAGGATCCTTGAACTTTTGCGATTTACAAATGTTTTCTTGGGGTGGGCATTAGCCTAGCTAACGCCCCTTCGATGATTATGTCAGTATTGGTTTTTAAAAAGATAAACAAAAGAATTTAGATAAAAGTAAAGGGTAAAGAATGTGTACCTTGGATCTTGTTGGAAAACGAAAATTTTTACTTACATGAAATATGCTTTTAGGTGTAAGGCATTCCTGGATCTTGGCAATATATCTTTTTATAGGGTAGCTAACCAATATTCCCCCTTTTCTGCTTTTTAATCAATAAGATATGACGCTTCCCATTTCGATGCTAACTTGCATGCATTAGGATCATTAGTATTCTGGAATGCTTTCTTCAGAAGTAAGTCACATACCTGGAATCGTCTAACTTTGATGTTTTTGTTGTATGCTTTCACAATTCTTCATTGATGAGAAACAATGTGGATCATAACAAGATCCATGAGTTCATCAATAGTTTCAAGATCATGGGCAAGGATCTCATTGTTGTTTCCCTGATTTTGGAGTTGGTAGCGTGCCGTAAGGATTATCGCTTCATTTGGGATCACAACCTCTGTCCCAAATACCAAGGAATAGAGAGCTTGACATGTGGCTACTTTTTATGTAGTCCTATCTTCCCATAGAATGAAAGGAAGTTCATTAACACTGTTAGGGCCAGGATCCTCAAAGTATTCAGGATCCTCAAACCTCATCAAATATTCAGGATCCTTAAGTATCTCAGGATCCCGACTATTACCGTTATTATTATTTACTAACATTTATAACAGTTATATTTTGTTCTTAATTAACACATGTGCAGAAATAGTCAAGAGAAGACTTATTCTCAACAAAGAGTCGTCTCAACTATGCTAAAGAACCGGAATACCAAGTCAAACAACGTTCAAAAAGCTGGTCATAGAGGATCCTGGGAATACCAGACATCTTGTTAGCTAATTTAGACTATAAATTGACACATTTATCTCGCACATGACACACTCTACCTACTCTTAGGTTACTCTACGAACTTTTTCACTTGTTCTTAATAAAATACTCTCCATAATCATCATTTTTTAGTAATGAAATCATCAAGTCAAGTGATAATTATCACCTCCCAAGGTTTTGTGATGGAGATCCTAGCGAGGATCAAGGGCTTTCCTTTTGAAGAATTGTATCATTCTCTTTACCTTTCGCTATTGCACAATTCGATCAGCACAAACTCTCATTCAATTTGGTTGATTTATACTTGTGCAATTTTTGACCAAAACAATTTAGCAACCATCTGTGGGACCGTGGTGTTCAAAATCCTCAAAAGATCATGTCTACACAACCAATCCTTTCTTCATCCTCTGCTCCGTCCATTGCAATGAAAAAACTACCACCTGCTCTGAGCGGAACTCTTGGTCAGAGGAAAGTGCCTGATACTTCCATGAGAATCTCCCTTGCGGTCACTAACCAAGAAAGTTTGGGATCTTCAGGACTCTAGGATCCGACTGCTCCGGTTACTACTGCTGAACTCTTCGCTATGGTCAAGAAAATGACGCAACAAATGACTCAGCAGCAAGACGACAATAGAACACTACTTAGAGAAGTGGAGTGGATGAAGGCAAAATTTTGGAGATCCCAGCAAACGATGCCCACAGTTGTACAACCAAGGATCCTGAACTTCGACAATACAGGATCCTTAGGAAATCAATAGGGAACACAGCTCCTACTACTACTGCATCACCCTGGGGGACGACTATGAACAATCGAGCATCTATGATAAATGATCTCGATAAGATTTTCAATACTCCTAGGAACCTTGATTCTACTACTACTGTATCACCCTGGGGGACGACTATTCTAGTAACTTCCGCAGTTGAGACAAATGATCTCAAGCGTACCAGGGATAGTTCAGCCCATACCAGAAGCATCTCCAAAAAGTCACATGATCTCAAGATTTTCTCATGCGATACCCGATACCGAAGTTCCTAAGAGCTTCCAGACTCCTAACATGAAGCCTTATGATGGAACTACAAATCCTGAAGAGCGCGTAGCACAATACCGAGAAAGGATGGAGATCATTCCCATCCCAGTGCACTTTATGGAAGCTTGCCTATGCAAAGAGATTGGTTCAACCCTCACGGGACCAGCTCTTAAATGGATGCTAAATGTTCCTCCCTATTCTATTACTTCATTTGCACATTTAGTCAATATTTTCAATAACCAGTTTTCTTGTAGCAGAGCTTCGAGAAGATCACTAGTGATATCTATCGGGTGGTTTAGGATCCTAAGGAAAGAATTAGGGATTTTGTTAATAGGTTTGGCATGGAAGCTCTGAGCATCCCCAACAGTGACATGGCGACTGTTGTGGAGGCCTTCAAGATGGGTCTAAGGAAGGATTCACCCTTCTATGAAGATCTTGTCATGGCTGCATGCAAGAGATCAGACGAAGTTAGGTGCTGAGCATTGAGGTTCATAATGCTTGAAGAGAATAAAGAAGCCCAGAAGAGGAGCAACCCTTCAAGTTAATACGATAATCCTAATAAGAAGGCTGAATCCTTGGCTCCAAGATCCTACAAACTGAAGCCCTATTCCAAACCAGATCATCACATGGTTAATGCCATCGAAGATGAAGGAGAGGAAGAGGAACCTCCTAAGATCACTAACTATTGTTTTTCTGTAAATGTTTCAGGTTTAATCTATGCTTACCACAAACTGGAAAGACAATTTCAAATGGTATGCTTACTACGAAGATTTTGGTCACATGACGGAGGATTGCATAGCCCTAAGAAAGGAGATCCGCTATCTCCTTAGCAAAGGGCATCTTAAAGAGATCTTTGGAAGAAAGAAAGAAAAGTCCAAGGAGAACAACTAGGATGGTCACAAGATCCCGGAGAAACCAGGATCTCCACCCTTCAAACGCCAAAATAATTAACGTTATTTCAGGCAAATCTAACATTTGTGGTAGTTCTTATTCTCAAGCTAAAAGACACGCCAAGGTCTCTAAAACAGAAAAGGAGGATAGACCACAGAAGAATACCTCGGTTAGCAATGAAAAGAAAATCACATTTGATGAGACGAACAGGGAAGAGATCCGGGATCCTCACCATGATGGACTCGTGATAACAGTATACATTGCCAATGTAACAATGTAAATTTTCAAGCAATTTTTCATTTTTCAAACAAAACATGTCTCATACAAATCATCTCAAAATTCGAGTATAGAAAATTTCATCATGATAAAACATATCCCAGAATCCCAAACACTATCCTCTACCAGTGTGTACAAATCATGCCAGTGCCTTCCCGCGATCCTCGCTGGTACCTAAAACACATGTCACATAACACAGTAAGCATAAATGCTCAGTGAGTTCCCTAAAATACCACATACAACACATAAGCCACTCGAGGCTATAACTCAGTAAGACTCTATGATCAATGTGTCTCAGCGGAACCCTCCGGTCCGGTCTAGTTGAGGACCCTCTGGCGTCATAAGTTGTTGGACCCTCCGATCCGGTCTATCACATAGCATACATAAATCACAAAGAACATAATCTCAAAGAAGCACATAACACGTAAGACCCTCCGGTCTGCACATAGATACCACTCAAAGTAATGTATAAAGAGAAGACTCACCTTGCTAGATGTCTAGAAAACTCTCGTGCTTGAATCCCTGATCTAGCCTCCTCCTATCAAAATGATAATATCTCAACTCAATACTCTCATATGTTCTCATATTTAAAGAATGGGTAGAAGAACATTCTACCCCTCCATGGCCTCTCATGAATCCATTTGACTAAAACCCTAAGGTCAACTTTAGTTAACTCCAGTCAACGATCCAACTCTGACCAGACTCATCGAGTGCACTCGGGTGACTCGGCGAGTCCATGCGTGTCCTCGGAATCCTCCTAAGGCCTCACTCGACTCGTGGAGTTAACCTTACACTCGACAGGTTACCACTAAATCATGGGTTACTCGATCTGACTCGTCGAGTCCTCTTATGGGCTCGGCGAATTTCCTCCATGACAACACTCATTTAACCTTCTAAGGCCAGATCTGTTCTCTAACTTATAGATATGGCCTTCTAGCACCCAAAAGTCACGTAAAGGTGCAATCTTTATGCCCATGCACCACACATCTAGCTCTATTTGATAAAATAACCGTTATAATGGTGTCTTAGGCTTTTTGTTGAATCAACAATGATTTGGCGCACTGCTAAAGCAAATTTGATTGGAAGATCTGTTTCCCAAACATCCATGGACATTGACAACGGAAACATTGGAAGTCCAGAAAAGTCTTGTCTTCCCAACGGAAAGGGAAAGACTAAGTCTGAGATTGTCCCATCTACCATTCCAAAAGAATATGTTAGCTTCTATTGCCAAGAGAAGGGGCATTGGATGTAAAGCTGTCGTATCTACCTGAAGGATCATATGGATGGTAAAGTCAAGTGTTTGACTCTACTTCATGTAAGTCCACTATCTAACTCTATTAAGTTCCTATTTGAAGATTCTTAATACATGATGTGATAAGATCGCATTTTGATGTTTTATAGGATCAAAGAAAATAAAGGAAGCTTAAAGGAAGAGCAAGTTGAGTTTGGTCGCGAATCGTATTTTTGAGCTGCTACTTGGGAGTTATGATAGATTGCTTAGAAATATGTGGTAACATAGTTTTCACTTGTAATTGCATTGTAAGGCCAAGTTTTTCCACATTTTATAAATAAATAAAAATTTGATTTTATCTTATATTTATATCTCCTTGCAATGACATTTGTGAAAATTGATGTTTGTATGTTTCTATTGTTAACAATGTTGAAAATGGATTTGATTTTTTTGTTTGTGGTAGTGTCGAGAATTTAACGAATAAGGAAAGATTCTCATCACCCAAGTTTCAATTGGATAGAAACTTGGAACCATACAACTTGTATTGTATGATGAATAAGAACATTCATCTTTGGGAAATTAAGACTAATTCCTTGTTCACATGTATATGTGAGTTAAGTGAAGGACTAGGGGATCGGGTACACTTGGTTGTGTACTGGATTAGGTCCACCACACAAAACGATAAGACTATTCATCATGATTTACTAAAAGCTTAGTGACTATGACTATGCTTACAAGATTAAGTATAATTTTGAATCATTGAAAAAGTTTCAATGTATACCAGAACGAATAAGAAAAATCAATTAGGCAGAAAGATAAAAGTTTCTCCAAGCTGAAAGGAAAGGAGAGTACTTTAGTATCATGTTTTATGATTACCTTAATTATTATGAAAACCATATCACAATTGATCCTCTAAGGACACCTTAGTGTACTTGAATGACTAAGAAGAGGAATCGAGCATTGTTGAAATGGCTAAATAAAGAAAGAGAATCATACTTCATTTCAAAATCATGTTTTAGAGTTATGAGTCACATATTCCAAGTAGGTTTATAACACATCATAAAATGTGGAGTAGAAAAGTTTTCTTGCTCATGCACATTTGAGATTGGTAGTTGTGATGTCTTGGATAAGACAAACACCAACTGAGACCAATTATATGAAGTGTCATTCTTGATAAGAATACGTACTAACTATTGAATATTTTTTTTGTCAAGGAATGGTTCTTGACAAGAGAGTCTTATATGTCAAGAAGTCAGTGGGAGTCTTAAAAGATCTTGAAATGTTCAAGAACTAATAAAGAGTAAAGCTATTGTTTATCACTAACACACGACTTGAGGTTTGTAACCTATCGTGTTGACATATTCTTGTTTCCGTGCGATTCCTGTTAAAATTGACTATGCATGTGAGTTCTATGAGTTCTCAATTTCTTACATAAGATAAAGCACCTTGATCAGTGATTGTGAGGAAACGCATACACCATAAAATCTAAGTTACATAAGGTTTCTCTCCAATCCATGAAAATGATTGTGAGGAAAAGCTTTCACTAAGTAGATTTTAAGGAGATAGCGATTGTGTTAATTGCGTTCTCAAATTCGATTATGATTATAGCGTCCCTCTTCATAGTTCGAATTGTGAGAAATGGCAAATAGTTTGAACATTCGGGACTTACTGCTGTAAGTTCTGAAATAGTTTAGACACACATATGAGCTTTCATACAAAAGGTGTATAAGCTTAGATAAAGGCTTATCAAAGTATCTCGTATTAGAAATCTAAACTTTGGTAAGAAAGTCAATAAGTATTGATTTCTGGAAGTTCAGCTGATTTCTGGGTACATGTCAAAGCTATTGGGAGCATAAGTGTTATGCTAGTAAGAATATAATTATCATGATAGTGGGAGCATGATTATTATGTGAAGTGTTGCAAGTTAGCAATATTATTTATAGTAAACAAAGTTTTAATTTGCAAAGTTGCAAAATTTGAAAGGTTATTTCGCTAGAATAAAGGAGAGGATACTTATACTTTACTTCGATTCTAAAAGGTTAGATTGAAGTATTAATCAAACGTAGTTATGGATATATAAATACTATGATGAAATATTTCAACATTGGAAATTCTATATATGGAAATATTATAGAAAAAGACTGGTCAGGTATCATTTCTTTATGTAAGAAATTATGAATCGTGTCCCATATGCTTCGAATATAGGATCGATTGCATATGCTATAATATTATTGTGTTCTAGTTTTCCAAATGCCTAGTGCATTAAGAGGGAAAAAGGACTAGAACCGCATATGACTAAAGTAGCTAAACAACTATCAAGGACAATCTAAGGTTCGCTAAGGATTGGTTGCTTAAGGACAGTTGGAAGTATAGTAATGGATGGACCATATTGACATTATTATGAATAGTTAGGATTCTATTTATAATGAGTTGTCATATGGCATATATGGAAATAATTCCATAATGGAAGATGGATATTAAGAATCTATTTATGCAAAAAGGATGTTCAAAGGAATACACTTTAAATTTGAGACTTCACTTCCTTGGAATTGTTTTATAATCAATTTCCAAAGGAATACTTTGTAATTTTGTTGGCGAAGTCTCTGTGACTTTTGTACCTCGACATTACAAAAGGATCATTGCATGATAGTGGTAAGAATTAGGTGTTCTTACACTAAGGATTTGGAATTGTGAAATGAGCATCATTGAAGTGTTTTCAACTGATCTATTTCACAAAGTAAGGATTGTAGGTAAACATAGTGTGCATGCTTGGAGCACGGGATAACTATTATTTTAAGTCAAGCATTAAGTTGATTAATCGAAAGATTATTCAATGAATAATGCGTAATCAAGATGGTGATTAAATAAAAGGTGTTTTATTTATATTCAAAAGTTTTGAAACCATATTGTATTCGATTATTCCTATGTTTCACTTCGCATGTTTTGACTTCCCGAATAATAAGATTATTCAAACCATCCACAGTCGATCATACTTTGGAAGTAGGTATTGATGCAAGTTTGTCATGAATATGATTGTAGATTGTCTAAAGTGTTTAGACAAGTTTGTTGTAGTGTTCATGAGTACTCCGGTAAAAAGATTTGAGTATTAGATTAAACCCAAGCTCATTTGAATCACTTCATGGATTTTATCACAAGTGATTAGTGAGAAGATAATATCTTATATTCTTGAAACAGAGACATATAGTTTCACATTACAAGTCGGTTGCACATTGATGTTATGTAAACGCACCAGTAACTTGGTGTTATAAAACATATTGTTGTGTATGGTTTGATGAGTAAATAGAGAAAGCCTATGAGTTGAAGTTTATCTGTTCCTTTTACCCAGAGAGGGATAAAAGTGATATATGTGGGCCCCTCGATGATTTAGTGATGACAACCCTAAGTGCTTGCCCAAGGCTAGACTGATTTGATTTGTTCAATTAGTTAGTCGTCAAAAATCGGGAAACAACATATGGACAGAGAGAATGATTATAATTCATGTCTCAGTCCATATGATATCTAGAATGGAGGAATATATAATCCCTTATCTAAAGGACACATCAAAGTTCGACAATGGCTTTTAAGAGCTACGATTGCTAGTCGATATTAAGTCGTACTTCCAGTTATAGTTATTACACTTATCCAAGTGGGAGACTATTGGATTAGGTGTCTAAGCCCATAACTATATTTGGTATGTACTTGACCCAAGAGCAACATAGTCCATTTTGGGTTGCATTTACCAAAACAATCTGATAGTATGGATATGTGAGAAAGAGGTTATTTGTGATTTGTTAATATATTATAAGTTTAATATATTAATTGTGAAATTAAATTGTTTAATTAGTATTGATCATGAATTATTTTGGAATTAATTTAGTGATAAAAAGAGACTAATTAAATTAATGAGTAGTGATTATATAAATCAGTGATACATATGGTTTGGGCTATTGATCCATGATGGGCTAAGTTTATGTAACAGTCCATGAAGAGTTAGTCCATATGGATTATGGGTTATAAGCCTAAGTGTAAGAATTAGGGTTACATATGACTCTTGGATTCTACCCTATATATATATATATATATATATATATATATATATATATATATATATATATATATATATGTAACCCCTTAGCCTAAAATTTGAGACACTAGTGATCTTAGAGACAATATAGCTGATTTTGAGTGCCTCATAACCTCTCTCTCAAGTTCTCCAATTTTGGGTGGTGTTTTGTGAACCGTGTGGGGTATCACACTTGAGGTGCTAAGTTCTTAAAGGCCAAATTCTACATGCTACAACTAAGAGGTATTCTTCTACTTGATTTTATGTTGCAAATATCAAATTATATGCTAGTTGTAGGCTTTATGCTTTGGATAATTTTTTGTTGCATGTATAACTAGATAAAACTTAGATCCAAAGCATTAGGGTTGTATGTGCACCATAGGAGTGTTATATTATATAAAACCCAACACCTGAGTCATCAGGGTTTGGATGCTTGGGATTGTTCTCCCTATTGGCGTAGCAACGGATGTTGGAGCTGTCGTTTCCAAGTGTTTCCCCAAGGATCATGAATTGTCAAAATTTAGGATCCTTGGTTGTAAGATTGAGGGTGTGGCCTCCTAAGGTTTTTAGATCTAGGCCTTATCCTTTCCACATCATTAAGTAGTGCTCTGCTCTTCACGTTGCTGAGCCACCTGATGTGTCAAAGTCTTTATCATGGAGAAGAGTTTGTTAGTAGAGACAAAGACAAGGTAGGAGGATCCTAGGATCCTAGGGATACTAGAGCAACATGTGGAGTCTTGTTCTTTTCTACATAGGAACTTTTCCTCTAACTAGGGAGTCCACTTGGGGGAGGTGGAAGCTTTTTCGAAGGAATAGAGGGAATAGAGAAAGAATAGAGGATTGGTTGTGTTGACATGATTTTTGAGGATTATAAACAACACAACCCAACGGTGGGCACCAAGTTTTGGTCACAACTCAAATTAGTGAATATCAACCAAATTGAATGAGAGGTTGTGGTATTGTAGGTAAAGTGATTATCGAAATTGGAACAAGATTGCACAAGTGATTTACAAGGAAAGTCCTTGATCCTTCCTAGGATCAGCGGCACAAAACCTTAGGAGGTGACAATGATCACATGCCATGTTTATTTTGTTAATTGAAAGATGGATTACAGAAATGAAAGTGAGTAAACAAGTACAAGTATTGCAATAAGTCTAGTTGTGTGTAGTGTGCGAAGTACATGTGTATTTATAGTCTAGTCTAAGTAACAATAATTCTGATATTTATGGGATCCTCTCGAATAAAAATGAACACGTTGGCTTGACTTGGTATTTTCGGTTCTTCTGCCTAGTAAAAATGTTTCTTCATTGAGAATGAGTCTTATGTTCAGTAATTCTGCACACGTGAGAAAAAGACTAGAAATAAATATGTTAGAAATGTAAGGAGATAATAGTAACGATAATGGCCAAGATCCTGAGATATGTCTGTGTTGGGTTTTGAGCACTATAACACTCATATGGTGTACATGCAACCCTAGATGCTTTGGATCTAAGTTTTCTCTAATTATACATGAAATTTCAAATTTTCAAAGCATACATCCTAACTAGCATGCAATTGAAGATATACAACATAAAACCAAGTTAGATGAATACCTCTTGATGTAGCTTTTGGTTCTTGGCCTTTAAAAGCTTTAGCACCTCAAATGTGATGCCTCTAATGTGTCACAAACACCAAATGCAAGAGGAGCCTTATGAGGAAAGGCGAGATAGCACTAAAATCGATTATAATTCTTCTCAAAAATGCATGGGCCGATTTTAGGGGTTAAGGGATTGATTTTATAGTGTGGCAAAGACTAGGGTTACATCCATGCAAACCCTAATTCACCATGACCCTTCATATTTCTTAGGCACTTTGTGTTTAAACATTCATGGACTATCATATAGGTTTAGCTCATCGTAATCAACCATAGATCATTAGCCCATACTATAGGTATTACTGATTTACTTAATCAGTCACTGTAAATTTAATCGGTCTCTTTTGATCAATAAATTAATTCCAAATCAATTCTTGATCAATACTAGTTAAATAATATGATTTCTAAATTAATATATTATACTTATAATATATTAATAAATCACAAATAACCTCTTTCTCAAAAATTCCATCCTATCAAATTGCTCTAGTGAAGGTAACCCAAAAGGACGATGCTACTATTGGGTCAAGTACATACCAATTATAGTTATGGGCTTAGACACCTAATCCAACATTATGTGATCCTGAAAGTTCTTGAAGATCCAGGATCCTAAATACGGTTAAGGATCTTGGCCCTAACACCTCCCACTATGAAATCATAACGCAAGATTCAAACAAATAAAAACATCTTTTGTAGAATTCTCTTCATGTTCATCTTCCACTGACATCTTGGGTGGAAGCTCTCCACATGCCATCCCTCCTTCTCAATCTCACTCCTCCCATATCTAATAATCATACTTCATATTTGCATCTAAAAGTTTTTTTGTCTCTATTATCCATATACATCCGTCTATCATAAACTCCCCCGATCCACACCCTGTGCACCAATGTCTTCATTGAGACATTTTATGCCTTGATCTTTTCACTCAGAAGCTTATCATTTTTGGGCATGTTATATTTGATGAAAATCCTTTTCTCTTCCATTATATGACTCCATATAATACACCTTTCTTGATG